>NC_056732.1:697048864-697361330 GCF_019279795.1 Protopterus annectens | reverse complement strand
TGCACTTTTTTCAAATAATACAGCATTTAAATTGATTTATTTCTGTTGCATTGAATACTATCTAGCTGCAAGTTGTGGCTCTGTTTTCTTTCAGTTAGTGCTTGTTAGAATTCTTGAATAGCCAGTGATAAGTGGGGGTAGTTTACTTCATTGTTATTTGGCTCGTGACTTGTATAAGTGGTACATTTTGAATTATTTTCTGCTTAAACTCTGAGATTTGGCCTGCTTAGTCCTACATGAAATCAAATCAACTGGACGTATAAGTGGATTTAATTAAACCTTTATCTGCACTTTTTTTCAAATAAAACAGCATTTAAATTTATTTATTTGTTTTGCATTGAATACTATCGAGCTGGAAGTTGTGGCTCTGTTTTCTCAGATACTGCTTTTTAGAATTCTTGACTACCCAGTGATAAGTGGGGGTAGTTTAATTCATTGTTATTCGGTTCCTACCTTATATAAGTAGAACATTTTGAATTGTTTTCTGCTTAAACTCTGAGCTTTGATCTGCTAAGACCTACATGAAATCAAATCAACTGGATGTATAAGTGAATTTAAGTAAATCTTTATCTGCACTTTTTTCATATAATACAGCATTTTAATTGGTTTATTTGTGTTGCATTGAATACTATCTAACTGGAAGTTGTAGATCCGTTCTTTCAGTTATTGCTTGCTAGAATTCTTGAATAGCCATTGATAAGGGGGGTATTTTACTTCATTGTTGTTCTGTTCCTGCCTTATATAAGTGGTACATTTTGAATTATTCTTTGCTTAAACTCTGAGCTTTGGCCTGCTACGACCTACATGAAATCAAATCAACTGGATGTATAAGTGAATTTAAGTAAATATTTATCTGCACTTTTTTCAAATAATACAGCATTTAAATTGATTTATTTATGTTGCATTGAATACTATCTAACTGGAAGTTGTAGATCCGTTGTTTCAGTTATTGCTTGCTAGAATACTTGAATAGCCAGTGATAAGTGGGGGAAGTTTACTTCATTGTTATTCGGTTCCTGCCTCATATAAGTGATACATTTTGAATTACTTCCTGCTTAAACTCTGAGCTTTGGCCTGCTAAGAACTACATGAAATCAAATCATCTGGATGTATAGGTGAATTTAAGTAAATCTTTATCTGCACTTTTTTCAAATAATACAGCATTAAAACTGATTTATTTGTGTTGCATGGAATACTATCTAGCTTGACGTAGTGGCTCTGTTTTTTCAGTTAGTGCTTGTTAGAATTCTTGAATAGCCAGTGATAATTGGGGTAGTTTACTTCATTGTTATTCGGTTCCTGCTTTATATAAGTGGTACATTTTGAATTATTTTCTGCTTAAACTCTGAGCTTTGACCTGCTAAGCCCTACATGATATCAAATCAACTGGACGTATAAGTGAATTTAAGTAAATCTTTATCTGCACTTTTTTCAAATAATACAGCATTTAAATTGATTTATTTCTGTTGCATTGAATACTATGTAGCTGCAAGTTGTGGTTCTGTTTTTTTTTCAGTTAGTGCTTGTCAGAATTCTTGAATAGCCAGTGATAAAGTGGGGGTAGTTTACTTCATTGTTATTCGGTTCATGACTTGTATAAGTGGTACATTTTGAATTATTTTCAGCTTAAACTCTGAGATTTGGCCTGCTTAGACCTACATGAAATCATATCAACTGGACGTATATGTAAATTTAATTAAATCTTTATCTGCACTTTTTTCAAATAAAACAGCATTTAAATTGATTTATTTGTTTTGCATTGAATACTATCGAGCTGGAAGTTGTGGCTCTGTTTTTTCAGCTAGTTCTTTTTAGAATTCTTGAATACCCAGTGATAAGTGGGGGTAGTTTAATTCATTGTTATTTGGTCCCTACCTTATATAAGTGGTACATTTTGAATTGTTTTCTGCTTAAACTCTCAGCTTTGATCTGCTAAGACCTAGATGAAATCAAATCAACTGGATGTATAAGTGAATTTAAGTAAATCTTTATCTGCACTTTTTTCATATAATACAGCATTTTAATTGTTTTTTTTGTGTTGCATTGAATACTATCTAGCTGGAAGTTGTGGCTCTGTTTTTTTCAGTTAGTGCATGTTAGAATTCTTGAATAGCCATTGATAAGGGTGGGTATTTTACTTCATTGTTGTTCTGTTCCTGCCTTATATAAGTGGTACATTTTGAATTATTTTTTGCTTAAATTCTGAGCTTTGGCAGGCTATGACCTACATGAAATCAAATCATCTGGACGTATAAGTGAATTTAAGTAAATCTTTATCTGCACTTTTTTCAAATAATACAGCATTTAAATTGATTTATTTATGTTGCATTGAATACTATCTAGCTGGAAGTTGTAGATCCGTTGTTTCAGTTATTGCTTGCTAGAATTCTTGAATAGCCAGTGATAAGTGGGGGTAGTTTACTTCATTGTTATTCGGTTCCTGCCTCATATAAGTGATACATTTTGAATCACTTCCTGCTTAAACTCTGAGCTTTGGCCTGCTAAGAACTACATGAAATCAAATCAACTGGACATATAGGTGAATTTAAGTAAATCTTTATCTGCACTTTTTTCAAATAATACATTTAAATTGATTTATTTGTGTTGCATTGAATACTATCTAGCTTGACGTTGTGGCTCTGTTTTTTTCAGTTAGTGCTTGTTAGAATTCTTGAATGGCCATTGATAAGGGGGAGTTATTTTACTTCATTGTTGTTCTGTTCCTGCCTTATATAAGTGGTACATTTTGAATTATTTTTTGCTTAAACTCTGAGCGTTGGCCTGCTAAGACCTACATGAAATCAAATCATCTGGATGTATAAGTGAATTTAAGTAAATCTTTATCTGCACTTTTTTCAAATAATACAGCATTTAAATTGATTTATTTGTGTTGCATTGAATACTATCTAGCTGGAAGTTGTAGATCCGTTGTTTCAGTTATTGCTTGCTAGAATTCTTGAATAGCCAGTGATAAGTGGGGGTAGTTTACTTCATTGTTATTCAGTTCCTGCCTTATATAAGTGGTACATTTTGAATTACTTTCTGCTTAAACTCTGAGCTTTGGCCTCTTAAGACCTACATGAAATAAAATCAACTTTAAGCATAAGTGAATTTAAGTACATCTTTATCTGCACTTTTTTCAGGTAATACAGCATTTAAATTAAGTTATTTGTATTGCATTTTATACTAGCCTGCTAAGACCTACATGAAATAAAATCAACTGTAAGTATAAATGAATTTAAGTAAATCTTTTTCTGCACTTTTTTCAGGTAATACCGCATTTAAATTAATTTATTTGTATTGCATTTTATACTAGCTAGGTGGAAGTTTTGGCTTTGTTGTTTCAGTTAATGCTTGTTAGAATTATTGAATAGCCAGTGATAATTAGGGGTAGTTTACTTCATTGTTATTTGGTTCCTGTCTTATATAAGTGGTACATTTTGAATTATTTTCGGCTTAAACTCTGAGCTTTGGCCTGGCAAGACCTAGATGAAATCAAATCAACTGGACATATAAGTTAATTTAAGTAAATCTTAATCTGCACTTTTTTCAAATAATACAGCATTTAAATTGATTTATTTGTGTTGCATTCAATACTATCTAGCTGGAAGTTGTGGTTCTGTTATTTCAGTTAGTGCTTGTTAGATTTCTTGAATAGCCAGTGATAAGTGGGGGTAGTTTACTTCATTGTTATTTGGTTCCTGCCTTATATAAGTGTTACATTTTGAATTATTTTCTTCTTAAACTCTGAGCTTTGACCTGCTAAGTCCTACATGAAATCAAATCAACTGGATGTATAAGTGAATTTAAGTAAATCTTTATCTGCACTTTTTTCAAATAATACAACATTTAAATTGATTTATTTGTGTTTCACTGAATACTATCTAGCTGGATGTTGTGGCTCTGTTTTTTTTCAGTTAGTGCTACAATTGTCTCATGTACACAGACAACCCTCTCCTCCTCCCAACAAACACTAATACATGTGAGAGATTCAACTATATAGCCAAACTGGATGCTGAACTCTCTCAACTCAGGGCTGGCATGACCAGACAGGAGGAGATGGTAACCACACACACAACAATCCCAGTCCCACATAGACCTACCACAACTGCAAACCAAACACATAAAAACACAAAGACATACTCGGAGGCTCTAATAAAAAACTTACCAAAACAACAGAGGCTCCCAAAGCAGACATCCAAAAACCCACCACCTCAAAACAAAACACATGCAACACATACTTCAATAAATCAGTGTGTCAATCAATCACAGCCTTAAGGCCAAACACCATGCCTGATACACTAGTAATAGGTGACTCTATAGTCAGACACACTGATGTCCCGCTTACCAGGCTGAACAAGGAGAGGGTGACTGTGAGCTGCCTATCGGGCACTAGGATCCACCATATAACACACGCACTAAGGTCACTCCAAAGCAAGTACAAATATGACTCCGTCATTGTCCATGCTGGCATGAATGACCTGAGACGTACCTCCCTGGACTACATGAAAAAAGGCATAGAGGAGCTCTCTGATTATGTAGCCCAGGCTGGTATGATCCTGACCCTGAGCAGCATCTTGCCCTCACCAAGAATGATGCCACAATACAAAGACAAGATGATCAGCTTTAATAATTGGCTCAAGTACTGGTGTCATTCTAAGGGGATCCAATGTCTGTCTGCCTGGGATGACATGTTGGACAAGCCATGCTGCTTCGCAAGGGACGGCTTGCACCTGTCACCATTGGGCTTCCGGATATTGGCTAAGGCTCTTGCCACCCCCATAGTGCCTTTTTTAGGCAAGGCTCAAAAGACAAACCCACCTCCTTAGAAAACAAAAATGGAAAAAAACTAAGGGTAATGCTGCTCAATGCCAGAAGTCTAAATCTCAAGATGCAGGCTCTCAATGCACTCCTCAGTATGGAGCACATCGACGTCTGTGCAGTAACTGAAACCTGGTTCAAGGCTCCTGAGACCACCCCAGCGCTACCAGGCTATACCTCATATCATGCTTTTCGGCCCCAAAACCCAGGCCGAACCACAAAGGGAGGGGGAGTGTCCATATTCATCAAGGACACCCACACCTCCAGGTTAGTAGCAACACATGAAGCATCGGAGACCATACAGGTGCAACTAACCATAGGCAAAACTGCTATACAACTGGTAGCATGTTACAGACCACCCTCCCAATCTCAGGAACCCCACTCAGCCTTCCTGAAGACATTGGAGGATATGAATGTATCACAAAATACCATCATACTGGGAGACTTCAACTACCCAAGCATAGATTGGGTAAATTATTCTAGCCCTAACACCATAGCCCAAAGGTTCCTGGAATTCATAAATTCAAATGCACTGGAACAACTAGTCACCTCTCCCACAAGGGGAGATAATATAGTACACCTGATCATCACAAACATGGGGACAAAATGCTCCACACCGGAGGTATACCCCTCACTAGTGAGATCTGACCACAAACTAATCACCATGGATATACATATCCCACCTCCACCCCAGCACAAAAGACCACAGTGAAAAACTTCTCAAAAGCAGACTTCACTCTTCTTAAGACTGAGATGGTATCCTTTAAGCCCACTGGGCCAGTGGATACCACATCCCACAATGCCGAATCCTTCACAAATGCTTTCTATGGACATTTCCAAGAATGCATGGATCATGCAATCCCAAATAAATCCTAGTCCCTCTCCACCAAAGGCAAGCGTCCTGTCTGGTGGACCTCAGCCATTAACAAATTGTATAACAAAAGAAGGAAGCTACTCCACGACAGAGCAAAATCCCATAAAGGGAAGACATCTCTGATCAACACTAGCAGAAAACTACGTTCTCTCATAAAAACATCCAAGGCCAACTTTGAGAGAAAAATCGCTAAGGACACTAAAGATAACCACAAAGCCTTCTTCAGCTATGTTAGAAACCTGGGTGGAAACCCTCAGATATGCTCAGAGTTAGTTCACAACAACAAAAAATACACTGAACCCACAGATATTGCCAACATTCTGGCTGACATGTTCAGTGCAAATTTCTCCCCTCCCTCACCCCCAAAAGAAGAAATACTTATCCCAGCTGAATGTAATCTCCCTGTCATCTCAGATGTCCAAGTGAAAGCCGCCCTCAACAAAGCTAAAAACACAGCATCAATGGGACCTGACGGTATCCCGGGTTGCGTGCTACGTGAACTCCAAGAGGAGCTAAACCCGCACATAAAAATGCTATTTAACCTTAGCCTTATTACAGGATATGTACCTGAACACTGGCGTACAGCAACAGTGGTCCCACTCCATAAAGGGGTACCTCTACAGACCCTGGGAACTACCGCCCCATAAGCTTAACCAGCCTGGTCTGCAAAGCTATGGAAAGAATCATTATGGAACTCATAAACAGAGACATTGGGGACTACAGACACTTGACCCCACCCAGTTCGGCTTTGTAAAGGGCAGATCCTGCCTTTTGAACCTGGTTGACTTTTTTGAAACAGTCACTAGAGCCATTGATGAGGGCAAAGCAGTCCATACAGCCTACCTGGACTTGGCTAAAGCCTTCGACACAATACCCCACTCAGGCATCATAGATAAGCTCAACAGCTTAAACATAAACCCTTATGTCACTAGATGGGTTGCAAACTGGCTAAAGGACAGAACCCATAAAGTTAAAATCGCTGGAGCAATGTCAGACTCAAAGCCAGTCACAAGTGGTGTCCCACAGGGATCTGTCCTGGGACCCCTCTTGTTCGGCATTTATTTTTCAGATGTTAAAGCAAACATGGGAGGGTTGTGGCTGACAAAGTTCACAGATGACTGCAAACTAGGCGCCATATTCGATACACCAGCGGACACATACATCCTACAAAAAGGCCTCACAGAAACGGACAACTGGTGCCGGAGTCATGGCCTTAAACTAAATGCCAAAAAATGTATAGTCATCTCCTTTGGGAAAAACAAAGTACCCACAAATGATCACATAGACAGCAACCCACTGAGTACGGAAAAAGTAATCAGAGACCTAGGGACCCAAGTCGACAGCGACCTCTCATTTGACACCCACGTTGCCAAAGTGGTTAGAAGAACATTCTACCTTGCACACCTTATCATGAAGGGATTCACATCCAGATCCAAGGATGTCATTGTACCCCTATACTCCTCCCTCATCAGACCCATGATTGAGTACAATGCCCCATTTGGTATGTACCTCACCCGGCATTAGCAACAGCTGGAGAGACCACAAAAGTACCTCACCAAGAGGATCAAGGGTCCCCAACATATGTCTTATTCTGCCAGACTAAAGAAACTCCAGCTCTATTCAGTAGCATACCGCCTGCTCAGAGGTGATCTCTGCCTGACGTACAAGGCCATGTCGAATCAGGAACTGATGGACATGCTCCACCTCAAAAAATCCAAATCCATCAGAACCACGAGAGCTAAAGACTTAAACCTTGGCACAAGTATGAATAGGACATGCTGGAGGGATAGATTCTTAACCCAGAGGCTTCCCATGCTCTGGAACAAGATCCCAGTTCATGTTAGGCAGAGCCCCTCACTGACTCTCTTCAAGAGAAATCTTGATGAGTGGATGGGAGATCGTAAGTTTACCCCAGGGGTCACATCTGTGTCACTACTAGACAGCGGCACAGTAAACTAATTCTATTATATAAGGGGGCATTCACTGTGTCACTACTAGACAGAGGCACAGTAATCTAAATCTATTCTGTGCATTTTTTGTACCATTTCATGGGATGGCGAAAGCCACATCACTATGGCTAGGCTTACAAATGCCCCAGGGCAGATAGCCTAGTACTAAACTATGAAACTATTAAACTATAAATCAATTGGACGTATAAGTGAATTTAAATAAATCTTAATCTGCACTTTATTCAAATAATACAGCCGTTAAATTGATTTATTTGTGTTGCATTGAATACTATCTAGCTGGAAGTTGTGGTTCTGTTATTTCAGTTAGTGCTTGTTAGATTTCTTGAATAGCCAGTGATAAGTGGGGGTACTTTATTTCATTGTTATTTGGTTCCTGCCTTATATAAGTATTACATTTTGAATTATTTTCTGATTAAACTCTGAGCTTTGGCCTGCTAAGTCCTGCATGAAATCAAATCAACTGGACGTATAAGTGATTTTAAGTAAATCTTTATCTGTACTTTTTTTCAAATAATACAGCATTTAAATTGATTTATTTGTGTTTTACTGAATACTATCTAGCTGGAAGTTGTAGCTCTGTTGTTTCAGTTATTGCTTGCTAGAATTCTTGAATAGCCAGTGATAAGTGGGGGTAGTTTACTTCATTGTTATTTGGTTCCTGCCTTATATAAGTGTTACATTTTGAATTATTTTCTTCTTAAACTCTGAGTTTGGCCTGCTAAGTCCTACATGAAATCAAATCAACTGGACGTATAAGTGAATTTAAGTAAATCTTTATCTGCACTTTTTTCAAATAATGCAACATTTAAATTGATTTATTTGTGTTTCACTGAATACTATCTAGCTGGATGTTGTGGCTCTGTTTTTTTCAGTTAGTGCTTGTTAGATTTCTTGAATAGCCAGTGATAAGCGGGGGTAGTTTACTTCATTGTTATTCGGTTTCTGCCTTATATAAGTGGTACATTTTGATATATTTTCTGCTTATACTCTGAGCTTTGGCCTGCTAAGACCTACTTGAAATCAAATCAACTGGACGTTTACGTGAATTTAAGTAAATGTTTATCTTCACTTTTTTGAAATAATACAACATTTAAATTGATTTATTTGTGTTGTATTGAATGCTATCTAGCTGGAAGTTGTAGGTCTGTTGTTTCAGTTATTGCTTGCTAGTATTCTTGAATAGCCAGTGATAAGTGGGGGTAGTTTACTTCATTGTTATTCGCTCCCTGCCTTATATAAGTGATACATTTTGAATTACTTTCTGCTTAAACTCTGAGCTTTGGCCTGCTAAGACCTACACAAAATTAAATCAACTGGAAGTATAAGTGAATTTAAGTAAATCTTTATCTGCAATTTTTTTCAGGTAATACAGCATTTAAATTCATTTATTTGTATTGCATTGTATACTAGCTAGGTGGAAGATGTGGCTCTGTTTTTTCAGTTAGTGCTTGTTAGAATTCTTGAATAGCCAGCTATAAGTGGGGGAGTTTACTTCATTGTTATTTGTTTCCTGCCTTATATGATTGGTACATTTTGAATTATTTGCTGCTTAAACTCTGAGCTTTGGCCTGCTAAGAACTACATTTAATCAAATCAACTGGACGTATAGGTGAATTTAAGTAAATCGTTATCTGCACTTTTTTCAAATAATACAACATTTAAATTGATTTATTTGTGTTGCATTGATACTATCTAGCTTGAAGTTCTACCTCTGTTTTTTCAGTTAGTGCTTGTTAGAATTATTGAATAGCCAGTAATAAGTGGGGTAGTTTACTTCATTGTTATTCGGTTCCTGCCTTATATAAGTATTACATTTTGAATTATTTTCTGCTTAAACTCTGAGCTTTGGCCTGCTAAGACCTACATGAAATCAAACCAACTGGACATATTGGTGAATTTAAATAAATCTTTATCTGCACTTTTTTCAAATAATAGAGCATTTAAATTGATTTATTTGTGTTGCATTGAATATTATCTAGCTTGACGTTGTGGCTCTGTTTTTTCAGTTAGTGCTTGTTAGAATTCTTGAATAGCCAGTGATGTGGGGTAATTTACTTAATTGTTATTCGGTTCCTGTCTTATATAAGTGGCACATTTTGAATTATTTTCTGCTTAAACTCTGAGCTTGGGCCTGCTAAGCCCTACACGATATCAAATCAACTGGACGTATAAGTGAATTTAAGTAAATCTTTATCTGCACTTTTTTCAAATAATACAGCATTTAAATTGATTTATTTCTGTTGCATTGAATACTATCTAGCTGGAAGTTGTGGCTCTGTTTTTTTCAGTTAGTGCTTGTTAGAATTCTTGAATAGCCAGTGATAAGTGGGGGTAGTTTACTTCATTGTTATTTGGTTCGTGACTTGTATAAGTGGTACATTTTGAATTATTTTCTGCTTAAACTCTGAGATTTGGCCTGCTTAGTCCTTCATGAAATCAAATCAACTGGACGTATAAGTGGATTTAATTAAATCTTTATCTGCACTTTTTTTCAAATAAAAGAGCATTTAAATTGATTTATTTGTTTTGCATTGAATACTATCGAGCTGGAAGTTGTGGCTCTGTTTTTTCAGTTACTGCTTTTTAGAATTCTTGACTACCCAGTGATAAGTGGGGGTAGTTTAATTCATTGTTATTCGGTTCCTACCTTATATAAGTGGAACATTTTGAATTGTTTTCTGCTTAAACTCTGAGCTTTGCTCTGCTAAGACCTACATGAAATCAAATCAACTGGATGTATAAGTGAATTTAAGTAAATCTTTATCTGCACTTTTTTCATATAATACAGCATTTTAATTGGTTTATTTGTGTTGCATTGAATACTATCTAACTGGAAGTTGTAGATCCGTTGTTTCAGTTATTGCTTGCTAGAATTCTTGAATAGCCATTGATAAGGGGGGTATTTTACTTCATTGTTGTTCTGTTCCTGCCTTATATAAGTGGTACATTTTGAATTATTTTTTGCTTAAACTCTGAGCTTTGGCCTGCTATGACCTACATGAAATCAAATCATCTGGACGTATAAGTGAATTTAATTAAATCTTTATCTGCACTTTTGTCAAATAATACAGCATTTAAATTGATTTATTTATGTTGCATTGAATACTATCTAACTGGAAGTTGTAGATCCGTTGTTTCAGTTATTGCTTGCTAGAATTCTTGAATAGCCAGTGATAAGTGGGGGTAGTTTACTTCATTGTTATTCGGTTCCTGCCTCATATAAGTGATACATTTTGAATTACTTCCTGCTTAAACTCTGAGCTTTGGCCTGCTAAGAACTACATGAAATCAAATCATCTGGATGTATAGGTGAATTTAAGTAAATCTTTATCTGCACTTTTTTCAAATAATACAGCATTAAAACTGATTTATTTGTGTTGCATGGAATACTATCTATCTTGACGTTGTGGCTCTGTTTTTTCAGTTAGTGCTTGTTAGAATTCTTGAATAGCCAGTGATAAGTGGGGTAGTTTACTTCATTGTTATTCGGATCCTGCCTTATATAAGTGGTACATTTTGAATTATTTTCTGCTTAAACTCTGAGCTTTGGCCTGCTAAGCCCTACATGATATCAAATCAACTGGACGTATAAGTGAATTTAAGTAAATCTTTATCTGCGCTTTTTTCAAATAATACAGCATTTAAATCGATTTATTTCTGTTGCATTGAATACTATGTAGCTGCAAGTTGTGGTTCTGTTTTTTTTCAGTTAGTGCTTGTCAGAATTCTTGAATAGCCAGTGATAAAGTGGGGGTAGTTTACTTCATTGTTATTCGGTTCGTGACTTGTATAAGTGGTACATTTTGAATTATTTTCTGCTTAACCTCTGAGATTTGGCCTGCTTAGACCTACATGAAATCATATCAATTGGACGTATATGTAAATTTAATTAAATCTTATCTGCACTTTTTTTCAAATAAAACAGCATTTAAATTGATTTATTTGTTTTGCATTGAATACTATCGGGCTGGAAGTTGTGGCTCTGTTTTTTCAGCTAGTGCTTTTTAGAATTCTTGAATACCCAGTGATAAGTGGGGGTAGTTTAATTCATTGTTATTTGGTTCCTACCTTATATAAGTGGTACATTTTGAATTGTTTTCTGCTTAAACTCTCAGCTTTGATCTGCTAAGACCTAGATGAAATCAAATCAACTGGATGTATAAGTGAATTTAAGTAAATCTTTATCTGCACTTTTTTCATATAATACAGCATTTTAATTGGTTTATTTGTGTTGCATTGAATACTATCTAGCTGGAAGTTGTGGCTCTGTTTTTTTCAGTTAGTGCATGTTAGAATTCTTGAATAGCCATTGATAAGGGTGGGTATTTTACTTCATTGTTGTTCTGTTCCTGCCTTATATAAGTGGTACATTTTGAATTATTTTTTGCTTAAACTCTGAGCTTTGGCAGGCTAAGACCTACATGAAATCAAATCATCTGGACATATAAGTGAATTTAAGTAAATCTTTATCTGCACTTTTTTCAAATAATACAGCATTTAAATTGATTTATTTATGTTGCATTGAATACTATCTAGGTGGAAGTTGTAGATCCATTGTTTCAGTTATTGCTTGCTAGAATTCCTGAATAGCCAGTGATAAGTGGGGGTAGTTTACTTCATTGTTATTCGGTTCCTGCCTCATATAAGTGATACATTTTGAATCACTTCCTGCTTAAACTCTGAGCTTTGGCCTGCTAAGACCTACATGAAATCAAACCAACTGGACATATTGGTGAATTTAAATAAATCTTTATCTGCACTTTTTTCAAATAATAGAGCATTTAAATTGATTTATTTGTGTTGCATTGAATATTATCTAGCTTGACGTTGTGGCTCTGTTTTTTCAGTTAGTGCTTGTTAGAATTCTTGAATAGCCAGTGATAAGTGGGGTAGTTTACTTCATTGTTATTCGGTTCCTGTCTTATATAAGTGGCACATTTTGAATTATTTTCTGCTTAAACTCTGAGCTTGGGCCTGCTAAGCCATATCAAATCAACTGGACGTATAAGTGAATTTAAGTAAATCTTTATCTGCACTTTTTTCAAATAATACAGCATTTAAATTGATTTATTTCTGTTGCATTGAATACTATCTAGCTGCAAGTTGTGGCTCTGTTTTCTTTCAGTTAGTGCTTGTTAGAATTCTTGAATAGCCAGTGATAAGTGGGGGTAGTTTACTTCATTGTTATTTGGCTCGTGACTTGTATAAGTGGTACATTTTGAATTATTTTCTGCTTAAACTCTGAGATTTGGCCTGCTTAGTCCTACATGAAATCAAATCAACTGGACGTATAAGTGGATTTAATTAAACCTTTATCTGCACTTTTTTTCAAATAAAACAGCATTTAAATTTATTTATTTGTTTTGCATTGAATACTATCGAGCTGGAAGTTGTGGCTCTGTTTTCTCAGATACTGCTTTTTAGAATTCTTGACTACCCAGTGATAAGTGGGGGTAGTTTAATTCATTGTTATTCGGTTCCTACCTTATATAAGTAGAACATTTTGAATTGTTTTCTGCTTAAACTCTGAGCTTTGATCTGCTAAGACCTACATGAAATCAAATCAACTGGATGTATAAGTGAATTTAAGTAAATCTTTATCTGCACTTTTTTCATATAATACAGCATTTTAATTGGTTTATTTGTGTTGTATTGAATACTATCTAACTGGAAGTTGTAGATCCGTTCTTTCAGTTATTGCTTGCTAGAATTCTTGAATAGCCATTGATAAGGGGGGTATTTTACTTCATTGTTGTTCTGTTCCTGCCTTATATAAGTGGTACATTTTGAATTATTTTTTGCTTAAACTCTGAGCTTTGGCCTGCTACGACCTACATGAAATCAAATCAACTGGATGTATAAGTGAATTTAAGTAAATATTTATCTGCACTTTTTTCAAATAATACAGCATTTAAATTGATTTATTTATGTTGCATTGAATACTATCTAACTGGAAGTTGTAGATCCGTTGTTTCAGTTATTGCTTGCTAGAATACTTGAATAGCCAGTGATAAGTGGGGGAAGTTTACTTCATTGTTATTCGGTTCCTGCCTCATATAAGTGATACATTTTGAATTACTTCCTGCTTAAACTCTGAGCTTTGGCCTGCTAAGAACTACATGAAATCAAATCATCTGGATGTATAGGTGAATTTAAGTAAATCTTTATCTGCACTTTTTTCAAATAATACAGCATTAAAACTGATTTATTTGTGTTGCATGGAATACTATCTAGCTTGACGTAGTGGCTCTGTTTTTTCAGTTAGTGCTTGTTAGAATTCTTGAATAGCCATTGATAAGGGTGGCTATTTTACTTCATTGTTGTTCTGTTCCTGCCTTATATAAGTGGTACATTTTGAATTATTTTTTGCTTAAACTCTGAGCTTTGGCAGGCTAAGACCTACATGAAATCAAATCATCTGGACATATAAGTGAATTTAAGTAAATCTTTATCTGCACTTTTTTCAAATAATACAGCATTTAAATTGATTTATTTATGTTGCATTGAATACTATCTAGCTGGAAGTTGTAGATCCGTTGTTTCAGTTATTGCTTGCTAGAATTCTTGAATAGCCAGTGATAAGTGGGGGTAGTTTACTTCATTGTTATTCGGTTCCTGCCTCATATAAGTGATACATTTTGAATCACTTCCTGCTTAAACTCTGAGCTTTGGCCTGCTAAGAACTACATGAAATCAAATCAACTGGACATATAGGTGAATTTAAGTAAATCTTTATCTGCACTTTTTTCAAATAATACATTTAAATTGATTTATTTGTGTTGCATTGAATACTATCTAGCTTGACGTTGTGGCTCTGTTTTTTTCAGTTAGTGCTTGTTAGAATTCTTGAATAGACATTGATAAGGGGGAGGTATTTTACTTCATTGTTGTTCTGTTCCTGCCTTATATAAGTGGTACATTTTGAATTATTTTTTGCTTAAACTCTGAGCGTTGGCCTGCTAAGACCTACATGAAATCAAATCATCTGGATGTATAAGTGAATTTAAGTAAATCTTTATCTGCACTTTTTTCAAATAATACAGCATTTAAATTGATTTATTTGTGTTGCATTGAATACTATCTAGCTGGAAGTTGTAGATCCGTTGTTTCAGTTATTGCTTGCTAGAATTCTTGAATAGCCAGTGATAAGTGGGGGTAGTTTACTTCATTGTTATTCAGTTCCTGCCTTATATAAGTGGTACATTTTGAATTACTTTCTGCTTAAACTCTGAGCTTTGGCCTCCTAAGACCTACATGAAATAAAATCAGCTGTAAGCATAAGTGAATTTAAGTAAATCTTTATCTGCACTTTTTCAGGTAATACAGCATTTAAATTAAGTTATTTGTATTGCATTTTATACTAGCCTGCTAAGACCTACATGAAATAAAATCAACTGTAAGTATAAATGAATTTAAGTAAATCTTTTTCTGCACTTTTTTCAGGTAATACCGCATTTAAATTAATTTATTTGTATTGCATTTTATACTAGCTAGGTGGAAGTTTTGGCTTTGTTGTTTCAGTTAATGCTTGTTAGAATTCTTGAATAGCCAGTGATAATTAGGGGTAGTTTACTTCATTGTTATTTGGTTCCTGTCTTATATAAGTGGTACATTTTGAATTATTTTCGGCTTAAACTCTGAGCTTTGGCCTGGTAAGACCTAGATGAAATCAAATCAACTGGACGTATAAGTCAATTTAAGTAAATCTTAATCTGCACTTTTTTCAAATAATACAGCATTTAAATTGATTTATTTGTGTTGCATTCAATACTATCTAGCTGGAAGTTGTGGTTCTGTTATTTCAGTTAGTGCTTGTTAGATTTCTTGAATAGCCAGTGATAAGTGGGGGTAGTTTACTTCATTGTTATTTGGTTCCTGCCTTATATAAGTGTTACATTTTGAATTATTTTCTTCTTAAACTCTGAGCTTTGGCCTGCTAAGTCCTACATGAAATCAAATCAACTGGATGTATAAGTGAATTTAAGTAAATCTTTATCTGCACTTTTTTCAAATAATACAACATTTAAATTGATTTATTTGTGTTTCACTGAATACTATCTAGCTGGATGTTGTGGCTCTGTTTTTTTTCAGTTAGTGCTACAATTGTCTCATGTACACAGACAACCCTCTCCTCCTCCCAACAAACACTAATACATGTGAGAGATTAAACTATATAGCCAAACTGGATGCTGAACTCTCTCAACTCAGGGCTGGCACGACCAGACAGGAGGAGATGGTAACCACACACACAACAATCCCAGTCCCACATAGACCTACCACAACTGCAAACCAAACACATAAAAACACAAAGACATACTCGGAGGCTCTAATAAAAAACTTACCAAAACAACAGAGGCTCCCAAAGCAGACATCCAAAAACCCACCACCTCAAAACAAAACACATGCAACACATACTTCAATAAATCAGTGTGTCAATCAATCACAGCCTTAAGGCCAAACACCATGCCTGATACACTAGTAATAGGTGACTCTATAGTCAGACACACTGATGTCCCGCTTACCAGGCTGAACAAGGAGAGGGTGACTGTGAGCTGCCTATCGGGCACTAGGATCCACCACATAACCCATGCACTAAGGTCACTCCAAAGCAAGTACAAATATGACTCCGTCATTGTCCATGCTGGCATGAATGACCTGAGACGTACCTCCCTGGACTACATGAAAAAAGGCATAGAGGAGCTCTCTGATTATGTAGCCCAGGCTGGTATGATCCTGACCCTGAGCAGCATCTTGCCCTCACCAAGAATGATGCCACAATACAAAGACAAGATGATCAGCTTTAATAATTGGCTCAAGTACTGGTGTCATTCTAAGGGGATCCAATGTCTGTCTGCCTGGGATGACATGTTGGACAAGCCATGCTGCTTCGCAAGGGACGGCTTGCACCTGTCACCATTGGGCTTCCGGATATTGGCTAAGGCTCTTGCCACCCCCATAGTGCCTTTTTTAGGCAAGGCTCAAAAGACAAACCCACCTCCTTAGAAAACAAAAATGGAAAAAAACTAAGGGTAATGCTGCTCAACGCCAGAAGTCTAAATCTCAAGATGCAGGCTCTCAATGCACTCCTCAGTATGGAGCACATCGACGTCTGTGCAGTAACTGAAACCTGGTTCAAGGCTCCTGAGACCACCCCAGCGCTACCAGGCTATACCTCATATCATGCTTTTCGGCCCCAAAACCCAGGCCGAACCACAAAGGGAGGGGAGTGTCCATATTCATCAAGGACACCCACACCTCCAGGTTAGTAGCAACACATGAAGCATCGGAGACCATACAGGTGCAACTAACCATAGGCAAAACTGCTATACAACTGGTAGCATGTTACAGACCACCCTCCCAATCTCAGGAACCCCACTCAGCCTTCCTGAAGACATTGGAGGATATGAATGTATCACAAAATACCATCATACTGGGAGACTTCAACTACCCAAGCATAGATTGGGTAAATTATTCTAGCCCTAACACCATAGCCCAAAGGTTCCTGGAATTCATAAATTCAAATGCACTGGAACAACTAGTCACCTCTCCCACAAGGGAGATAATATAGTACACCTGATCATCACAAACATGGGGACAAAATGCTCCACACCGGAGGTATACCCTCACTAGTGAGATCTGACCACAAACTAATCACCATGGATATACATATCCCACCTCCACCCCAGCACAAAAGACCACAGTGAAAAACTTCTCAAAAGCAGACTTCACTCTTCTTAAGACTGAGATGGTATCCTTTAAGCCCACTGGGCCAGTGGATACCACATCCCACAATGCCGAATCCTTCACAAATGCTTTCTATGGACATTCCAAGAATGCATGGATCATGCAATCCCAAATAAATCCTAGTCCCTCTCCACCAAAGGCAAGCGTCCTGTCTGGTGGACCTCAGCCATTAACAAATTGTATAACAAAAGAAGGAAGCTACTCCACGACAGAGCAAAATCCCATAAAGGGAAGACATCTCTGATCAACACTAGCAGAAAACTACGTTCTCTCATAAAAACATCCAAGGCCAACTTTGAGAGAAAAATCGCTAAGGACACTAAAGATAACCACAAAGCCTTCTTCAGCTATGTTAGAAACCTGGGCGGAAACCCTCAGATATGCTCAGAGTTAGTTCACAACAACAAAAAATACACTGAACCCACAGATATTGCCAACATTCTGGCTGACATGTTCAGTGCAAATTTCTCCCCTCCCTCACCCCCAAAAGAAGAAATACTTATCCCAGCTGAATGTAATCTCCCTGTCATCTCAGATGTCCAAGTGAAAGCCGCCCTCAACAAAGCTAAAAACACAGCATCAATGGGACCTGACGGTATCCCGGGTTGCGTGCTACGTGAACTCCAAGAGGAGCTAAACCCGCACATAAAAATGCTATTTAACCTTAGCCTTATTACAGGATATGTACCTGAACACTGGCACAGCAACAGTGGTCCCACTCCATAAAGGGGTACCTCTACAGACCCTGGGAACTACCGCCCCATAAGCTTAACCAGCCTGGTCTGCAAAGCTATGGAAAGAATCATTATGGAACTCATAAACAGAGACATTGGGGACTACAGACACTTGACCCCACCCAGTTCGGCTTTGTAAAGGGCAGATCCTGCCTTTTGAAACTGGTTGACTTTTTTGAAACAGTCACTAGAGCCATTGATGAGGGCAAAGCAGTCCATACAGCCTACCTGGACTTGGCTAAAGCCTTGACACAATACCCCACTCAGGCATCATAGATAAGCTCAACAGCTTAAACATAAACCCTTATGTCACTAGATGGGTTGCAAACTGGCTAAAGGACAGAACCCATAAAGTTAAAATCGCTGGAGCAATGTCAGACTCAAAGCCAGTCACAAGTGGTGTCCCACAGGGATCTGTCCTGGGACCCCTCTTGTTCGGCATTTATTTTTCAGATGTTAAAGCAAACATGGGAGGGTTGTGGCTGACAAAGTTCACAGATGACTGCAAACTAGGCGCCATATTCGATACACCAGCGGACACATACATCCTACAAAAAGGCCTCACAGAAACGGACAACTGGTGCCGGAGTCATGGCCTTAAACTAAATGCCAAAAAATGTATAGTCATCTCCTTTGGGAAAAACAAAGTACCCACAAATGATCACATAGACAGCAACCCACTGAGTATGGAAAAAGTAATCAGAGACCTAGGGACCCAAGTCGACAGCGACCTCTCATTTGACACCCATGTTGCCAAAGTGGTTAGAAGAACATTCTACCTTGCACACCTTATCATGAAGGGATTCACATCCAGATCCAAGGATGTCATTGTACCCCTATACTCCTCCCTCATCAGACCCATGATTGAGTACAATGCCCCATTTGGTATGTACCTCACCCGGCATTTGCAACAGCTGGAGAGACCACAAAAGTACCTCACCAAGAGGATCAAGGGTCCCCAACATATGTCTTATTCTGCCAGACTAAAGAAACTCCAGCTCTATTCAGTAGCATACCGCCTGCTCAGAGGTGATCTCTGCCTGACGTACAAGGCCATGTCGAATCAGGAACTGATGGACATGCTCCACCTCAAAAAATCCAAATCCATCAGAACCACGAGAGCTAAAGACTTAAACCTTGGCACAAGTATGAATAGGACATGCTGGAGGGATAGATTCTTAACCCAGAGGCTTCCCATGCTCTGGAACAAGATCCCAGTTCATGTTAGGCAGAGCCCCTCACTGACTCTCTTCAAGAGAAATCTTGATGAGTGGATGGGAGATCGTAAGTTTACCCCAGGGGTCACATCTGTGTCACTACTAGACAGCGGCACAGTAAACTAATTCTATTATATAAGGGGGCATTCACTGTGTCACTACTAGACAGAGGCACAGTAATCTAAATCTATTCTGTGCATTTTTTGTACCATTTCATGGGATGGTGAAAGCCACATCACTATGGCTAGGCTTACGAATGCCCCAGGGCAGATAGCCTAGTACTAAACTGTGAAACTATGAAACTATAAATCAATTGGACGTATAAGTGAATTTAAATAAATCTTAATCTGCACTTTATTCAAATAATACAGCCTTTAAATTGATTTATTTGTGTTGCATTGAATACTATCTAGCTGGAAGTTGTGGCTCTTTTTTTCAATTAGTGCTTGTTAGAATTCTTGAATAGCCAGTGATAATTGGGGTATTTTATTTCATTGTTATTTGGTTCCTGTCTTATATAAGTTTCACATTTTGAATTATTTTCTGCTTAAACTCTGAGCTTTGGCATGCTAAGACCTACATGAAATGAAATCAACTGGACATATAAGTGATTTTAAGTAAATCTTTATCTGTACTTTTTTTCAAATAATACAGCATTTAAATTGATTTATTTGTGTTTTACTGAATACTATCTAGCTGGAAGTTGTAGCTCTGTTGTTTCAGTTATTGCTTGCTAGAATTCTTGAATAGCCAGTGATAAGTGGGGGTAGTTTACTTCATTGTTATTTGGTTCCTGCCTTATATAAGTGTTACATTTTGAATTATTTTCTTCTTAAACTCTGAGTTTGGCCTGCTAAGTCCTACATGAAATCAAATCAACTGGACGTATAAGTGAATTTAAGTAAATCTTTATCTGCACTTTTTTCAAATAATACAACATTTAAATTGATTTATTTGTGTTTCACTGAATACTATCTAGCTGGATGTTGTGGCTCTGTTTTTTTCAGTTAGTGCTTGTTAGATTTCTTGAATAGCCAGTGATAAGCGGGGGTAGTTTACTTCATTGTTATTCGGTTTCTGCCTTATATAAGTGGTACATTTTGATATATTTTCTGCTTATACTCTGAGCTTTGGCCTGCTAAGACCTACTTGAAATCAAATCAACTGGACGTATAAGTGAATTTAAGTAAATCTTTATCTTCACTTTTTTGAAATAATACAACATTTAAATTGATTTATTTGTGTTGTATTGAATGCTATCTAGCTGGAAGTTGTAGGTCTGTTGTTTCAGTTATTGCTTGCTAGAATTCTTGAATAGCCAGTGATAAGTGGGGGTAGTTTACTTCAATGTTATTCGGTTCCTGCCTTATATAAGTGATACATTTTGAATTACTTTCTGCTTAAACTCTGAGCTTTGGCCTGCTAAGACCTACATGAAATCAAATCAACTGGACGTATAAGTGAATTTATGTCAATTTTATCTGCAGGTTTTTCAGGTAATACAGCATTTAAAATCATTTATTTGTATTGCATTGTATACTAGCTAGGTGGAAGTTGTGGCTCTGTTTTTTCAGTTAGTGCTTGTTAGAATTTTTGAATAGCCAGTGATAAGTGGGGGAGTTTACTTCATTGTTATTTGTTTCCTGCCTTATATAATTGGTACATTTTGAATTATTTTATGCTTAAACTCTGAGCTTTGGCCTGCTAAGAACTATATGAAATCAAATCAACTGGACGTATAGGTGAATTTAAGTAAATCTTTATCTGCACTTTTTTCAAATTATACATTTAAATTGATTTATTTGTGTTGCATTGATACTATCTAGCTTGAAGTTCCGGCTCTGTTTTTTCAGTTAGTGCTTGTTAGAATTATTGAATAGCCAGTGATAAGTGGGGTAGTTTACTTCATTGTTTTTCAGTTCCTGCCTTATATAAGTGGTACATTTTGAATTACTTTCTGCTTAAACTCTGAGCTTTGGCCTGCTAAGACCAACATGAAATCAAATCAATTGGACGTATAGGTGAATTTAAGTAAATCTTTATCTGCACTTTTTTCAAATAATACAGAATTTAAACTGATTTATTTGTGTTGCATTGAATACTATCTAGTTGGAAGTTTTGGCTCTATTTTTTCAGTTAGTGCTTGTTAGAATTCTTGAATAGCCAGTGATAAGTGGGGTAGTTTACTTCATTGTTATTCAGTTCCTGTCTTATATAAGTGGTACATTTTGAATTATTTTCTGCTTAAACTCTGAGCTTTGGCCTGCTAAGACCTATATGAAATCAAATCAACTGGACGTATAAGTGAATTTAGGTAAATCTTTATCTGCACTTTTTTCAAATAATGCAGCATTTAAATTGTTTTATTTGTGTTGCATTGAATACTATCTAGCTGGAAGTTGTGACTCTGTTTTTTCATTTAGTGCTTGTTATAATTCTGGAATAGCCAGTGATAATTAGGGGTAGTTTACTTCATTGTTATTTGGTTCCTGTCTTATATAAGTGGTACATTTTGAATAATTTTTCTTCTTAAAATCTGAGCTTTTGCCTGGTAAGACCGACATGAAATAAAATCAACTGGACGTATAAGTCAATTTAAGTAAATCTTAATCTGCACTTTTTCTAAATATTACATTTTTTAAATTGATTTATTTGTGTTGCTTCGAATACCATCTAGCTGCAAGTTGTGGCTCTATTTTTTCAGTTAGTACTTGTTAGATTTCTTGAATAGCCAGTGATAAGTGGGGTAGTTTACTTCATTGTTATTTGGTTCCTGCCTTATATAAATGTTACATTTTGAATTATTTTCTGCTTAAACTCTGAGCTTTGGCCTGTTAAGTCCTACATGAAATCAAATCAACTGGACGTGTAAGTTAATTTAAGTAAATCTTTATCTGCACTTTTTTCAAATAATATAGCATTTAAATTGATTTATTTGTGTTGGACTGAATACTGTCTAGATGGATGTTGTGGATCTTTTTTTTCAGTTAGTGCTTGTTAGATTTCCTGAATAGCCAGTGATAAGCCAGGGTAGTTTACTTCATTGTTATTCATTTCCTGCCTTATATAAGTGGTACATTTGAATATATTTTCTGCTTAAACTCTGAGCTTTGGCCTCCTAAGACCTACATGAAATCAAATCATCTGTAAGTATAAGTGAATTTAAATAAATCTTTATCTGCACTTTTTTTCAAATAATACAGCATTTAAATTGATTTATTTGTGTTGCATTGTATACTAGCTTGGTGAAAGTTGTGGCTCTGTTTTTTCATCTAGTGCTTGTTAGAACTCTTGAATAGCCAGTGATAAGTGGGGGCAGTTTACTTCATTGTTATTTGTTTCCTGCCTTATATAATTGGTAAATTTTGAATTATTTTCTGCTTAAAGTCTGAGCTTTGGCCTGCTAAAAACTACATGAAATCAAATCAACTGGACGTATAGGTGAATTTAAGTAAATCTTTATCTGCACTTTTTTCAAATAATACAACATTTAAATTGATTTATTTGTGTTGCATTGATACTATCTAGCTTGAAGTTCTGGCTCTGTTTTTTTCAGTTAGTGCTTGTTAGAATTATTGAATAGCCAGTGATAAGTGGGGTAGTTTACTTCATTGTTTTTCTGTTCCTGCCTTATATAAGTGGTACATTTTGAATTATTTTCTGCTTAAACTCTGAGCTTTGGCCTGCTAAGACCTACATGAAATCAAATCAACTGGACGTTTAAGTGAATTTAATTAAATCTTTATCTGCACTTTTTTCAGATAATACAGCATTTAAATTGATTTATTTGTGTTGCATTGATTACTATCTAGCTGGAAGTTGTAGCTCTGTTTTTTTCAGTTAGTGCTTGTTAGAATTCTTGAAGAGCCAGTGATAAGTGGGGGTAGTTTACTTCATTGTTATTCTTTTCCTACCTTATATAAGTGGTACATTTTGAATTGTTTTCTGCTTAAACTCTGAGCTTTGCCCTGCTAAGATCTACATGAAATCAAATCAACTGGCCATATAAGTGAATTTAAGTAAATCTTTACCTGCACTTTTTTCAAATAATACAGCATTTAAACTGATGTATTTGTGTTGCATTGAATAATATCTATCTGGAAGTTGATGCTCTGTTTTCTCAGTTAGTGCTTGTTAGAATTTTTGAACAGCCATTGATAAGTGGGGGTAGTTTACTTCATTGTTATTCGGTTCCTGCCTTATATAACTGGTACATTTTGAATTATTTTCTGCTTAAACTCTGAGCTTTGGCTTGCTAAGACCTACATGAAATCAAATCAACTGGACGTATAAGTGAATTTAAATAAATGTGTATCTGCACTTTTTTTCAAATAATACAGCATTTAAATTGATTTATTCATGTTGCGTTGAATACTAACAAGCTGGAAGTTATGGGTCTGTTTTTTCAGTTAGTGCTTGTTAGAATTCTTGAATAGCCGTGATAAGTGGGGGTAGTTTACTTCATTGTTATTTGGTTCCTGCGTTATATAAGTGGCACATTTTGAATCATTTTCTGCTTAAACTCTGAGGTTTGGCCTGCTAAGACCTTCATGAAATCAAATCAGCTGGACGTATAAATGA
This sequence comes from Protopterus annectens, assembly GCF_019279795.1. Classification (NCBI taxonomy): domain Eukaryota; kingdom Metazoa; phylum Chordata; order Ceratodontiformes; family Protopteridae; genus Protopterus; species Protopterus annectens. Next base: position 697,337,389 of record NC_056732.1, on the reverse strand, counting down.
ATTTTAGTAAATCTTTATCTGAACTTTTTTCAAATAATACATCAGTTAAACTGATTTCTTTGTGTTGCATTCAATACTATCTAGCTGGAAGTTGTGGCTCTGTTTTTTCAGTTAGTGCTTGATAAAATTCTTGATTAGCCAGTGATAAGTGGAGGTAGTTTGCTTCATTGTTATTGGTTCCTGCCTTATATAAGTGGAACATTTTGAATTATTTTCTGCTTAAACCCTAAGGTTTGGCCTGCTAAAACCTACATGAAATCAAATCAACTGGACATATAAGTGAATTTAAGTAAATCTTTATCTGTACTTTTTTCAAGTAATATACATTTAAATTGATTTATTTGTGTTGCATTGAATACTATCTAGCTGGAAGTTGTGGCTCTGTTTTTTTTCAATTAGTGCTTGTTAGAATTCTTGAATAGCCAGTGATAATTGGGGTAGTTTACTTCATTGTTATTTGGTTCCTGTCTTATATAAGTTTCACATTTTGAATTATTTTCTGCTTAAACTCTGAGCTTTGGCATGCTAAGACCTACATGAAATCAATTTAACTGGACGTATAAGTGAATTTAAGTAAATCTTTATCTGCACTTTTTTCAAATAATCATCATTTAAATTGATTTATTTGTCTTGCATTGAATACTGTCTAGCTGGAAGTTGTGGCTCTTTTTTTTCAGTTAGTTGCCCACCCTCCCCCCATGCTTTTGTTTTGGTGTTGATCTTGCTGGCTTTGAAACTGCCCACCCCTCTTGTAAATTTGCATTTGGATACTCCTCCTATGCCCTTCTCATTTGCTCACTCTAAAAAAAAAAACTTGCATTTTTTTCATCTGCTTTTACTGTATTTGTGTTTCCTCCTACTTTATTGTTCTTTTGCGTCATCTTAAAAATACTCATTTGTATTTATTACTGCTTGGTGTAGCTATCATTCTAGCCTTTTGGTTTAAGCACTTGGGCTTCAGACCAGTTGTTTTACTTTAAGAAGGTTTGTGTTCTGCACTGTTGTGGCAGGACAGGCAGCTTACATCCTTTTAAGTTGGGAACTGCTGATTGAGGGCTCAGTGTCTGTTTTTCTCAAAGTGTATTAGTTCTGGTTTAAGCACTTGGGCTTCAGGCCAGTTATTTTACATTAAGAAGGTTTGGTGTCTGCACTCTTGTGGGAGGAGAGGCTGGACTCAGCCCTTCTGAGCTGGGAATTTCTGGTTAAAGGCTTATAGTGCATACATATTTGAACTGTTTCTTACTGAAATTGGTGCACCTTGTTTGCTGTAGCATAGACTAGATCCAGGCCTGCTGAATCTAGCTTTGTTTGCATAACTTGAGCACTAATCTAGGCCTTCTTAAAAGTATTCAATTGTAATTATTACTGCTTGGTAGTAACCTGATTAAAGTGTAGCTATCATTTTAAGCCTTTTGGCTTAAGCACTTGGGCTTCAGACCAGTTGTTTTACATTAAGAAGGTTTGTGGTCTGCACTGTTGTGGCAGGACAGATAGCTTACATCCTTCTAAGTTGGGAAGTGCTGATTGAGGGCTCAGTGTCTGTTATTCTAAAAGTGTATTAGTTCTGGTTTAAGCACTTGGGCTTCAGGCCAGTTAGTTTACATTAAGAAGGTTCATGGTCTGCACTCTTGAGAGAGGAGAGGCTGGACTCTGCCCTTCTGAGCTGGGAATTTCTGGTTAAAGGCTTACAGTGCCTGCATATTTGAACTGTTTCTTACTGAAATTAGTGCACCTTGTTTGCTGTAACATAGACTAGATCCAGGCCTGGTGAATCTAGTTTTGTTTGTATAACTTGAGCATTAATCCAGGCCTTCTTTTTTGGAGAAGGTTCCCCTGCAGCCCAGTGGCAGGAGTGTGCAGTTAGAACTTGTCTGATTGAAGACTACAGGAACAGGGCTCAGTTTTGAGATTTTTTTACTGGTTAATTGGGTAATTTGTTTAAATGCCTTTTCTGATTGCTTGTAGTCATCTAAAGCTGTTTTAAGTGTATTTTTACTGTTTTTGCCTTATCTTTTCAAAAAAAAAAATCCTTGTTTCCCACCTTTCAAAGCATCCAGTTTTCAGGATAGTGCTGAATTCAGGGCTGTTACAATTTTCTGAGCTGCCCATACCTTACTTGGATAGAGGGAGATTTCTCTGTTCACCTGTGAGAGAGGGAGCTTTGAGCAGCTGTCTGTCCTTGGAGGAGTGGTTCCAGCCCAGAAGTTAGTAGTTTGTGGGCCATTTTGGGCTAATTTCTATCTCTTTCATTTCCCTGCTGTAAAAACTGCATTTGCACGGTTTTGCACATCCGAGCAGTGCCGGTTAGCTAGGGCTAAATTTATCGCTGCTCCACCAAGTCTCCTCTTCAGTTTTTCCCTTGAAAGTAGTCTAACTCACACCCTAAGCACTTAAAAAGCATCCTACAGTCCAGCACTTGCTCAGACCTAATAGCAAGCACTAATATGTCCCGACACTTGATTAAAATAGATAAGCTCAACAGCTAAAACATAAACCCTTATGTCACTAGATGGGTTGCAAACTGGCTAAAGGACAGAACCCATAAAGTTAAAATCGCTTGAGCAATGTCAGACTCAAAGCCAGTCACAAGTGGTGTCCCACAGGGATCTGTCCTGGGACCCCTCTTGTTCGGCATTTATTTATCAGATGTTAAAGCAAACATGAGAGGGTTGTGGCTGACAAAGTTCGCAGATGACTGCAAACTAGGCGCCATAGTCGATACACCAGCGGACACATACATCCTACAAAAAGGCCTCACAGAAATGGACAACTTGTGCCGGAGTCATGGCCTTAAACTAAATGCCAAAAAATGTATAGTCATCCCCTTTGGGAAAAACAAAGTACCCGCAAATTATCACATAGACAGCAACCCACTGAGTACGGAAAAAGTAATCAGAGACCTAGGGACCCAAGTCGACAGGGACCGCTCATTTGACACCCACGTTGCCAAAGTGGTTAGAAAAACATTCTACCTTGCACACCTTATCATGAAGGGATTCACATCCAGATCCAAGAATGTCATTGTACCCCTATACTCCTCCCTCATCAGACCCATGATTGAGTACAATGCCCCATTTGGTATGTACCTCACCCAGCATTTGCAACAGCTGGAGAGACCACAAAAGTACCTCACCAAGAGGATCAAGGGTCTCCAACATATGTCTTATTCTGCCAGACTAAAGAAACTCCAGCTCTATTCAGTAGCATACCGCCTGCTCAGAGGTGATCTCTGCCTGACATACAAGGCCATGTCAAATCAGGAACTGATGGACATGCTCCACCTCAAAAAATCCAAATCCATCAGAACCATGAGAGCTAAAGACTTAAACCTTGGCACAAGTTTGAATAGGACATGCTGGAGGGTTAGATTCTTAACCCAGAGGCTTCCCATGCTCTGGAACAAGATCCCAGTTCATGTTAGGCAAAGACCCTCACTGACTCTCTTCAAGAGAAATCTTGATGAGTGGATGGGAGATTGTAAGTTTATCCCAGGGGTCACATCTTTGTCACTACTAGACAGGGGCACAGTAAACTAATTCAATTATATAAGGGGGCCTTCACTGTGTCACTACTAGACAGAGGCACAGTAATCTAAATCTATTCTGTGCATTTTTTGTACCATTTCATGGGGCGGCGAAAGCCACATCACTATGGCTAGGCTTACAAATGCCCCAGGGCAGATAGCCTAGTACTAAACTATGAAACTATGAAACTATAAATCAACTGGACGTATAAGTGAATTTAAGTAAATCTTAATCTGCACTTTTTTTCAAATAATACAGCATTTAAATTGATTTATTTGTGTTGCATTCAATACTATCTAGCTGGAAGTTGTGGTTCTGTTATTTCAGTTAGTGCTTGTTAGATTTCTTGAATAGCCAGTGATAAGTGGGGGTACTTTATTTCATTGTTATTTGGTTCCTGCCTTATATAAGTGTTACATTTTGAATTATTTTCTGATTAAACTCTGAGCTTTGGCCTGCTAAGTCCTGCATGAAATCAAATCAACTGGACGTATAAGTGAATTTAAGTAAATCTTTATCTGTACTTTTTTCAAATAATACAGCATTTAAATTGATTTATTTGTGTTTTACTGAATACTATCTAGCTGGAAGTTGTAGCTCTGTTGTTTCAGTTATTGCTTGCTAGAATTCTTGAATAGCCAGTGATAAGTGGGGGTAGTTTACTTCAATGTTATTTAGTTCCTGCCTTATATAAGTGTTACATTTTGAATTATTTTCTTCTTAAACTCTGAGCTTTGGCCTGCTAAGTCCTACATGAAATCAAATCAACTGGACATATAAGTGAATTTAAGTAAATCTTTTCTGCACTTTTTTCAAATAATACAACATTTAAATTGATTTATTTGTGTTTCACCGAATACTATCTAGCTGGATGTTGCGCCTCTGTTTTTTTCAGTTAGTGCTTGTTAGATTTCTTGAATAGCCAGTGATAAGCGGGGGTAGTTTACTTCATTGTTATTCGGTTTCTGCCTTATATAAGTGGTACATTTTGATATATTTTCTGCTTATATTCGGAGCTTTGGCCTGCTAAGACCTACTTGAAATCAAATCAACTGGACGTATAAGTGAATTTAAGTAAATCTTTATCTTCACTTTTTTCAAATAATACAACATTTAAATTGATTTATTTGTGTTGTATTGAATACTATCTAGCTGGAAGTTGTAGCTCTGTTGTTTCAGTTATTGCTTGCTAGAATTCTTGAATAGCCAGTGATAAGTGGGGGTAGTTTACTTCATTGTTATTCGGTTCCTGCCTTATATAAGTGATACATTTTGAATTACTTTCTGCTTAAACTCTGAGCTTTGGCCTGCTAAGACCTACTTGAAATCAAATCAACTGGACGTATAAGTGAATTTAAGTAAATCTTTATCTGCACTATTTTCAAATAATACAACATTTAAATTGATTTATTTGTGTTGCATTGAATACTATCTAGCTGGAAGTTGTGGCTCTGTTTTTTCAGTTAGTGCTTGTTAGAATACTTGAATAGCCAGTGATAAGTGGGGGAGTTTACTTCATTGTTATTTGTTTCCTGCCTTATATAATTGGTAAATTTTGAATTATTTTCTGCTTAAAGTCTGAGCTTTGGCCTGCTAAAAACTACATGAAATCAAATCAACTGTACGTATAGGTGAATTTAAGTAAATCTTTATCTGCACTTTTTTCAAATAATACAACATTTAAATTGATTTATTTGTGTTGCATTGATACTATCTAGCTTGAAGTTCTGGCTCTGTTTTTTCAGTTAGTGCTTGTTAGAATTATTGAATAGCCAGTGATAAATGGGGTAGTTTACTTCATTGTTATTCGGTTCCTGCCTTATATAAGTGGTACATCTTGAGATATTTTCTGCTTAAACTCTGAGCTTTGGCCTGCTAATACCTACATGAAATCACATCAACTGGACATTTAAGTGAATTTAAGTAAATCTTTATCTGCACTTTTTTCAAATAATACAGCATTTAAATTGATTTATTTGTGTTCCATTAAATACTATCTAGCTGGAAGTTTCGGCTCTGGTTTTTCAATTAGTGCTTGCTAGAATTCTTGAATAGCCACTGATCAGTGGGGGTAGTTTACTTCATTGTTATTCGGTTCGTGACTTGTATAAGAGGTACATTTTGAATTATTTTCTGCTTAAACTCTGAGCTTTGGCCTGCTAAGACCTACATGAAATCAAATCAACTGGACGTTTAAGTGAATTTAATTAAATCTTTATCTGCACTTTTTTCAGATAATACAGCATTTAAATTGATTTATTTGTGTTGCATTGATTACTATCTAGCTGGAAGTTGTAGCTCTGTTTTTTTCAGTTAGTGCTTGTTAGAATTCTTGAAGAGCCAGTGATAAGTGGGGGTAGTTTACTTCATTGTTATTCGGTTCCTGCCTTATATAAGTGGTACATTTTGAATTATTTTCTGCTTAAACTCTGAGCTTTGCCCTGCTAAGACCTACATGAAAAAAAATCAACTGGACGTATAAGTGAATTTAAGTAAATCTTTATCTGCACTTTTTTCAAATAAAACAGCATATAAATTGATTTATTTCTGTTGCATTGAATAGTATCTGGCTGGAAGTTGTGGCTCTTTTTTTTCAGTTAGTGCTTGTTAGAATTTTTGAACAGCCTGTCATAAGTGGGGGTAGTTTATTTCATTGTTATTCGGTTCCTGCCTTATATAAGTGGTACATTTTGAATTATTTTCTGCTTAAACTCTGAACTTTGGCTTGCTAAGACCTACATGAAATCAAATCAACTGGACGTATAAGTGAATTTAAGTAAATCTTTATCTGCACTTTTTTTCAAATAATACAGCATTTAAATTGATTTATTCATGTTGTGTTGAATACTAACAAGCTGGAAGTTATGGGTCTTTTTTTTCAGTTAGTGCTTGTTAGAATTCTTGAATAGCCAGTGATAAGTGGGGGTCGTTTACTTCATTGTTATTTGGTTCCTGCATTATATAAGTGGTACATTTTGAATTATTTTCTGCTTAAACTCTGAGGTTTGGCCTGCTAAGACCGTCATGAAATCAAATCAACTGGACATATAAATGAATTTTAGTAAATCTTTATCTGAACTTTTTTCAAATAATACATCAGTTAAACTGATTTCTTTGTGTTGCATTCAATACTGTCTAGCTGGAAATTGTGGCTCTGTTTTTTCAGTTAGTGCCCCACACTCTCTCCATGCTTTTGTTTTGGTGTTGATCTTGCTGGCTTTGAAACTGCCCACCCCTCTTGTAAATTTGCATTTGGATACTCCTCCTATGCCCTTTTCATTTGCTCACTCTAAAAAAAAAAAAACTTGCATTTTTTTCATCTGCTTTTACTGTATTTGTGTTTCTTCCTACTTTATTTTGCCTTTGCGTCATCTTAAAAATACTCATTTGTATTTATTACTGCTTGGTGTAGCTATCATTCTAGCCTTTTGGTTTAAGCACTTGGGCTTCAGACCAGTTATTTTACATTAAGAAGGTACGTGGTCTGCACTCTTGTGGGAGGAGAGGCTGGACTCAGCCCTTCTGAGCTGGGAATTTCTGGTTAAAGGCTTATAGTGCATACATATTTGAACTGTTTCTTACTGAAATTGGTGCACCTTGTTTGCTGTAGCATAGACTAGATCCAGGCCTGCTGAATCTAGCTTTGTTTGCATAACTTGAGCACTAATCCAGGCCTTCTTTTTTGGAGAAGGTTCCCCTGCAGCCCAGTGGCAGGAGTGTGCAGTTAGAACTTGTCTGACTGAAGACTACAGGAACAGGGCTCAGTGTTGAGATTTTTTTACTGGTTAATTGGGTAATTTGTTTAAAAGCCTTTTCTGATTGCTTGTAGTCATCTAAAGCTGTTTTAAGTGTATTTTTACTGTTTTTGCCTTATCTTTTCAAAAAAAATCCTTGTTTCCCACCTTTCAAAGCATCCAGTTTTCAGGATAGTGCTGAATTCAGGGCTGTTACAATTTTCTGAGCTGCCCATACCTTACTTGGATAGAGGGAGATTTCTCTGTTTACTTGTGAGAGAGGGAGCTTTGAGCAGCTGTCTGTCCTTGGAGGAGTGGTTCCAGCCCAGAAGTTAATAGTTTGTGGGCCATTTTGGGCTAATTTCTCTTTCATTTCCCTGCTGTAAAAACTGCATTTGCACGGTTTTGCACATCTGAGCAGTGCCGGTTAGCTAGGGCTAAATTTATCGCTGCTCCACCAAGTCTCCTCTTCAGTTTTTCCCTTGAAAGTAGTCTAACTCGCAACCTAAGCACTTAAAAAGCATCCTACAGTCCAGCACTTGCTCAGACCTAATAGCAAGCACTAATATGTCCCGACACTTGATTGCCCAGCAGGGCAAGGCTCATTATTCACCCCTCACCAACTAAGCAACTAAGCAGCTCACCCTACTATTCAGATATGACCAAAGGGCAATTTCAGGTATACTCTCCAGTCCAGCTGGTGAACCTGGGTATCCTGAGGCAATGTTACAACTGCCTTATGTACACAGACAACCCTCTCCTCCTACCACAAAACATTAACATATGCGATAGATGCTATTACATAGCTAAATTGGAGGCTAAGCTCTCTCCACCCAAGACTGGAACAAGCAGTCATAAGGCGAAGGTTAACACTTGCACCATACATCCAGCCTCACATAGACATACTAAACCAGCACTGGCAAAAAATGCATATAAATACACAAAATCATACTCAGAGGTTCTAAATAAAAACCTGCAAAAGCATCACAGACCTCCAAAGCAGACACCCAAAAAACCTGCACCTCCCGTCACAAACCAGACAACACATAAAACACAAAATCAGTGTGCCACACAATTACAGCCCTTAAGGCAAAATAACATACCTAACACACTAGTAATAGGTGACTCTATAGTCAGGCACACTGACGTCCCACTCACTAGACTGGACAAGGAGAAGGTTACTGTTAGCTGTCTGTCGAGAGCCAGAATCCGCCACATAACACAAGCACTCAGGTCACTCCAGAGCAAGTACAAATATGACTCTGTTATTGTTCATGTTGGTGTGAATGACCTGAGACGTACCTCCCTGGACTACATGAAAAGAGACATGGAAGAGCTCTCTGATCATGTAGCCCAGGCAGGTATGACCTGACCCTGAGTAGCATCCTGCCCTCACCAAGAATGATACCGCAGTATAAAGAAAAATGAGCAATTTCAACAATTGGCTAAGCTTCTGGTGTCATTCAAAGGGGATCCAGTGTCTGTCAGCCTGGGACGACATGCTCGATAGGCCTCATTGCTTTGCAAGAGACGGCTTCCACCTGTCACCCATAGGCTTTCAAATACTGTCCAAGGCTCTTGCTGCCCCCATAGTGCCTTTTTTAGGCAAGGGTCAAAAGTCAAACCCACCTCCGTAAACAGCACAAATAAAAAAATGAGGGTTATGCTACTCAACACCAGGAGTTTAAATCTCAAAATGCATGCACTCGAAGCACTCCTCAGTATGGAGAATATTGACATCTGTGCAGTAACTGAAACCTGGTTCAAGGCTCCACAGAGCACCCCGGAACTACTAGGCTACAACTCATACCACACATTTCAGCCACAGAACATGGACCGAAACACAAAAGAAGGGGGTGTATCCATATTCATCAAGGATACCTACACCACCAGGTTAGTGGTGCAGCATGATACCGCCGAGATCATCCATGTGCAACTAACATCAGGCAAATCTGCAATGCAAATTGTGGCCTGCTACAGATCACCCTCCATGACCCAGGACCACCACTCCGCCTTTCTGGAGACACTGGAAAACATGAAGGTCCTACTGAACCCCCTGATATTGGGCGATTTCAATTACCCTACCATTAACTGTGAAAACTACTCAAGTACAAACTCTCAGGTACAGCGCTTCCTGGAATTGATCAACTCAAATGCCCTGGATCAGCTGGTAAACTCTTCTACCAGAGGTGAAAACATATTGGACCTGGTCATCACCAACATGGGCGACAGGTGTTCCACACCAGACGTCAACCCATCACTGGTTAGATCAGACCATAAACTAATCACTCTGGATGTCCACACCCCACCACCACCCCCAACTAAGGAAACCACAGTAAAAAACTTTTCTAAAGCAAACTTCACCTTACAAGACAGAGGTGGTAAGTTTCACAGCCTCCACGCTAAAGGATAACGCTGCTCAAGATGCAGAAACCTTTACAAATGCACTCTATGAGCACCTACAAGGATGCATGGATCATGCCATCCCTAGCAAAACCAAGACTCACTCCCCTAAGAGAAGGAAGCCAGTCTGGTGGACCCTTGCCATAAACAGGCTATACAATAGAAGGAGGAAACTAGTTCAGAAAAAAATCAAATCCCATGAAGGAAAGACATCTCTGATCAGTATCAGTAAGAAACTAAGGTCCCTCATAAAATCCTCCAAGGATAACTTCGAAAGAAAAATAGCCAAGGATTCAAAAGATAACCACCAAGCCTTCTTTAGCTATGTCAAGAATCGAAGTGGCAACTCACAGATATGTTCTGAGCTAGTGCAAAATAGCACAAAATATACTGGACCCACTGATATTGCCAACATCATGGCAGATAGATTCAGTGCAAACTTCACCCCCCTCTCACCCCCTAAAGGGCCCACAACAATACCGGAAAAGTGTAGTGTCCCGGAAATCACAGATGCACAGGTGAAAACAGCCCTTTCAAAAGCCAAAAGCACAGCGTCAATGGGGCCAGATGGTGTCCCAGGCTGCATCTTGCACGGACTACAGAACAATCTAACCCCCCACCTAAACACACTGTTCAACATCAGCCTCTCTACAGGCTACATGCCATAGAATGGCACACAGCAACGGTTATTCCGCTCCACAAAGGAGGGGCCACATCTGACCTTGGTAACTATTGCCCCATAAGCCTGACAAGCCTGGTCTTCAAGGCTATGGAGCGCATCATCATGGAACTCATTAACAAAGACATTGGGAACATCCAAATACTTGACCCAACCCAGTTCGGCTTTTTTAAGGGCAGATGATGCCTACTAAACCTGGTTGACTTCTTCGAGACAGTTACCAAGGCCACAGATGAGGGGAAGGTAGTTCACACAGCCTACCTTGACCTCGCCAAGGCTTTTGATACCAACACCACTCGGGAATTATAGAAAAACTCACCAGCCTGAACATAAACCCCTACGTCATGAGATGGGTTGCCAACTGGCTTACAGACAGAACTCACACGGTAAGAATAGCGGGCTCTAGGTCCGACTCTAAACCAGTCACAAGTGGTGTCCCACCAGGCTCAGTCCTGGGACCCCTACTGTTTGGCATATAATTTTCAGAAGTACAGGCAAACACAGGAGGACTATGGATAACCAAGTTCGCCGATAACTGCAAACTGGGAGCCATAATTGACACACCAGCTGACACAGACATTCTCCAAAAGGGCCTTACTGAGACGGACACCTGGTGTCAAAGTCATAGTCTCAAGCTAAATGCCAAAAAATGCATAGTCATGCCATTTGGGAAAAACAAAACACCCATGAATTACCACATAGGTGGCAGCCCCCTTAATACAGAAGACGTAATAAGAGATCTGGGGACCCTTATAGATAGTAATCTCTCCTTTGACAATCATATTGCCAAAGTAGTTAGGAAATCCTTCTATGTAGCCCATATAATTACTAAAGGGTTCACATCTAGACATAAAGAGGTTATAGTGCCCCTCTACTTGTCACTCATCAGACTTACCATAGAGTACAATGCCCTGTTTGGGATGTACCTCACAAGACACCTCCAACAGCTGGAAAGACCACAAAAGTACCTCACCAAGAGGATTACTGGTCTCAAACATGTGTCCTATGCAGCCCGACTGGAAAAACTCCAGCTGTACTCAGTGGCATATTGCTTACACAGAGGTGATAACTGCCTGACTTACAAAGCCATGTCCAACTCAGAATTGATGGACGTGCTCCACCTAAATAAATCCAAGTCACTGCGAGCCACTCGCTTTAGTGAGCGAAACCTCGCCACAACAATAAATAGAATATGCTGGAGGGATAGATTCCTGTCACAGAGACTCCCCATGCTTTGGAACAAAATTCCTAATTACATTAGGCAGAGCCCCTCACTAACACTCTTCAAGAGAAATCTTGACGAGTGGATGGGTAATAGAAAATACACCCCTGGGATCATGTCATTGGCTCTTCTTGACAGAGGCTCAGTTAATTAATCAATGAGGCGATGAAAGCTGACACACTCTGGCTAGGCTTATAAATGCCCTTGGGCAGATAGCCTAGTACCTACCTATGAACCTATGAACCTATGAACTAATTCATTCCCTCATTTCAATGGTTACATAAGTGATTAATGGGCAAGAATCAATCAAAGTGGTCATTATGCAGACAACCATGGAGAGTAATGGAATTTTCTTTTAGGTCTCCAACCTCATACTGTACAGCTGAAGTACTTCTTCTTCTCTGTGGGGGCTTACAGTGCCTGCCTTGGTAAGGAGTTCAAATGTACAGGATATGAAATGGGATGAAGTAATGGCCAGAGGTATTAAAACAAAATTAAGAAAAGCTCTTAAATGGAAAACCCCAGACCCAGATGCAGTATCTTACTTCCGTCTAAAAGTATTAACATCTTTACACAAAGATTTAGGCCGGAGTAAGAAATACTTATATGTGCTTTCTGAACAGACACAAACCTGGTTAACAATAGTAAAATGATACTCCTCCTTAACAGTAAACCTGTAGGCCACCCTAAAAAGTAAAGACCAATAATTTGGTTCTGACAATGTACACATTATGTACTGGAATTGATGCAGACAGTGTTTGTAGTCATTTAGAAGAAAACTCGGTCATGGCAATAGAACAAAAGGGTAACAAAAAAAAGTCATATGGAAAAAAGGATCATGTGTTGCTAAATAAAACCATAATGGAGAATTGTAAAAAAGGGGAAGAATCTTAAGTACGGCATAAACAGATTACAAAAAACATTTGACAGCATCCCACATCCATGGATAAAGGAGTGCTTACAGATATATAAGATACATCCAACATTGATCAATTATATTACTGTGACTATGAAACAATTCCAGACTGCATTGCAATTAAGCCATGACAACAGGCACATTATTATCCTACAGATAAAAATTTAAAGGGGGATATTCCAAGATGATTCTTTGTCACTCTGTTGTTTTGTTTTGCCTTTAACCCATTAAGCTCTTTCCTTAAACAGATAGGTCTTGGTCACAATTTGGTTCCCAGAAAACAAACTTGCTTAAAGATTTCTCATCTACTTTTGTGGATGACTTAAAAAATGTACAGTTCATCAGATGAGTAGTTGAAAGCAGAACTTCAAGTAGTTAAAACTTTCTCAGATGATATAATAGTTACATTTGGTCTTGATAAATGCGTAAAAGCAATGATTAAAGCAGAAAAGGTGCAGTACCAAGAAAATATCAGTCTAGAACAGGATGTTATTTAAAGGAAGTTGAGCAGGAAGGAGTGTGTAATTATTTGGGAAATGATGAAGGATCATCAAATGCAAGTAAAACTCAGCAAGGAATACTTCAGAAGACTAAAACTAATACTGAAAACAGCCTTGACATCTAGGAATAAAGCCCAAGCTATAAACCAATTTGCTGTTCCTGTTTTAACTACCAGTTTTAGTGTGATTGACTGGCCCCTAAAGATATTGGATCAGGTGGACAAAAAAACAAGAAAAATGCTTCAAGCTTATCAAATGATTTATAGAAATCAGCGCATACTAGGAATGTATATTCCATTCTCTGAAGGACGTGAGGGCCTCCTCGAAACTGTTTGCATGTGTAGATCTGCAGTCATGGGACTGCATACAAATCTGATGACCTCATCAGATCCAAACATAGTGAAAGGTTTAAAACATGAGGACAGGAAGTCCAAGATGACCTTCTTGCATAGTTTAGCAGAAGCATTCAAGTGGCAAGTGGGAAAGGAAATCAAACCAGAAGTAGACAAAAATCAGACAGCAACTAAATGTACCAAGAAACAAAAGAAAGAATATAAGTAGAAGGATCATATGACAAGAAAAGAAATGTGGAAAGTTGTAAATATAGTGGCAAGTGCAGAGATCTCCAGGAACAACCTCGTGTTGATCAGGATTTGATGCAGGAATTGTTAAGGAGAGGTAAGTTGAAACCAAAAGATGAATTGTTCATAGTGACAGCCCAGGATAGTTGACTACATACACATTAGTTTACAAAGTCCATTTAGCATGTGAGAGAAACAGACAAATGGAGGGTCTGTAAAAAAAGAATTGGAAACAGTCACACACCTTGTTGCTAGGTGTGATACACTCATGGCAGGGGTTCAGTACATTGAAAGGCACAGTTCAAAAAAACAGATGCAAGAAAACCAAATATAGCAGTCCATAAAAAAAGGCAAAATTAGCATTGATCACCCAAATTACTACACCCATCCATTATGGCGTATCACGTACAGAGAGACATAAAGTCATAAAATATCAGGATTTGCAGGCAGAAATGAGAACAACATGGAAGAAAATACTCAGACAGTTTCCATTGTAGTAGGAGCATTGGGTCTAATAAAAAATAATCTAAAGTCGTATTTAGATATGTTACCGATACCTGTAACTCCATATGAATTGCAGAAGGAGTCAGTTCTGGGTACATTGCAGGTGCTGCAAAGAGTACTTTTGACTAACATCAAAGATTGAAACAATACTAATTTCATGAACTTTAATTATACCCTGACTTAGCAATGGTGTCCACTCCAGTCATAGTATTAGAAGCCCAAAAGATTTGGAGAAATTAAATCAAAAGTAATGGGATTTCCTTTTAAGTCCCTAACCTCATACTCTACAGCTCTAGAGCTTCTTCATCTCTGTGAGGGCTTAAGTGACTTCCATGATATTCATAGTTTTATAGATTGTTATTAGGCTAATGTCCCTGGAGGCCTTGCTAAGCCTAGCCAAGTTTTCCTGCAAGAATAATGATGCCCTGTATCTAAACAGGACATTTGGGGCCCGGTGTTTATAAGCTACCTCTGTCCATAAGGGACATGGGTGCAAGGCTCAGTGTAAATTTCCTATTCCCCATCCACTGGTCTAGGTTGTGCTTAAACTGGGTAATAGATGATCTCAGCTTCACATGGATGGGAAGCCTGTTTCATAGTAGGGGCAGTCCCTGGGACGCATATCTGTCTCCCCAAAATTCATGTCTCTAGACCTTGTATTTCTGGTACTAATTGGCTTACAAATATGTAGAAGATTCATAACAGTGGAATTTGCAGATGCCCTTGCAAGCCAGGCATAGATCACCCCTCAGCAATATATAGGAAACTGAGTAGAGGGAAAAGCTTTAAAGTGCTCTGCACAAGGCAGGTTTGTTATGCTTTGAACTCTTTTGGTAAGGAATCTCTGAGGTCACTCTAGTTGCTGCATATGCCTAGTCAGGTACATACCAAAGGGAGGATTGTACTCTATGGTCTATTTGTCTGATAAGGGCAGAGTACAGTGGGGTAATAACCTGTTTGGAGACAGATGCCATGCTCTTACTTATAAGCTGTGAAAATAAAAGGATTTCCTCACCACTGTGGCCACGTTGTGGTCAAAGGTAAGGCTACTGTCTCAGTGTGTATTCAGATCCCTGACCACTGTGTTGAATCTTAAGGGCATATTATCAACTTGGTAATTAGCCGGGATGGTTGACTTCCAAAAGGATACGGTTATGTATTTCTTAGCATTGAGTTTAAGACCATGGCTTTGGCACCACTTGTTAGTCAGAAATAGACTTTCTTGAGGAATGCTGGTGTCTGCAGGGGAGCAGATGATAACCCCCAGCTTGCAATCATCTGCATACTTACTCAACCTCAAACATTCCATTTCAGAGAAATAGTTTCCAAAAAGGAGTGGGCCCAGTACTGAGCCCTGTAGGACTCTGCTAGTGACTATCTTCTTGGTGCAGATGGCCTCACCTATTTTGATCTCCTGGGTCCTATCAGTGAGCCAGATGGCTATCCAGCAGGTTATAAATGGGGTTATACCTAAATTAGTGAGCTTTTCTATAATGTCTGAATGGGGTATTGTATTAAAACCCTTGGCCAGGTTAAGGTAAGCTGTATGCACAGTCTTACCTTCATCCAATGCTTTGGTGACCCTCTCAAAAAAGTTCACCAGATTTAATAGGCATGACATTCCTTTAACAAAGCCACACTGTGAAGGGTCCAGTGTTTAAGGTTACCTATGTCCTCATTTCCATGGCCTTACATATAGGGCTTGTAAGACTTATGAGTCTGAAGTTACCCAGATCAGTGGCTGGACCTCCTTTGTACAGGGGAATGACTGTAGCCATCTTCCATTCCTTGGGCACAAAACTTGACTGAAGGCTCCATTTGAAAAGTGTTTCAAGTGAACCAGAGCAGTCATGTTTCATGCTATTTATTAAACATCCTGGGATGTTATTGGGGCCTATTAATGCAGTGTTTTTGTCATTGGAAAGTGCATCGATGACCTGTTCCCTAGTAATTGTTGGGAGGTTGTGGTATACAGTATTTTCTTTGGACTACTGGGAGGGATTTGAGCTGAACTTGTTAACTAAAAGGCTGGCAATGGCCTCCAGTTCAGTGTAGGTGATGCCATTTACAATAAGTTCTATTCATTGATGTGTATTTCCCCTGAGGTTATGGACATAGCTGTCAAAAGCTTTGTGATTGTCCTTTGCCTGAGAAGCTATTTTTCTTCAAATTTAACATTTAAAGTATTAATTAACCCTCTTAGCTGCCTGTTTATATTGGTCAGGGGGCTTTCAGTATTTATGGCTTTGTTCCTCCTCTGCTTGACCAACATTTTTTTCTTTTGTTGTATAACTAATTGTTACTGTGATCCCACCAGGGTGGCTAGTCTTTTGAGTTTGCCTTATTCTTAATACAAGTGGGCAGAACTTGCTCTAGGCAGCTATCTATATTGCCGTACAGAGATTTTGTAAATACCATAGCATATGCTATGATATTGACTGGGTTTGGGGGTGCTTGGAATTTATCCAAGGTGTTGCTTAGTAGAGATGTTAGCCTTGGAATAATCCTTAAAAGTTTTTGGTTTCACTGGATCCCCAGATTTAATTTTTATTTCAAATAATACTGACTTATGGTCAGATCTGATGAGTGAAGACATTACATTGTGTGAGGTACATCAACCCCCCCCCCCATGTTCGTGAGTACAAGGTCAAGGATGTTTGTATTTCTGGTAGGAAAATGGACCAACTATTGTAGGATGTTGGTATTAACACAGTTTAGGAACCCTGGGCTTGTGCATTAGAAGTAGTATAAGATTCTATAGAGGGGTAGTCAAGATCCCCTTAAATATCACATTAGCTTGAATGGTGAGAGACTCTAGTACATTGAGAAAGGTAGTATGGGTTTCCTGAGATGTGAAGGGGGACCTATAGGTTGTAAGGATATGGTACAAGAAGTTGTTTATGGTGAGTTGCACATATATGAGTTCCAGTGGTTCATACACTTTAGTCTGGATTTGAGGTAGGTTTTAATACAGACTGAGCCTCCTCCACCTTTAGTTCCTTCCTGTGTTGTAGCTGGTCTAAAAATGTGAAAAGCTTTGCACTGCTGGGGTACTTTCCACGATTTTAAACCATATCTCTACCACTGCACATATGTCCACACTCTTCAAGGAGTGAAGTTTGTTGTTAAGACTTCTAGCATTGAGCAGTACCACCTTCAGATATTCCTTCATAGAGTCAGTTAAGTTGGTAAGTTTACCAGTTTGGCATTGCCAAAAATGGCACTATGGAGATAGAAAAGTTATTGGCCAATATCCAAAAGTGTAGAGGGGATAAGTGCAGACCATCCCTGGCAAAGCACTGTGGTCTGTCAGCTATACTCTCCCAGGTCATCAAATTCTTTACCCACTTGGAATGAGATCAGAAGCTAAAGTCAATTGTTAAAATAAATAATTTCCTGTCGGTAACATTGCATTATCCTTAGAGAAGGTAGTATGCTGCTCAGTGCTGGGCCCATACCTGCCTGAGACACATAATCAGCAAACTCAATCATGTCTCGCTTCATATGGTCCTGTGAGGTACGTCTCAGGTCATTAACATCAACATGGACTATGACAGAGTCATACTGGTACCTGCGGTTCAATTTTCTAAGTGCCTGTGTGACTTGATGGATCCTAGTCATGGAAAAGCAGCTAACCATGACTCTTTCCTTACTCAGTCTGGTGAGGGGGACATTGGAGTGCCTCACTATAGAATCACCAAAGACCAGGAAATTTGGCTGTGTAAGGCTTAGCAGTAGAGACATTGGATACAGTGTTAGTATGCGTAGCTGTGGGTGGTGTTCTAATGGATTGTTTATGTGATGGCTGAGGACCCTTTCTTTGTTTGTACTGTGCAGGAGGTAGTAGTGTTTTAGGAAGGTTAACTCTAAGTACCTCAGTATATGTAGTTTTATGAGTAGGATCTTTACGCTGTGCAGTAGGTGTGGTGCAAGTGTGTGTTACTGTATATGGCTACCATATGAATGTTGCTTCATGTTGCCAGGGTCACATCCCCATTTAATCACACTCTATGCCATACACACCTTTCTCCAGTAAGCACTGCTGCTGCAGTTGGTTAAATCAACCTCCTTCCCCCAAAATGGATAAGGCTCCAATGGCAGCTCATGTCCAGCCCCTCCTATTGGGCCATTCTGTGTCTAGGTTATCTAGGCCAGTCTGAATATTTTTTCCATCTGCATTATGGAGTAGGCAGTTTCTTTGACTTATTTTCTTCTCATTGTTCATTCTTTTCTGAACCTTTGTTTATTTAGACCTTCATTCACTCAAGAGTTAGTAAGTGTGCATTCTGTAGTCCACTGCTCCGTTTGTTGAACTTGTTTAGCTTATCACATTCAGTGATGTTATAGTCACTCTACACATTCCATCCCCATTGTTTACTATAACCTTTGTTTGGATTCCTGCTGTTGTGTTCTCCATTGCTGTATATTATGCTCTTCTGTTTGTTGGCTGGTCTTGATTCCCCCACCACTTACTCCATCCCACCCCACCCCTACCAGTGTATCTCAGTGTCCTTAGTGACTGTAGCTTGAAAAGATTGCTTGTGAAGGATGTGCATCTCCTAATCCATCTTAGAATACTGTTGTAGTACATAGAGTGCCCTGATTACACTCAGAAAACAGCCAAATTATATTCTGGTTGAACATTGCTATAGTACGAGACCCAACACTAACAAGACTTAGAGAGGTCCATAACAATTGTTAAGCACTGCCTTGGCACTGTTAACATTTTATCTCCACTAAAAGCAGACAGTGCTGATCAGTAAAAAGCACCAGCAGGGCATGAAATGGCTACTGTCTGCTGAAGTACACAAAGTATTTTGAAATAATTTGCTTCCCTTACATGGTGAATACATGAGATTTTAACCACTGCCCAACTAATTTACTGGTGTTTTTTTTTATCTTACTTTTGCTTAACTTGTAATACTTAGAGAAGATAAATCTCCATGCACTACAAAGAATTATCAGTGGATCATTGGATCTTAACCCCTGATTATGTTTTATCAACATTTGCCAAGATTCACCTCTTGAGCTTCAATCTTGAGGTGAATTTCTTGGCATTCAGATCTCAAACACATATTAAAGAGGTTATAATCGCTGACCTGCTCATATCCCTCTATACTATGATAACTTTAACTATGCAGTCCTACTGATGCGTGTTATTTTGCTTTTAAACACTTTTTCTTGCAAACCAGATAAACTACTACTTACTATATCTCATAGTCTTAAGTTATTTGTTAGACTACATATTTTTAAAGTGTATTGTGGGTTGTGATACTTGTAGATTTCACCTGTATACACTCCATACCTCTCACTTTATTTGATCATGAATTCTGGACAAATCCAAAAATAATTGGGGGGGGAGTTCAAAATTAGAGACACTTTTTAATATTACTCCAATTCACTTGAAAAGTAAATACAAGATTATTTTCATCAATGTGAAGTTTCTGAACAATAAGAAGTTTGAATCTCTAATGCCTGGCATTACTGCCTGATTATAATAGTGTATGTTTTACCAGAAAATTCGTAATTATGCAAGGGACACAATAAAAATAAGAGGCAACATCAGGGTCATTTGAAAGGTATGATAGATACCTTTTGGCCTTCACATATTAATCAGGTGCAGTATGTTTGAACAAATGATCTTTTTTGCAAACTGCTTTTTATAAATGACTGAGTGCTGGTAAGACTGAAAACCTTATTTGCCATCAGTTGTAGTTTCGATTGTGTTGATGTTGGGTGGGTTTTTTAATTTGTTGGGGTTATTTTATGTTGCTTTTCATTTTCCTAGGGTGTTTCATTTTGGGAATCACTGCTGGTGCTATATATTTTGCAATCAGCTGGTATATTTAAGATAGGGGGTGTGGGTGTCTTGCCCCCTCCCCCACAGGGATATTTCTGTTTTCTATTGTTTGTGTGTTCATTGTTTTCTGTTCATTCTTTTAGCTTAGTTATTTTGAGTTGTTTACCTTTCATGATACATTCATATAAGCATACTGACTTATTATAATAATGTCAATCTGTAAAAACTAATCCTAATCTAAGTTATAGTCTTCCATAAGACTAATGCATTCTGAAAAAAACACAAACTTTCCTATGTGGTTGTTATCTTTTCTGCTTTTCATACACTATAGTATTTCATAAGTTGCACTGATCGTCTATGTCTTAGTTAAAGGAGGACATTCAAACTTTACCTAATACTGTATTGTTAGTACAGTGAATGCACCTGCATGACAGCTTGTTCCTCATGCCGAAACTTCTCCATGCAACCATAAATAGTCTTCCTGACATGATCAGAGCACCATGAACTTAACTGTATATGCTAATTTCTGCTGAACGCAATGTATATGGATGCAGTTATGTCTGAACCTGTAATTATTTATATGCTATCGCTGACAGTGCACAGGCTGCCTTCTGCTGTTTTCTTCATGTTACGGTACACTGATTACTTTCTGCAAACAAACTGCAAAACATAACCTGCTGCAGTGGATAAACTCGAGTGACATTATTATTTATTACAGTCTCATGGTGTTAGAGGAGCAGTGCTTTGGTAGCCTCTAATCTGATGATTTTCTAAAGTTTAGGAAACAGCTGTCTTACCACATTACCAATGTCCTGCCTCATTCCCAGAAAGCAGCTTAGCTTTTACAGTGTACATTTTTCATTTCTTTGATGGGAACTATGCCTCAAAAACACTATATTTCCTTTCCCCAGGATGTTATTTTACTCCCTACAGAATAATCCCCATATAGCCACACGTTTAAAAGCATATATATGACTTAACTTCCTCTCAGTACAACATATTGGGACTGAATGAAATTGTCTGATACCCCTAGGCCATCAAAACATGTCAGGTACATTTGGAAGGCATGACTAGGCTTAAAAAGGCCCCTGGGGATATTAGCCTGAGAATCACCTACGAACCTATGAGAGCAGCATCTTTCATTAAGAAAACAGTCTGTTGATAGCTGACAGAGCCGGCACAGTTGATTGAAGCATACTAGCTTTCTCAGTGAGAAATTTTGCGACAGTGGGGATCGGGGAATATGCCCTTTCACAGCTTAGTGCAATGTCAGTGTTGCTATATATAATTACCAGGTGGTGTGGTGGTGCAGGGGGCTTGCCCTCCTGCAAAAATGTTGGGAGTGTTTTTTTCCTTTGCCTTAACCATGGACCCCTTATGCTGTCTTTATTATTTCTAGTGTTTCAACTCACAACACTTGAAAGGTACAAAAGTTAGATATATACTTTGTTAAGTTATAGCTTAAGAAGTAAGTACTTTTGAAATTATCCACAAGTCCTTACAAGGAACAATTTGCTGACAAAAAATGCAGAGAAACACCAAACAGTGAATATGCATTTTCCTTCAAAAAATGCATGCAAACCATGATGGTTTATTAAAAAAAATATTAAACTTTACAGGAAAAGAATGCAAATCCACTTAATACAAAAAATAGCAACTGTGCTAGAGTTCAGATCTGCAATCGATGTTTGCTTTACTTACTGCATGATTTTTGGATGGATCTTTGCAGATGAGACTGCAACTTGCTTTCTTAATTCACACGTATGATGTGCACCACCATCTCTCTTGGTCTCCCAAGTTTCTTTTAAAGAACAAATCCTTAGTCCTTGATAAACTGTACTAGAATATGCAGGCAAAGTGATCACATATCTGTGTTATGCTTAATCAGTTAATGACCTGAAACTGTATGAAAACAGTTCCTGTATCCACAGCCATTGTATGCATTCAAAGTGTATCAGTCACTGCTTGTAAGCTGTTCTTCAAATAGTTAAGATAGGGTTATAGCAGCTCCAAAATAACTGCCGATTTTGTGTGACTTCCTCTATATTTGAACCTGCTGTCATAATTCTATTCAGGATTAAATCAACTAACTAAACTAGAGTAAGCCTTAAATCTTTCAAATGAGCAATCATTTCTTATTAGGATGCCAATAATTCTAAATTGGGTATAGATACATATATGCTGAGTATGCTAAACAGTCAAACGTTTGCATAATTCTTTTCTAGATACAACTAATACTTTTTTTCAGTCTGTAAAACTGATGCTTTCTCAGCAACTCACAATAAAAGATAATTAATCAGTTTAGTTTTTTTCTGATTGCTGAGGAACATGGCCTTGACTATAACACTGCTCATCAAAACAATGGGTTAAAAGCCTAATTTGGTCTTGCCCATCAGTTTCCAGTTTATAGATGAAGATCCATGCTGCTGTATCTTATGCCATTGGAAAATGTATCCTTTCTTGGAGGACCTTCATTTTTGGTGGCTAAGGATTGTACCACAAGGACTGGGGCTTGCAAGAGCAGAACAAAAATGGTTCTTGCATATCTTGTGCACTTATTGGCTGTCATATTTTGGTACTGGAAAGCACTAACAAGCAACATTAGCAAGGACTTGCATGTTATAGTTATCAGGTCTGCAGTGCACTCCAGAAAGTCTCTGATGTTAAACTGCTCGGTGAGTGTTGGTGCATTTTAGTATATACATGGTCTAGTTTAGCTTAGACGTTTATATATGTTTTGAAGTTATGTCTGTATGCACACGCTTCTTTTTATATTTGCTTATTTGTTTTCGATGATTCTCAGTTAAAGATGTTTCTTCTTGTTATTGTATATTTTAGTTAAACAAATAAAATGTAGTTTACAAAATAAAAAATATGAATTAAAACAGTTGCGTTGACAGATATCTTGAGCTAACAGATACATTAGCATCCTTAAATCTTCCCCAACTCTAAAATCTATCTCCTTTCTCCACTCATATTCCATTTTTTCTCCATTTTAAGTGTATAGTTAATGTTATCAAGCATTTTTTTATAAAACACTGTAATACAAAATGCTTGTTCATCAAAATACAGAAAAAGCTGTAACGCTAGTTTTTACAGATGTCCCTTAAAGTAAGTTCCCATTTTCCCAACCACACAACCCCCAGCTCTATCAGTGCTACAGTCACACTCCCATTTTCCACTTTATTTTCATAAGCTTTTTTTTTTCATCCCTGAATGTCAGCATTCAGAATACAGGCCTCAATATTTTATGACACAGGACACTAATATTTTCTTGGCTAGAACTGGTTTGTATAGAGTGTATAGGATTGATTTTCAAGAGGACTTTGCTGTTTATAATGAATTATCCACTTAATTTTAAGCTACACCTGTCTGCATTACAGCAAATCACAAATGACACAAAGGTCGGGCTTTGTCCACTGCAATAAACTTACATGAGTCGCTTGACTTTTGGTTTCATAGTCATGGCCCACTCTCCACCACAATGACCCTTTGCCACACTTCCCATCTATGTGTTGTAGACATTCATATAATTATCATGAAGGCAGGTTGTATAAAGAGAAAAGTACTTTGTGTTGCTTATTCTATGTTTTTATCATTGTACTTTGCTTTTCTGCATTTGCACTTGTTCCTGATAATTTGGTATTTTGTTAGGAATCTGGGGTACTTCTGGTTGTCCAATAAAAATGCAAGCTCTGTTTCTGTTTGCATCCACTTATGGTTACCAGTTATCTAATGCAAATGACTCAGATCAATCTGCCTTGTCCTTTGTGTGACCTGACTTCAGGAAGCACTGCCAGATGCT
This sequence comes from Protopterus annectens, assembly GCF_019279795.1. Lineage (NCBI taxonomy): Eukaryota > Metazoa > Chordata > Ceratodontiformes > Protopteridae > Protopterus > Protopterus annectens. The sequence continues at coordinate 697,313,721 of NC_056732.1, read as the reverse complement.
CTGTTTATAAACTTGTAGACCTTTGCATGTGACACTGGGGCAGGAGAGAAATACAGATGAGTTTTATATATTATTTAATTGCATAACCCTCTTGTCGTAAACTATCAACAATGTATTCTTAAACAGGGTGCTAAAATTCTTAACTGCATATAACATTATCTTATTATTTTCAAGGTACAAATTACACTAAAGTTAGCAGCAAAACTTTTTCTTGCATACTGGCAGCGACACTCGAGAGATTGTTTATTATATCATCTGTAATCTAGTGACCCAGTCTGTAATGCAGTATGAGGAATTGGGCTCCTAGGTCATGTTAAAGAAGCTTATCTGAGTGGAGCACGAGACAAAGATTGTTGTATCTCACAGTACAGGAAGACATGCAATTGGGTCTAGAGAGAGAGAGAGGGAGTGGGAGAAAGAGAGAGGAGACAGGCCATTGAAAGAAAAGGAGTCAGTTGTCTGTTAAAGCAGAAAAAGGCAAGGTAATAAGTCTAAAGGGATCCAGATGCATCTCACAAGAAAGGGATTTTCAAGTATGCAGAGGGAGAATCAGTTGCTCCTTACAGCTTATAGAGACAGGCCATTGGGCCTAGAAAGAGAGAGAGAGGGTGAGAGAGAGAGAGAGAGAGAGAGAGAGAGAGAGAGACTGTTGAGTCTAGATACGGAATAGATCAGGGGTCTCACAAGAGAAGTTAATGGATGTAGGAGACTTCAGTAACCAGAAACAAAGACAAATACAGGTCTAGGCCTTGAAAGGAACTTAAGAGGCAGGCTGATAAAGATAATGATTTAAAGCTTTACTTCAGAAACAGATGAGAACAGCCCAGAAGACATTGAGTTTTACTATTCTTTGTAGTTTCTAAAGCTCAGCAGAATATTTAAAAGTCTGTCACTGAAAGCTTGTGTCCAGTGTAAGAACTTGATGTTTCTGTAAAGTAAACAGGCTGTTCATTTTAACTTGGAATGAAATGCAACATCTACCTTGATAACCAAAATCTAAGTATGTAAATACATCAATAAATAAATGTAGTAATGGTAGAGATGCATGCTGAATCAAAACTATGTCGCAGTGGTAGAAATGCATGGTAATTAAGTTGATTTCCTTGAGAAGCTAAGGAACTGGATGCTATCTGACAAGCCACACAGGGTTAGTGCTTCATACTTCTCTTCTCCTATGCTCTTTCCTTCCTGTCAGATTAAAATGAAGCTTTGAATTATCAGTCTCTTAAAGCTGATATCTCATACTTCACCTGACTATCTGAAACAGAATATCCCTTGTATACCTTTCAGTGAGAGCAGCACCTATGTTTTCAGTTTTAAGACCCCTACCATTTTCAAAGCAGGGAACACACTACAAAGAAGTGTAGGAGATATCCAAATGTGCACTTAGAGATCAGTATTTAAATGTACGATGCTACAGAGGCTTCAGCTTATTTCTTATTTACCAAAAAGTCTAATGTATAGAAAAATTGCTATACATGTTGTAAGAGTCAATAATTAAAGTAATGGTCTACCCTCCTCTCAAATATGAGTTGCATGTTTCCCTATAAACTGTGAGGTACATTATTCAACAGCTTTTGTTTCATCTGCATTTTGTAACCAAATAATTTTTTTCTGTCATTTCAAGAGCAGCTATCTGCAGTAAATGCTCAGTTATAATACAAGTTAACCGCACACAACTGCATAAATGAGAACAATTTCAGAATTAATGTTTGCCAGAAATACAAAACAATGCATCACTGTTTCTATGTAAATGACAAACGTTACAATGCTTGCTTGTTATCATACAGTAGATGTGATTTGCACGCAGGAACAAGCGACAGCAAGCAGCTTTTGTACTTTCTTTAATCTCCTACCAGTCTGTGCTGAATTCTCACTCTGGTAAAATAATAAAAAGCTGCTTCAAAATCCTTTGGAAATGTTAAGTCCTCATACAACTGTCATTTTTCTGATGGCACTATCACCAGCTGAAACTGAACTGTACCTTTAAAACAAGGCATTTAACTATGCTTCCTTATTTTACTGCTGCAAATGAAGAACTTAATGCAAAATATTTATGTAAATTGTTCTCTTCCCACACATTTACATAAGGCGTCACCTCCTTTCTTGCAAGAATTATTATTTCTTACACTGGTATGGCACGTGTCTTCATGTTTCTTCATAGTGTAAGGCAGTTTGCAAGTTGTGGATTATTCTTTACTCTGTATGCAACAACATACTGTGACATACCCCCCCCCCCCCCCCCCCGAGTGATATTTGAACATATTTTGCTGGCCCTGACTCTGCATGTCTCTTCTACCTCATGTTTGATAACAGTTTTCCAAATACTGAGAATGTACAGCAGAAAATAAATGATACACTGTACACTGTATAGAGCAGAAGTAGAAAACTAAAAAAAAAAAAATATATATATATATATATATATATATATATATATATATATATAAAACATGATGTAATGAAAAGGATACAGTGATAAGAGAAGTTTGTATGTAAGCATAATGTTCAGTTAAATACATGTAACTGACTCACTTCAGGGACAAAAAGTTATTTGTATAAAGCTTCATATTGCCATGTTATGAAATCTATAACAAGTTGTTCTGTTTAGGTAAGCTCCAGTGGGGGATTCAATAAGGCACAGCAATGTGTGTATCTCTGTATACAAGTTGTGGTAACCTTTTGCTATTCAGCAACTACCCTAACATTATGCATAGTGCTCTGTGATGAAGACATGCAACACCACATAGGCTTGGCTCCATGTCTGTGCTATAGGCTAATGAGGCAGTGTGTGGGAGTGACATATGCTAATTAGCCATTTCTCTTTCTCTCTCTCTCTCTCTCTCTCTCTCTCTCTCTCTCTCTCTCTCTCTCTCTCTCTCTCTCTCGCTCTCTCTTTTAGATCAACATGGCCAGCCTCACCAAAATGCCATGCTCAACTACCTACCAGCACCATGATATTGAGATTGGGGTGGTGGAACCAGTAGACACTAGGGAAAGCTGAACACAGAAGTACCACAACAATACCAATGTCAATACTAAGACTGAGAGGTGTGGTAAACACTAGACACCAAGGATACCTCAAGACTGAAGTGCCATAATGGCACTGACATCAGGTGGGAGGAAAAGATAGATACCAGAGATTACTGGAAGTGCTGTAACAGCACCAACATTGGTACAGGCATCAGGAGATAAGGAGAAACATTAGACACCAGGCATGCATTACTCTAAGTACAAAATGGCACCAACATCAGTACACAGATGGAGGGTGGAGGACACAATAGTCAACAGGGCAACTACAAATTTAACATGATGGCACTTAAAATTTTCACTGATCGGGGGGGGTACTACTAGGGCAACTACAAGTGTGCCATGATAGACTGGGGAACATGGAGGGCAAACTAGTCAGAAGGATAGATGCAAGGATTGTGATGCATGTGTGTGTGTGTGTGTGTGTGTGTGTGTGTGTGTGTGTGTGTGTGTGTGCGTGTGTGTGCGTGTGTGTGCGTGTGTGTGTGTGCGTGCGTGCGTGCGTGTGTGTGTGTGTGTGTGTGTGTGTGTGTGTGTGTGTGTGTGTGTGTGTGTGTGTGTGTTTTGTGTACTTTTGTGTGTGGGAGAGTGACTGGGAGAATATCAATGCCTACACGAGCAGCAGTTTACTACCATGATGTGCATATCAATAATGATCAGCATGTGACAGTAGCAAGTGTGGTTCAGAGACATGCAGATTAGCTGATAATGTCTTACCTCATCTTCGCTAACATGTGTCTGACTCACAAAACAACACATTGTGGAAGCAGAGCCTTTTTATAGAGAGCTATACAGATCACTCTAGGGCCTTTAATGAATTTCAGGGGAAAAGTATTCATTCACAGTTTTTTTGCTAGAAATAATCCTAGAGGAGCTTTGATTCACATTTATTCTTAATGAACCAAGAGTGTATTATCATCACTGCTGCAACCTGTTGTGCTTTTAAATGCTACTAGGCCAATATAGATTGTTGTAACAGGAGAAGAGCATCAGTTTGTGATATTGTGACCCAAATTTAGAATTATTGCTAGATAAATGACTGAAATTATGGGATAGTAGAAGATGAACATTAATGCGATTGTTTTTCTTTTCTGAGAAAAGTGACTTGCTGCTTCGGCCGGGGATGTAGCAGAATTCAAACAGTTGTGATTTGTGGGTAGTGGGGAGACTGGCTTTAGCCCTGAAATGAACCTTTGTGAATGTGCGTCTGCCACATTTTGCTATACTAACTAGAATGCCATTACTGCTGTTACTGAAGAGCAAGTGAAACTCTTGGGTAGTATCAGAAGAGGAGTGACTGGGGTATTAGCTGCTTAAAAAAATAAAATAAGATGGAAATGGACTAATGGAGAAATGGTACATTAGGGTTCAAGTAAACTTTACTTCACAACACCATCCTGACAAAGTATCACAAGAAACAGGAAGATATATATTAGGGACAATACTGATTGTCTGTGTTATAATAATAATCTTCTTTTGGTTTTTAGCACATATGGTTAAATAGTGCAAAATGAACCAAGATGTGTTTTGTTATCATTTGACAAACAATATATATATATATATATATATATATATATATATATATATATATATATATATATATAAAAAATGTTTTTTTTTGGCATTTGTTTACCAGGAAAGTCCAACTGGATCATGAGGTGCCCATTTTCAGCAGAGGCCTCGGGAGAAAAGGCCTGATACATATGGTTAACAGAATGGAAAACTAGATAGACATAATAAAGTCATAACATTCAGGCACAAATATGTAAACAACACATTAATTTGTCGGAATGAAAACTTAGACATAGTAAAGTCATAACATTCAAGTACAAAATTTGAAAAACTACATATTAATTTGTCAGAATAAAAACTCAACAGACATAATAAAGTCACATTGTTCAAGGGTAGGGTGTGACAGTGGGGATAGTAGGAATAGATGTGGAAAGGTAGGAGTGCAACCTTATGGGAGTATGTTTAGAGGAAGGGAGAGTAGCGTAAGTTAGTAGTGGGGATAAATATTAAAGGTAGAAAAGGTATAAGAGTACCTCAGCCTGGGCTCATAAAGGAGCAAATCCAAGCTTTGTTGAAATATTCTTTTGTAGAGGTTTTGCAGAAGTGCGGGTTAGTAGCAGTTTTGATAGTTAAAGGAAAGGAGTTCCATAGTTTTGCAACAGAGCAGGAGTAAAAGCTTAGGCCTGGTGTTTTGTTAGGTTTATAATTTGTGAGATGTTTGTCTTCATATCTGAGATGTTTCTTTGGGATATAAAAGTTGATTAATGGGCTAACAGCAGGATATACACACACAGACACATACACACACACACACACACACACACACACACACACACACACACACACACACACACACACACACACACACACACACACACACACACACACACAAATGCACACACTGCAAACACTCAAGGTTTTAAAATGGAGTACAAGAGTAAGGACATATGTACAAGAATGAATGAAGACCGAGGTACTGTCCATAAGATATCAGCAATGGTTGGAAAATTATTTGGACTGATACGTCAGATCTTGCATGGTATTAAATTTAGGACATCACTGATCCTAATTCTCTTTTTTATGGCTCTGGTAAAGTCCATGAGTTAATCTGAGTTTTCATCACTTATTTAATTTAATACTTTGTCCAGTTGCAGAGAACAAACTTTTTCTTACTGAATGAATTACTAGGGTCCATTAATTATATTATGTTACAAAAGATAAAAAAATACACCCAACAAACATGCTGAGGATAAAAATGAGCATTTTTATTCCTTTTTATTAAACCTAACTTCCTCAGAATATAAAATCACTTTTAAGCACCTGTTTAAATAAAAACAATCATACTTCACATGTTCCAAGTGTACCAGTCCATGCTGAAATGCCAATTAAAAGCCAGATTCAATCTAGTTTAAATACCTCATATTCAGAATGCATTTATACCCCTTTTATCATCCAATCCTGGCTCTCCATAGCTATTAAAATGAACTGCCAAAACAAATCCCTGGATTATCCAGGTCAGAATCTTTTTACTCCTAAATCGACTTTTTCAATGACCAAGAGCACAAACATTTTACATTTTTTGATAACTGACAGTGTGTTTGGCTAAAGCATTAGTTTTGTTTTTGTTTCTAATTGTCAGATTGTGTTCATAAATTCTTTCAGAAATCTTACAAGTCATTTTGTCTATACAATAACATGTATCTCAGGTAACAAGATAAATAACTTTCTTTGTGTTACAATTGAAAAACCTATTGTAAATATTTTGTCATTATTCTTGACCATAAAATAGATGTATTAAACTTGCACTTGCTACACATACCATACAGCTAAGTACTTATCTTTTTCACTGTCTCATGCTGTAAACTACATTTATTTTCTAACAAATATTTAATGCTAGTCCCCCTTTTAAAAATAATTTAGGGGGACACCAAATGTTGTCCCAGTTTTTAGATGCGTAAAATCATATTCAGGTTATTTGTAACCCAATCTCTTATACTGTTGAAATCAACTAAATAGGGCAGACAAAAACATTGTAATATCCAGTCCACAAGACATCAAAGACTAATGGAAGGACCACTTCTAGAAGCTTCAGAATAAAGAACCCCTCACAGGAGAGTAACAAGATCCTGCCACAGAAGAAATAAGAACAGCACTATGGAAAATGAAAGGGGAAGCTGGGGGCTCAGATGAGAGCATGGCACACATGATGAAGATGGTGGAATAAGATATGGGAGTAATGATGACTATGAGTACTGAAAACAGTATGAAGAGCAAGGGGTAACCCAGATGTCTGTAAAATAAGTATATTAGTGTCAATATACAAGAACAGAGGGGGATATTGAAAACTGTGAGCAGTATAAAGGTATCATAATCCTATCATACTGCATGAAAGGGAAAGTACGGGATAGGATGACTGATAAAGGAATATGCAGAGTAATGTAAAGTAGGGTAGGAGATGATCAGTTCAGACCCAGATCTGAATGTAGCATAACTGACCTGATGTCTGCAGTAAGACTGTTAGTGAGGAAGAAGCTGAAGATAAGGAAAGAGTCCCACTAGGCATTCCTTAACTAAGAGAAGTATATTACAAGGTCCCAAGGAAGTTAACTTGGTCAGCCCTGTGATAGTCTGACGTCCCAGAAACACATGTAGAATTAGTGCAGGCTATGTACAAGGACCCAATGACACAAGAACAAATAGCACTTGGACTCACAGAGAGGTTCCCAATAGGAACAGGTATGCATCAGAGTTCAGCACTGAGCCCACCTCTGTTCATACTGGTGACAGAGCTACTAAACTTCTGTATACAGGCAATGTGGCATTACAAGCAGATTCTGAACAGGAACATCAACAAATGATAGGGGAATAGAATGCAAAACTGAAGGCACATGGAATGAAACTGAGTACAGACAAGACAGTAGTCAATAGAAATCAGTAGAAGCTGAAAATTGAGATGGAAGGTAAAATAGTGGAACAGGTTAACAGCTCAAATATCTGGGAGTGGTGGTTGAGGAGAAGGGAACTAGGCATTGAAGGCAGAGCAGATAAGGAATCTATATGTGACAGAGATTAAATGATTGAGATAAGTGAATGGATGCACACTGTGGGTTAGATAAAGAATTGACAACATCAGAGCAAACACCAATGCAGCTTCAATTGCAGAGAAGGTCAAAGAAAACAGAATATGGTGGTTCAGATACCCATGCAGGAAAGCAGGAATGATTTACTGAAGAAGATTTAAGAAAGACAGGAATCAACAGAGGTGGTGACAGTTGACACGATACCTGGCTCATGTAGAAAAAATAGGAAAAGGAGGATTGATGATGGTGATGATTCCAATGAAGTTGTTCTCATTTTTATTTGTTAAAGGGTGTTTAAATATGGGTTAAAACTCTCTGTTCCTGTTTTCATTACCATGTCCTCTAACTGAGTTAATCAAATGCTTTAATACTTTCTCTCCATAAAAATACTTTTAAAGTTGGAAAATTAACAAATGAACTCACTGCCTGTTGTAGTTATTCTTACCAACCTCACATGGTGGGCATTGAAAATATTTTCTTATCATACTTGTATGCCCTAACATCAGCCACCTGTGAGGTCACATCATAGCACTGTACATGGACTGCACAATGCTGTCACATACAAAACATCAGAGAATACAACAAAGAAGATAATATGGTATTGAAGGGGAAGCATACCTTGCAACAGGCCATAACAGGTACATGACACTTGCTTTTGTTGTAGAAAATGGTGCATGTACTTAAACAAATAGCGGCTACAGCAACAAGATACAACTGACATAGCAAATATGTGGAAAAAGTGTTAATGATACCACACCAGGCACATGTGTTGTACAGGCAACACATGTAGAATGTAGCTGTCCACAATTAGGTTCATAGGTTCATAGGCAGGTACTAGGCTATCTGCCCAGAGGCATTTATAAGCCTAGCTGGAATGTGTTGGCTTTCGCCGCCCCTTAGATTAGTTCCATCTGCCTCTGTCCAGCAGAACCACTGAAGTGATCCCCAGGGTAAACTTCCTGTTTCACATCCACTCGTCAAGGTTTCTCTTGAAGAGTATTAGTGAGGAGCTCTGTCTAATGTAGATTGGAATCTTGTTCCAGAGCATGGGAAGTCTCTGGGGCAGGAATTTATCCCTCCAGCACATCCTATTTATTGTTGTGGTGAGGTTTAGATCCCTAGCGCGTGTTGCTCGAGGGGATATGGTTTTCTTTAGGTGGAGCATGTCCATCAATTCTGGGTTGAACATGGCTTTGTATGTCAGGCAGAGATCACCTCTGAGTAGGTGGTATGCAACTGAGTACAGCTGGAGTTTCTTCAGTCGAACTGCATAGGGCATCTGTTTGAGGCCAGTGATCCTTTTGGTGAGGTACTTCTGTGGCCTTTCCAGCTGTTGCAGGTGTCTTGTAAGGTATATCCCAAATGGGGCATTGTACTCTATGATGGGTCTGATGAGTGATGCGTAGAGGGGCACAATGACCTCTTTAGATCTGAATGCAAACCCTTTTGTGATTAGGTGGGCCACATAGAAGGATTTTCTAACCACTTTGGCAATGTGATTATCAAAGGAGAGATTACTATCTACTTGGGTCCCCAGATCCCTTATTTTATCTTCCGTATTTCGGGGTCTACCACCTATGTGGTAATTTGTGGGTACTTTGTTTTTCCAAAGGGGATGACTATGCACTTTTTGGCATTTAGCTTGAGGCCATGGTTTTAACATCAGGTATCTGTCTCAGTGAGACCCTTTTGGAGGATGTCTGTGTCAGCCGGAGAGTCAGTTATAGCCCTTAGTTTGCAGTTGTCTGTGAACTTGGTCAGCCATAGTCCTCCTGTGCTTGTCTGCACCTCTGAGAAGTATATGCCGAACAGGAGGGGTCCTAGGACTGAGCCCTGAGGAACACCACTTGTAACTGGTTTAGAGTCAGACCTAGCTCCTGCAACTCTTACCATGTGGGTTCTGTCCCTGAGCCATTTGGCAACCCATCTCAAGATGGAGGGGTTTATGCTCAGGCTGGTGAGCTTGTCTATAATACCAAAATGGGGAATGGTGTTGAAGGCCTTTGTGAGGTCTAGGTAGGCTGTGTGGACCACCTTTCCCTCATCTATAGCCTTAGTAACTGTCTCAAAGAAGTCCACCAGGATTAGGAGGCATGATCTCCCTTTAACAAAGCTGAACTGTGTAGGGTCCAGTGTTTGGAGGTTCCCAATGTCTCTGTTAATGAGATCCATAATGATGTGCTCCATAGCCTTGCAGACCAAGCTAGTCAGGCTTATAGGGCGATAGTTCCCAGGGTCTGTTGTGACTCCACCTTTGTGGAGCGGAATAACCATTGCTGTACACCACTCTATGGGCACGTAGCCAGTGGAGAGGCTGAGTTTGAACAGTGTGTTTAGGTGAGGGGTTAGTTCATCTTTGAGCTCATGTAGGATGCAGCCTGGGACACCACCAGGTCCCATTGATGCTGTGTTTTTGGCTTTGGACAGGGCTGTTTTAACCTGAGTGCCTGTGATTTCAGGGGAACTACATTCTTCTGGTAGGGTTATGGGCCCTTTTGGGGGTGAGAGGTGGGTGAAGTTTGCACTGAACCTGTCTGCCAGGATATTGGCGATATTGGTCGGTTCAGTGTATTTTGTGCCATTCTGCACTAACTCCGAGCAGATCTGAGAATTGCCACTTAGATTCTTGACATAGCTAAAGAATGAAAAGACCAATGGTTAGACCACAGCTGAAGATAAAAATGGAATAATCCACGTCAGGAAATAAATCACTTGCAGCTTCACAGTAGTGCCCTTTATAAAACCAAAAGTTGTAACTGAGATGTAGTAGTCAAGGTAGGAAACAGTTCACTTGCAGTTTCACACCACTTTATTAAACAAGAGTAAAGCTTCCTGATCTAAGGCTGATGGCTACTTCAGACTCATAATGATGTCACTAGTGAATAAGTTGCTTTTAACATCTTGTATTATGTAAGTGGCTTATTCTCATATATTGTCCTTTCACTACATTTTTATGTACAAATGTTGGATGCATACTAGTCTTATGTAAGATACTATTTCTCCATGTAGATTTTCTATACATCCCTGTTGTAAGTTCATCTAACACTGTCTTCTTAACCAAAACATCTAGGAACTCAGTAGAGTCCCTGGAATGTTGACTAGTGAATCTTAAAAATTCAGTGGTGCTATGTAAGTACTCCACCATCTCTTGCAACTCTTCACTAGTACCATCCCATAACAGGAAGATGTTTAATAAAGTGGTGTGAAACTGCAAGTGAACCGTTTCCTACCTTGACTACTACATCTCAGTTACAACTTTTGATTTTATAAAGGGCACTACTGTGAAGCTGCAAGTGATTTATTTCCTGACGTGGATTATTCCATTTTTATCTTCAGCTGTGGTCTAACCATTGGTCTTTTCATTTTTTTCGCTTGAGGTGTATACCAGGCATTTATCCAGCTTTTGTTTTCTTTCACGTATAGCTAAAGAATGCCTTGTGGTTATCTTTGGAGTCCTTGGCAATTTTTCTTTCGAAGCTAGCCTTGGATGATTTTATGAGGGATCATAGTTTCTTGCTGATACTGATCAGGGATGTCTTCCCCTCTTGGGATTTTACTCTTTTCTGTACTAGTTTCCTCCTTCTATTGTATAGCTTGTTTATGGCAGGGGTCCACCAGACTGGTTTCCTTTTCTTGGAGGAGTGAGTCTTGGTTTTGCTTGGGATTGCACAACCCATGCATTCTTGTAGGTGCCCATAGAGTGCATTAGTAAAGGATTTTGCAGCTTGGGCAGTGTTATCCTTGAGCACAGGGGATTTGAAACTTTCAACCTCGGCCTTAAGTAACGTGAAGTTTGCTGTTGAAAAGTTTTTCACATTCCACCCCCACCCTCAATCAAAGAAACATAGGTTCATAGGTTCATAGGTTGGTACTAGGCTATCGGCCCTAAGGCCTATGCAAGCCTAGCCATAACAATTCCCTGGAAATTTTTTCCCACAATATTTACTTCTGTGGGCCCCTGTCAGTCACCCTGCTAGACAGGGGCCCAGAGAAGTAAACATTGTGGGAAAAAAATTTCTAGGGAATTGTTATGGCTAGGCTTGCATAGGCCTAGTACCAGCCTAAGAACCTATGAACCTATGTTTCTTTGATTGAGGGTGGGGGTGGAATGTGATTAGTTTATGGTCAGATCTAACCAGCGAGGGGTTGACCTCTGGTGTGGAACACTGGTCGCCCATGTTGGTGATGACCAGGTCCAATATGTTGTCACCACTGGTAGGGGTGTTGACCAGTTGATCCAGAGCATTTGAGTTTATAAACTCTAGGAAATGTTGGGCAAGGGAGTTAATACTTGAGTAGTTCTCTCAGTTAATGTTTGGGTAATGGAAATCACCCAATATCAGGGTGTTTGCTAGGACCTTTATGTTTTCCAGTGTTTCCAGAAATGCAGAATGGGGGTCCTAGGACATGATAGGTGATCTTTAACAAGCTACAATTTGAATTGCAGTTCTGCCCGTTCTTAGTTGCACGTGGATGATCTCTGAAACATTGTGCTTTGCCACTAACCTGGAGGTGTGGGTATCCTTGATGAATATGGATATGCCCCCGCCTTTTGTATTTCGGTCCGGGTTTTGTGGCCGAAATGTATGGTATGAGTTGTAGCTTGGTAGTGCTGGGGTGCTCTCTGGAGCCTTAAACCAAGTTTCTGTTACTGCACATATATCGATTTTCTCCATACTTAGGAGTGCCTCGAGTGCATGCATTTTGAGGTTTAGACTTCTGGCATTGAGTAACATTACCCTCAGTTTTTTGTTACTTGTGCTATTTACGGTGGTGGATTTGTCTTTTGAGCCTTGCCTAAAAAAGGCACTATGGTGCTGGCAAGAGCCTTGGCCAGTATTCAAGAGCCTAAGGTTGACAGGTGCAAGCCATCTCTAGCGAAACAGCGTGACTTGTCAATCATGTCATCCCAGGCTGACAGACACTGGATCCCCTTTGAATGACACCAGAAGCTTAGCCAATTGTTGAAATTTATAATTTTTTCTTTATACTGTGGTATCATTCTTGGTAAGGGCAGGATGCTTCTCAGGGTCAGGGTCATACCGGCCTGGGTTATGTGATCAGATAGCTCTTCCATGTCTCTTTTCATGTAGCCCAGGGAGGTATGGCTCAGGTCATTCACACCAACATGGACAATGACAGAGTCGTATTTGTACTTGTTCTGGAGTGACCTGAGTGCTTGTGTTATGTGACGTAACCTGGCACCAGACAGGCAGCTAACAGTAACCTTCTGCTTGTGTAGCCTGGTGAGTGGGACGTCAGTGTGCCTGACTATAGAGTTACCTATTACTAGTGTGTTGGGTATGTTATTTTGCCTTAAGGGCTGTGATTGCGTGGCACACTGGTTTTGTGAAATATGTGTTTCATGGTTTGTGTTGGGGGGTGGAGGTTGCTTGGATGACTACTTTGGAGGTCTCTGTTGCTTTTGCAGGTTTTTATTTAGAGCCTACAAATATTTTTTTGTGTATTTATGTGTGTTTTTTGCCAGTGCTGGTTTTATAGGTCTATGTGAGACTGGTGTATGATACAAGTAATTTCCTTCTCCTCTTGACTGTCTGGTCCAGTCTTGGGTTGAGAGAGCTTAGCCTCCAGTTTGGCTGTATAATTGCATCTCTCGCATGTATTAGTGTTTGGTGGTAGGAGGAGAGGGTTGTCTGTGTGCATGAGGCAGTTGTAACATTGTCTCAAAATGCCCAGATTCACCAGTTGGACCGGAGAGTACACCTGAAACTGCCCTTTGGACATGCCTGGATAGGTACAGTGAGCTGTTTTACTGATTGGCTGGTAAGGTCGAATAGAGAGCCTTGTCCTTCTCTACAGTATTGGGGGGGTCTAGTGCTATGGTTTATTAGTGCTTGCTATGAGTTTTGAGCAAGTGCCAGGCTGAGAAGTGAATGGTTTGAGTGCTTAAGTAGAATGTTTGTCTAGTCCCAAGTGAAAAATTGAAGAGTAGACTTTGTGGAGCCGGGAATACTTATACCGTAGCTAACCGGTGCTGCCCGGTGTGCAAAACCACGCTAATGCAGGTTTTATAGCAGGGAAATGAAAGAGATAGAAATTAGCCCAAAATGGTGAATAAACTACTAATTTCTGGGCTGAAACCACTCCTCCAGGGACAGATAGGCTGCTCAAAGCTCCCCTCTCTCACAGGTGAACAGAGGAACTTCCTTCTATTAAAGTAAGGTATGGGCAAACACAGAAACTTGTAACATAGCCCTGAATTCAGCACTAACCTGAAAACTGGACTATACTATCTTAGAAAGGCAGGAAAACAAGTATATATGTTTGTTTTTTTTTCAGAAAATAAAGCAGATACAATAAAAAAAACACTTTAAATGCACATAAATGGCTATCACACTTGAGTGTGTAGCCTACAACAGTTAAACAGGTAATTTAAACACAAAAACGACTTTGTTAAAGTGCAGGTAGGAAAAATAAGTACAATATGTAGTTGAAACAAGCTTTTTAAATGACAGAACCTCTAAAAAAGTGGCATTTTAGGCAGAATTAGCTAAAGACAGCAAGAAAATGCAGAAAAATGGTACTTAATCACTCCAAAGTCTCTCTTTTGTCTCTCTGCTGCTGTAGAACTCTGCAGGGCACCAGGCAGGAGCTTGCTGAGCTGTATACAAGCACAAAACCTTGCAAATGTGGGTTTTATAGCAGGGAAATGAAAGAGATAGAAATTAGCCCAAAATGGCCAATAAACTACTAATTTCTGGGCTGCAACCACTCCTCCAGGGATAGATAGGCTGCTCAAAGCTCCCCTCTCTCACAGGTGAACAGAGAAACTTCCTTCTATCCAAGTAAGGCATGGGCAAACACAGAAACTTGTAACACAGCCCTAAATTCAGCACTAACCTGAAAACTGGACTATACTAGCTTAGAAAGGTGGGAAACAAGTATATAAATGTTTTGTTTTTTTTTTTTTTTCAGAAAATACAAAAATGTACAGATAACATTGCCCATTCTATAACTAGCATAGCACATCTGGAAGTTACAGTGTGCTCAGTGTGGATGCCTGTTTATTTTGTAGCATAGTGTTGCCTGGTACCTTTAAATGTGCTGGTATAGAAGGCAAGATATCATAAAAATGGATGGTCCTTTCAAAAGGATTTACCTAGAAGGAGGTCCTAATCAGTAATCATAAATACATTCTGTGTCTGGCCCCTGAAGACTTCATTGAAAGGGCTCATAAATATTAATTATTCATCTCAAAGGATACTTATCTTTTGGCTAGGCTACCAATGATCCACTGCATCAATAGTCTAGCATAAACATACGAGCCTATCATCCCATGATGTTAAAAATAATGAGGGAGAATTACATGTAAGGGTATTTAAAGCACACTGCCTAGTTCAGAGTTGCTTGATGACCTCTGGGTATAAAGACAATCCAATGAGGATTCTATTTGGCATTATGCAGACCACCAGAAGAAGAAGAAGGCAGGCAATTCAGAGAGTATTCCTTTAAGGGAAGTAACCTGGCCCTTGAGAGAAGAAGCCGACTTTAATTATTACAGCCGAAACTGAATGTGAAAATATTTTGCTGTTCCCTGTTGCTTAAATTGGGAAGATGGATAGTCATCTGTCTGTATTAAATACTGTTTTACTTTTGTCAAATATTCTGCCAGAATTCTATTTAGAAATATATTTTATATATATGTATATATATATATATATATATATATATATATATATATATATATATATATATATATATATATAATATCTAAGTGTAAACATTTACTGCACTGTAGAAAAACCTGCCAGAAAGGCAAATTTATTTATTTTGAAATGCAGATGGATTTGTTTGATGAGACCTGCATTTCTTCTTATCCTCATTTATTTCTCAATAAATATGCTTTTAAGTTACAGTGCTGACCACAGTCACTGCTTTGTTTAGCACAAACTCCAGTACATATTACAAAATGCATGAAGTACTGTGCACACCATAACTAGTACAGTGCTACAGAGCTTAAAGAAGTATCGAACACAGGCAGCTATGTTTGTACATCCAGCATTTCTCACACCAACACTCACAGTGGATGTATGAAGGGTGCTGCAAATCTGATGCAGGTGACCATACTTGTGGATCCATCACCGTGAACACAGTTGTCGGCATTCTGCTTAAGGAGTCTACGGTGTGGTGCTCAGCCATGTGTATCCAGCGCAGAACAGATACTCACACTTATCAGTAAAGTGTCTATAGAGAAATTAACCAGTACACTGTACACACCCTCACCAACAAGGTACCTATGTACCTTACAGTGCAGCTGATAAAGACAGAAATTTCTCATTCAACAGGATTATGCCCAGTGCTGGCAATGTATGGGATGGAAAAAGAAAATATGTACCTCCGGGACATGAACATAACTTTGCAGTGCATCTGCTACTTAATACTAGGTATTCCTGGTGACATTCACTGACCCTCCTGTCCAATATCCACTGAGTTGTGTTTCTCCATAATGTCTTTATATTCTGTAAAACAAAGGTACACTGGATTGTTCCTGTGTCCTGACTGACAGTCATGATCTCATGAACACAATAAACTAAAAATACACATCAAAGTTTAGTAGTGATGCTCAGTGCTTTAGAGTTTCTATTATTTCCTACAGTCTGTCCAGGTCCTTACAAAAAAGGTCTTTGTTCTTTTCTTGTACCTCTTCCCATACACCTAGTGCCTTTATCCCTTAACACATCATATGCAAGTATACACTATGATGTCTTCCAGGGTTACTCAGCCTACAGAAGTATATCTCTGAATAGTTGGCTAGCATATAGGCTCACATGAATGACACTGATGGCCTTCTCCCAGTTCCAACATACAGGTGAATCTGAAATGGGAGCCATCTTATTCATCCATATTGTTTTCACATATGATGGTGAGTGTGGTTTGGGGGACATACTATAAGTGTAACCATGGCTGTTAACATTAGCCACAGTGCCTGCACTTACAAACTAGATTAACCTATAGAATGTCACTATTCATTAAGCCGTGATATATATGAGATGTGGGCAAAACATGTGAATCATACAAACTACCTGGATTTTCTACACACACACATTGGTTGTGATCCCATATGTATCACACACTACTGGGCAGTTCATATAATGATAGCCCTTTCTGTTCACACTGTTACTGTGGGCCAGGTCAGGAACTGGGTATAAAGATAAGCGTGGTGTAAGATACCTCTCGTGGTATGTTAGGACACCATATAATTCTTCTCCAAATGTGGAAGCATTATATATGTCTAGGAACCTGTTGATCTTTTTAGAGATGGAGCCCTGTGAAATAGTCTTGACAGTTAGAGCAGCAGATTTGGGCTATGAGCTTACTAGCCACTTCCTGTGGACCAAGGTTGGAGTTCTTCAATCTCCATTTGCCTAACCATGTGACTCTGAGAAAGTCACTTTATCACACTTTGCTTCCAGGCTGAGTCTTGAAAAGGTCCATGTGGATCAGTTCTCTACCCTCATTAGCAAAAATAAATAGAAAAATTAATTAATTTCTGTCATTTTACTGTGGGTCTCTGGAAGCTTCCTGTATCTAGACTAGAAAGAATTGTATAAAATGTGATGTCCATAGGCATGGGAAGGCCACATACTAACAAATATTCTTCGTGTCGATGATACATGTCAAACAAGGACTGAATAATGTCCTAAACCTCCCACAAGCAATAAATACTCTCCAGATCATTGAAATTGTAGTCTGTCAACCACTGGTGGTACCATTTCCTTTGGTGTAAGGTGTCACCCAGTAGTGGCAATTTATTTCACTACACGACTAATGCCATTAACCCTAAAATTCTCAATGTCTGCAGCTCCAATGTTTTCTGTACATTTTACCATTTTATAGTTAGGTATGTACTGAAGCACAATTTCCTGCACACATGACTATGATTTGCAGTTGAGTTCACCTCTTCTACATTTGTATATCGTTAAGGCCTCATTTCCTTGCCTGGTTTCATTTGCACATCATTATGCAATCATTTGAATAAATCTTCTCCAGTGTCTTCATGGTCCCTGCATTACAAAACATGGCCAATCAATACAACTGCTTGCTGCATACTGCACAACTTGTATATGAATCTGAACCAATATTTCTAACATTTCTGCAAATTCAAAGCCCCATTTTCTGCTCTGGAAACAGAAGTTGTACCCTACTTCTTAACACTGCAAAACATAATTGGAGATGTACATTATAGTAAAAGCACTGGGTGCTCCCCTTCTCAGTAGTATACAAGCTTCTTTGTGATGTATGCACAACATAAGGTTTATACAGCCATTTTCTCCATCTCAGGTACTGGGCACATTGTCAGACTGTTACACACACCAGAGAGGTTATACAAAAAGATACAGTAGGGTCCCTTTATTATTTTAGTTTAAGCTTGGACTAAAATAGTATTGTTATAATGGTTTATATCTGGGCTAAAATACTTGTTTCCTCTGCAGCTGAATTTATGTTTATCATTTTTCTGTGTGTATGCATTACACTTGATACAGTTTAGATGATGTACAAAGAATTCAAAGACTCCTTTTGCAGTATAAAAAAATAGCTCCTTAACACCTAACCTTTTTGGAATATAACACCTTCTGAGACCTGCAGAATTCCTGCCTGGACAGGGTTCTCCTGAGCTAAAACTCTGAGAATTCATCTTTTCAACCTATATGCAAACCAGTATAGACATATATATATATATATATATATATATATATATATATATATATGTGTGTGTGTGTGTGTGTGTGTGTGTGTGTGTGTATGGAACCACTACTAAATCATGAAAACCCAAACTACCGATGCCCAAAATCCTGAGACCAGATACCTGAAACACTAAAATACCGAAACATCAAAACTGCGAAATCAAACTACCGAAAACTACAGAAACATACACCACACACATATACATACACACATCATCCCCCAGAACACAAACACACAAACCTAAACTACAGACAAGCAGGGGGCAAGCCCCCCTGCACCACCCATGTGGGGGGCTGCCCCCCCACACCCCCCTACTTAAATATTCTAACTCCAAGGTCGCACTGCATACACAAACACACGAAACAATACCACACACCTACATTACCCTCACACACACACACATCACAGTCACAACACACACTTATACAATAAACCCTAACCAACACATTTAAACATAGATACTTACCTGACCTTCCACCATACCGCAACACCAGAAGCACGAATGTCAAACTCCCGATTATCGGAATTTTGAAATTCGTGCTTCTGGTCTTTCGGTAATTAGGGGTTTTGGCTATATAGTATCGAAAGTTTGAAATTTGGTATTTCAAACTTTCAAGATTATGTAGTGATCCCATATATATATATATATATATATATATATATATATATATATATATATATATATATATATATATATATATATATATCAAAAATATGAAAGTTACAAAAAAGTTATTTAGCATTCTTCTTCACAGTGGTGATATTAGTGTGTCAGCCAGACACAATAGTAAATTTATATTGAAGAGTGATTAGATAATTATAATTATGCAAACTATTAATATCTCTCCAACCATAGTACACAGGCTCCAACTACCAAGTAACTTTTGCTTATGCAGATGTCATCTTCAATTTGCAGTAAAGTAGTTTTGCAGATATCATTCCAGTGTTGCATAATTATAACTGCATATATAATTGCCTATTTGCTGGTCAAAAATTCAATTATCTGCAAAGCAGTACAAGTCAGACACCAAGTATCAGCTGTAATTGATTCCAGCACTATTGATTCTTTAATTACATACCAAGGAGTACTATATATTTATCAATATAATTAACATATGGCATATGTTCATCATATTTCTGGAAAATAACTCACAGGTTTTTCTGGTACCAGTATCCCATTTGTCTGAGGAGCCATTAATGAGCTCTGTGTTGACTTGCCATGTTAAATGCTGGCCTACATTGCATCCAGGTGGACAATGTATGAGATATTTACAAATGTATATTTATGCAAATATGCATATTGTATTACTAATGAAATATAATTATCTGCAGGCTGCAGGTATCAATGACAACTTTTGCAGGATGATGTCATCTTTTATTTGATGCCATGAAGTATTCTAGCTGGGTGATGTTATTAACAAAAATATTAATGGGTAATCTATGGGTGGATGAAGTTTGATGTTTTAAGTGTTATCTGCCCAAAGTTCAACATGCTGATGATTGGAGCTTCTCCAAAGAAAATCACTTTTGGCAAGCTGTCAATGCAGTGATTCCTTTGTAGGGGTAATTTACCTATTTTTTAATTGGATGTGACTGTGGAGTTGGAATATATAAGTTTGGAAGTGTGTGGGGAGGGCTTCCCCCAGATCGAGGGGTGTAAGAAATTGTGTTTTTAAGTGTCTTTTCAGACCTGTTTTTCATAGAATATCATTCAGGGATTCTGGTCCTCAGCAGGTTGAAGTTGATCCACTCATAGTAGAAGTAATATTAATATAGTGCATACTCATAATTTGGCTAAAAATAAATCACATGTTCTTGCTTATTGATAGCTGTGTTTAGATCAGCAGACATTTTGTGCTATCGGCTGAGCTGAGCTATTATGTTAAATGCTGCTCTACTATCCTACTATGAAATATTTAATATTTGCCTGAAATATTTAAATAAAATATGCAAATATGTATAAATGTAATATCCATTACTAAACAAATATAAATATCACCAAAGGGATCGTAGTTAAATGCCAAGAAAGAGCGAGAAGTAGTGAGAAGTATCCCAGCATTATGTAAGCTTTTATTTGATACCACGAAGCACCACATAAACTCATTGAAGGGCAAACTTGTTAATGTACTAACCACAAATGATAAACAATCATTTGGCAGCTTCATGAAAAACACACATACCTAACAACCATGAATGAATTTGTTACAGCCTCGCAGCCCTTTGATCAGAGTGTTACCCCTTATAATTTTAATATTTATGTTATAGTTTTGTGTAGTGTATGTGTCTACATTTCTCAGACTGCACCTTTTCTTACATGAGCAGCTAGAAATAAATCATCCACTGACAAGTGAGTCTTTTTGTTGAAAATAAAAGCCTAAATGCAATACCAGATAACTGTAGGCTGATAGCACTGAGCTGAAAAAAAATAGTTAATCATCATTCAAGACTGTTATCTTGTGTGTGCTCTGTCTATCTAGACTGCAACACCTGATGGTTGCTTTTACCTTTAAAATTCAAATGGTAACATTACCATATTAATTCTACCCATTACCAGTGCAATCAACATCTGGAAATGACAATGCTTGTTTGTGTAACATTAGTTGCTTAACATAGTCATATAAACAGACCATTTAGAAGTTTAATAAAATATCAGTAGCACTTTATACTATTTACTTCTCTTCCTGATCAGTTGTAAAACCTTTTCTTGGCATGACTTTTGACATTTACTTTATCGGTTTTGTGTCCACTCAACTTTAGGGAGTCATGATTTTTTTGTATTCCTCATGGCTGCTACATAACCCTTCAGTCAAACAATCTGCAAATTGTACTGATGCTGTTGAAGCCAGACATTAACATTTCTTCTGAGATGCTGTAATAAATTAATTCACGGTTGTTAGGATGCATGCCTTCTGGTATAATTTGTTTGTTGTTGTTTTTGTCTTTCGGCTTTTCCCGGTTTGGGGTCGCCACAGCAGAACTCTGGTCCACTAATGATTGGCAGTAGATTTTGATGAACGCCGAGGTGCCAGTTCAACGTTCAACCTTCAACGAAGGCACACCCATTTACGCATGTCTTTCAAATGCCCACCCAATCATGGGGAGGACATGCAGACTCCACATAGAAGGCACTCCCCGCACTCCAGCCGAGAATTGAACGGGAGAACTTCTTGCTGTGAGGCAACAATGCTACCGCTGCACCATCGCGGACTTCTGGTATAATTTAGTCTTTCATCAAAATACAGAAGTTTCTTCTCAACTTAGTGTCCCACTTTCCACAAGCAAGACAATGTGTGGACTATTCAACTTCCAGATTGTTACCATTACTGTTGACTTTACCTCCAGCATCTTTCACTGCCCCCTCCTATACAGTGTCTTAAGGATGTCAGAATGATTCTAAGGTGTTAGATTATAAACAGAGAAGTGCACCCCATTCTGATTGCACTGTTTTGCGTCTTGTCCATAAGTTTCATAGGCAGTGTCCCTATCACAATCTAGTATCTGAGTAATGCTGTACCATATAAATACCAATGCATACTGCCCAAAGAATGTAAAGTATCTTCAGATTCAAAATACTCTACTATGTAAATATCAGTCCACACTATTTAAGGAATGTAAATTATCTTGCAGTGTGAAACTCTGTTTTTATATGTGTCTGAACGTTTGCTGCATTTGTGAAATTGTAAACTGTAATGTTTCTGCTGAACCTTAACATATTTTGACCTAGATTTGTCTGTAAAGGGTCAACTGACCAGCCCACATACCTGGATGTCAGACTGCCCCTTTCTGCTCATGTAACTCCTTAATATGTCATAGCATGCATTTATTCTTGTTATAGATATACAACTTGTGCTACTTTTTTGCTTATTAAACTTCTTTAAAGTGAATACATGCTGACTGACTTTTTTCTTCCTTGATGCTACTGTGCACTGACTAATAGATTGTGTAGTGCAATTAGCACTTTGATTTCAGCTCATCTGAAAGTACAGTTCTCAAAAATTTGATTGCAAACAGTATGTTTCCTGCAGTGAATTGCACTAGTTGTGTAAATATCTTCTAACACTTTTAGAGATAACATATAGCTGTCTCTAGATTTTATCATGTGCCTCTATGAGATGAAAAAATTACCATAACCACACTACCACTTAGAAAATTAAAGTGTTTTATTCAGTTTGTAGTGGATACAAAATCTAAAGTACTCCTTCAATCTGAAATTTATAAATATTTCTGCTTTTGCTGCAGCTGCTTTGCTGCTTGATTTGTTATGTTTTATCCCCTCCCCAACAGCAAAGGCCAGACACCCTTTCAGCTCTATTCCTTCTTTCAGTGCATACACCAGATCCGTTCTTTTCTAGACCAGGGAAGGGGAGAACCCTACAGCCCATTCCTTTTGTGCTCTTAGAGTCTTACAAGCCCATTTGTTCCCTGGGGGAGGGGTCTGAGTTGAATATATTTGAGTAACATATACTGCATTCCTGTGGATTCTTTTTCACATTTACCTGACTTCTCCCTGGGGTAACTTGTATCTTCTTCATACACTGCTATTCTAAGAGGTCTAATGCATGATTTCACACAGAACTGCATTCTTCCTGGTCTGGTTGCAGCACATGGCAGAACCAGAAACTGTGTACAGTTCTTCAGTATCCATGATGTAGCATACCAAACCACTTCCTACCCTCTAAGATGGGTGAGCCTATGTCTCCTATTCATTCCATCAGTCCCCACACTGTCCTTTCCAGAGCTTTAGCTGTGAATTGAACTCTGGCCATCTGAGGCCAATTCAGTTACCTCTTCCCATTCCAGTATAGACTGGATAGTTTGCTAAGTTACTTTACTATCTAGAAGGCCTTATATATAAAACAGTTTAATAGAATAATGTGCTCTAACGACATGACTTATTTAACAAAGACATATTAAATAGCTAATTAGATAGTATGTGGAAGTACATAAAGTATCATGTAAAGTTACTGAAAAAGGCTTATTGAGTGGCATAAAGAGAGATGTTCTATTTAGATCGTCTAGAATGACACTGAAGTGCTTTAGAACTTTTAAGTCCATGGCCCTTAAACCACCTCTAACTATCTACAGTCCATATTGCTTAAAGAAGCCCAAAGCATCCACTGCTAAGTAAATTTGCTGTGCTTTAACCATCTCCTTAACTGAATGGGATTTAACTTATTGGGTGTTTTCCTTTGTAAGGCCAGTGTAGAAGAATAATGATTAGACCAATAATAGCATACCTAGTAGTGGAAGTACTGAGTGCTCATTGTGATGTAAGAAAAATAAGCAATATTTTCATATCTGTTATAACATTTCTGAAAACCATGTTATACACTAGTCTGGCTTTTTATGAAATATTTTGTTGTTGTTTTATTTATTGCTTGCTAACCAGGTGAGTGGACTGGTACAGGACACTTTTCAGCCACATCAAGCGTCATTTGGCTAAGGCAAAGCAATTACATGCATTTCAAACATCAGCTGGAATAACATAAATATATAGGAATACATTCAATATTTTGATAGAAAGGTACATCAGCAGTGGGTATGTATAAATGCTGTTTTCTGTATACAGCTGCAACACAATAAAAAATGCATAATGCTTTAGTCAAGTGTGAGAATAAACTTCAAAAAAATGAACATATAAAGAATAACATACTGTAGAAGATAAATGTATACAAAGAAAATGGGGTGAGCTACAATGTAATGAGAATTAACTATATACAACATTACATATATTGTTAGCACATCACTGAAATGTATAAACATTTGAATTTCAAAGGTGCAAGTGTAAGGAAGAGAATAAATGGTAAACACTAAAAGTAAATGGGAGGTAGAGAAAAGACAGCCGACTTCTCTGAAACAGTTGCATTAGTCCATAATCTGTGATATCAGGCAATGATGTGCGGTGCATCAGACTTTTGCACCCTTAAGAAAACACATGTAATTTAGAAGGTCACAAGCTACTGTGTCAAAAAAAAAAAAACTAAACCAAAGTAAAGACCACAGTTGAGGATTTGATACAGAGAAAAATCCCATAGCAGGAGTAAACTGTTGCAGCTAAAAGGGGCAGTTTATGTGAACACAGGGAATGAGATTCAGAAACACAATTGAGCCACATTGAGGAAGACCTCATTACCAGCTAATCAGAATTCTCTGAATCATATAATTATGCCAGTACTAATCAACAATTTAAAATATAATTACCACTTGTAGCCCGTGCATCATTTTGACACATGCACCTATCTCATTTACTGTCCCACACAAACACACACATACACATACACATCCATACTTGTCAATTGTCCTTGATTTTACAGAAAATTCCAGATGTTGCCTCTTATTTTTTCCATTCCCCTTGTAACATAAATCATAGAATCATAGAGGCTATGGCAGTCTATGATTTAAAAGCAAGACAGGGATACAGGAAGCAACTGAGTGGATGGTGCTAATTGCAATGGGGTGAGGTTCTTTCATGACAAGTCAATAACTATTTATTACCATTGAACAAAGAGCAGATGCAGTTTGTCTCTTTCATCCAAACTGCCTCAATACAAAATCATTATAGCCACTCTGTGGATTAAGTGCAAAGCATCCTTTAAGCCTCCATTCTCGAAACACACCCTAACCAGCTAAGACTCCACTGGAATAAGTGAAGAGGAAGTAATTGAATTACACCTGGAGTCTCGGGGCCACGAGGGTCCCAAACGTTATTGAGTTCTAGATGCTCTGAGGTGCATCTTTAGAGCCTTTTATAACCTTTCATCTATATTTGGCCTAAACAAAAATCAAAACTAAAGAGAGAAATTCAATCTTATTTTTTTCTTTCAAGAAAACAATAGTTATACCTAAAGCTTAATGTTCAAAGCTAACAAAATAGTAGTTTCCAGTAAACTGAGATGACAAAAGCTTGCAAGGATATATAAAGCCTATCTGGGAATAGTGTCTGTTTCCCTACCCCTCCAAAAAAGATAGGTACCTTCTGTGTATCCCTCTGATACACACACACACACACACACACATGCACAAAACCATTAATTATAGTCATTTGTATGACTGTTACTATTACCTTAGATGTCTGATTGTGATCAAACTAAAGAATAAATATAAATAAATATATAAATAACTCACAGAATAATGTGTCTTCTCTGCTCATTGCTGACAGAATACAGTCAATTTCCCAATTTAATTTTCAACCTCTCAGCTCAAGAATCTAGGGAAAGCCAATATAATGGGTGACAAAGGACTAAAATCAGAAAAACCCTGCCCTTAAATAGAAAGTTGAAAAAACAACTGCATTTGTATTAATACGCCTTTTTTAAGGTTATTAAGTCTGAAACTCATGTCTCTGTCATTATTTACTTACTGCATTCCTCACTGAACTGCCAATTAAACAACACAAACATTATATGGAACAGATCAAAATACAAGGCAAAAATCACACATATTCTATAGCTATATCCCTACTGCATACATATAGACATATATTATGCACACACCACACAACGCACACACATACGCGCACACGCGCGCACACACACACACACACACACACACACACACACACACACACACACACACACACAGCCACATACTGCATGACTGTGACTGTACATCACATAATCTTAACTGTGCTCAAATGAATACAAAAATACATAAGTAGTGGAAAGCTACAAAGGACAAAAATCAGGGACAGATATTACTCTTACATACTTAAAAAGTAGTTAGAATTACAGGCTTTGCATCAGCATGCTTTTCTTCTGAAGGCTATTAAGTATGAAACCCCAATGTATGTCATTATTTAGTGAGTGTAGTGAGCTGGTGAACTTCCCTGGCAATCTTTAAAACCAGTATGGGTAACTTAATGGGTGATCAAACATTTTCACTGGGTTTATGAGGAAACATTGGGGATATGTCATGAAAATCTGCTTCCTGGAGGATATTGTCAGTCGATGTGGCTGTGCTTTTAGATGGCCTCTTTTGCCATAAGCTTAGGGCGAACATATGAATCTGTGTGCAATCAAGGGTAAAACCTAAATGTGTTTTACATTAGCATGCAGTCCTTGTTATTCCTTGACAGTTCTGCCTGTGTGTCTAAGAGCTAGAGGCATGCATAACACTATAATGCATTCAGCAGCTACAACTACTGCTCATAATATTATTGTGTTCTAAACTAAGCTGTCGTTCTCCACACTATTATCCTGTGTGTCTGCCAGAGAGGTGACCTTTGTAAAAAGCAATGTTTTCTAATGATAAAGACTGCTGCCATGACCCTGCATTTTCTTATCAAGAATAATTCTCTCTACAGTAAAGTTACCTACTATATGCTGAGTAGTACAATAGAGCAGGAGGTGCAGTACAGTGAATGACTATCAGAGCATAAAATGCTAAATAATTACTTCAGCATGTTCTGTCATGGTATTATGCTTCACTCAAAACTATACAGTGAACTAGTGATTCAATCAATCTCTTTCACTGGCACATTGAACAGATTGCTGGAAATCAGCATATTTATGGCTCCCTATTAAAATGTGAGTACTCAAAATGCAGAGTGCTGACAAGGCAAAAAAGAAAGGATAGTAAATGGAGGAGAAGAGTGAATCTTGAACATTGCTCTTCTCCTGTAAACTTATTTTTTGCAGGTGTCAATCCCCCCTGTAATCCATACCCTCAAACCTACATAGAGCAACTCCAAAATCACCATACCTTAGAGAAAAGGGAATATTATGAGAAATGGCCATCTGAGACTTAACATATGTAAGTCCATTTTTTGGGCATCCAGTTGAATTATTTTGGGGCTTGCTGAAGTGGGTCCCAACATTTGTAATGGTTACCTACATTCATACTGGAAAACTGCAGGAACACTTGTCTTGGGGGGTTTCTTTCTGTCTAGAGTGTATCAGAGACGTGAACAACCTCTGCGCATACTGCAAAGATAATCTATTTATATTTAACTGCAGTGAGTTATTACAGACGTTGTAGCATTGATATGAATAGTCTGCTTGTAAACAAAATGCACCTGACTGTATACACCTTTTTATAGTTTTCAGCTAAAATACTTTTTAATATAAAAGGGTACATAACTAGTATTAGTTACCATTAGTTACCTAGAAATAGCTAAATGTTTCAGAAGACTAGGACAGGTAAGTAGTTGTTATGAGAACTGACTGCATCACAGTGACGCACATGCAATAAAAAAACCTAAAACAGGATTCTTGCAAAGTAAACCTATGATTTTAATGTTCACTACATTTTTTCAAGTTCAGAGTAAATGGTAATTTTCATTGTTTTCACCCAAAATGTAAGAGCGATTGCTTAGGTATCACAGATTATTGAATATTAAAAAATTAGCAGCAAAAACAGTTCACTTATACAAATCACAGACTCTGTACATAAAGAAGTTCAATAATCCTGTCTTGGCTATTCCATACATATCCTCAGCCCACCTGTGACACCATAATGGATAAGCCAGTTCATTTGATTGGTATTGGGGGCTTGGTTTCAGAGCCAGCACACCATTTATTTATTTATGTATCTATTTATTTAGTTAGTTAGTAAGTTAGTTAATTAGTTAATTTGACATCCTCAGCCCAGCTATGACACCATAATGACACTAGCGCAGTGGTGCAGCAGTTTGCGTTATTGCCTCCCAGCAAAAGGTTCTTCGGTTCAATTCTCAGCTGGGATGCCTTTTGTGCAGAGTCTGCATGTCCTCCCTGCATTTGCGTTGGTTTACTCGCATGTTACAAAGACATGCATCTGCAGCATTTCTCCCTGGGCTTCTGCTGAAATCTGGTTCGTTCCAAGCCGAACTTTCCCAGTAAACAAATATTAAATAAATAGAAATTTGAGTTATGGTTTCAGAGCCAGCATACCACTTATTTATTTATGTATATATTTATTTAGTTAATGAGTTAATTAGTTATTAAGTTAGTTAGTTAGTTAGTTAGTTAATTTGACATCTTTAGCTCAACTATGACACCATAATGAATACGCCTCTTCATTTGATTGGTATTTGGGGTATGGTTTCAGAGCCAGCATATCATTTATTTATTTACGTATTTATTTAGTTAGTTAGTTAATTAGTTAGTATGCTAGTTAGTTAGTTAGTTAGTAAGTTAGTTAGTTAATTTGACATGCATTAACAACAAATGTTTGTCCAGCCCAAACACTAAGACTGGCGATAAAACCAGTCTTTCTTCTTAGAGATAGCTAGTATTTGTGCACATTTTTCTTAAAAATGAAAAAAAAAAGTAAAGCCTTGATATCTTTGGAGAAGAAAATGCAAACTTTCCTGTAAATGTTGAAAACCTGCAATACTATATCTGAAACGCATTGCTATTGTATATTACAACAACAGAATGGCTATTCTATATTAATGTATTTTTATTTTGGTATTAAGTGAAAGTAATTCATTTGCATTGATAGCAGAAATTGCTTGCCCTGCAAAATATTACATTTTAGTAAGAAAGGACAAGGGTTTGCTTTGGGTAACTTACCTGGCCCCCATGTCACTTCTTAAATGTACCTACTGTATTATCGGTGACATACCTGCTGTATTATCAATGACTTAACTCAGCAAATACAGCTTTCATTTAAAACATTATGGCATTTCCAAAGAAACGTATAACTTTGTTTCTGCAACTGTGGTATAATTAAAATGCATTTATCACATTACCAGAGTGTACTTTGAGGACAAATCATAAATGTTCATAAAAATGTCAACAAAAAATTAGTTCTTTAGTAATTACATTTTACATCACTGTGCTTAATGCCAAATGATAATTAAAACAGTTTACTTTTTAAGAATTTTTTATTATTTTCCATCAAAATATTAAAGCATGAACAAACTGTTTACAATTATTTACAGTTTAAAACACTTGAATCACAGTATTAAATGACTTCAATCATTGCATTCTTTTCCGAAGTAATATTCAATTAACCTTTGCTTTTATTTGTTTTTCTGAAAATAATTTCACAGTAACCTAGTATTTAAAGTCTAGTTACCTAGACTTAGAGATTAGTGTTAGAAAGAATATCTATTTATTTATTTATGACATTCAATAGTTAAATATATACGATTTTTAAAAGAAAGTTCATTATAGTTATACTTGCAACAGCTAGAAGTCTCCATGATGGAGGTTACTGTGATGCCTTCATGTATTCAGGAACTGAAGAACTGAGCAGCATTAAAGATTTTGAAACTATGCGTGCTTCTATTTACAATGTTCTAAAAAGACTGTATATTTTCCAGAAATGCTAATATACCAGCAGTGTGAAACTGTGGTGAAACCAGTACTAGTAATAGTCAGGCAGTAGCCAATCAGGTGAATTCCTTCTTTAGTCATTATTGAAAAGCTAATTATTTCTCTTCTGTAAGTACTGTTTGATTAGCTGCTGTCTAACCTAACATCAGAATTTCTCCCTAAATACTTCATAAGTCATCAAGGTCTACTTATTAGTTTCCCCTCAAGTGTTTGGTAGTACCCTGTATAGACGGAGACACCTTGAGTTGATATTTTTTCCTGTAAAAGCACCCTTGAAATTTCACCAATATCTAGTTACACACAGGGCAACTACTTTGCAGAAACAGGCAAGGCACTGCCCCCAGAGTTGCAAACCAGATAGATATTCCTGTCATTACTTTATATCCTCACTGCAACCGTCTAATCAATAAAAAAGGGACTGTTTCCATGGATATGAACTTTCCCGTTATCTCTGTTAACAGCTTGGTATACGGGTATCCTAAGGCAATGTAGAAATTGTTCCATGTTTACTAACACCCATCTAATTCTCAAACAAACTGATATAGTATGTGAGAAATGTATTTACACAATGTCAGTGGAGGCAAAGCTCTCACATAAAAGTACTCATAATGTCAATCAGGTTGTCAGTAGTACATACGCTGCACCCATCACACACAGTTTAAGGCAGACATGTAAACTCACATATGCTGAGGCACTTAAATGGTAATCTTCCTAAACCCCAAAGACCTCCTAAAGGAAATACACATAACAAATATCCTCAGCATCCTAGAATGTACTCTTTCAAAACAACACCCACATCAACACATGCAGCCACATCTCATGGAGCCTCTACTTAATAGGCCATAAGGCAAGTCACCATACAATGCAAATTCTAGCCATTGGAGACTCCATTTTAAGACACACTGATATCTATATAACTAGGCTGAGTAAGGAGAAAATCATGATCCGTTGCTTATCAGGGGCCAGGATCCACTACATTACACCATGTGTTTGTAAGCTAGCAGCTGATAAGTATCCCTTCCTAGCATAAGAACTTTAGCAACCATACTGAGAACTCCGTATGACCTATGAGCAATGTCATGTAATCACTTTATTTGCAGTTGCATAGCCTAATCTGCTATATTTTAAGCTACCCTAGGCAGTCAGAACACATAAGTGGACCAAATTTGAGTCAGCTGTCCCTTTAAATTTTTAACTAGCTGCTAACAGTTTTTTTTTTTTTTTCCCTGTAAGTACTAGCAAGCTGAGTATAGCCTTACCTCTTTTAATTTTAAAAAATTGTTTTAACTGAAAAGATCTCTCCCTAACTCAACTCTTCTACTACTGTCCCCACATAAAGATGCTTACTGCTTGTAAGAGAAGTCTCTGAAAATAAATACAAGCGCAAGAAAGATAGTAAGGCTTACTGTTTGTTTTCTAGCTAAAATGATCCTGACTAGGTCAAACCCACTTGGACCTCGCTCTGCTCGGGCTCACTCCACTCTCTTACCATACCCCCAAATTCAACCCACTCTCATTACAAACACATTAAAACTAACCATAACTCCACCCCTCTCCCTCATCACCCAATCACTCATCAAACCTCATTAACCAATATATCATGACTACTGAAAACTATATCTCTTATTTTGTTCTTTAACAGCTTTATTCCTCCTTCACCATCAAACCCCACTCCGCACTATAACCCTTTATTTCTTCTATCTTAAATTGCTCAATTTTCTCTAAACATGGCACTCCCTTTCCAACCCTAATCCAACTAATCTGTCTTACAATTAGCTTTCTCTTACTAACAAATAGCACATCTATTACTACTCAAAATGTCAATACAAACATTAGTACTATCACATACAGTATTAGCCTAAAGAAACATATAAATAGCTACTCTAATATATCTGCAAGCCTGCTACACATAAGCAATCTCCATGTCTCAAAGTATAATTTTTTACATCTCTTAAAACTAAAACAAAAATGAATATATTACTCTATAAACTGCTATTTCTCACATACGACTGGTCTATCCCTATGTGGTGATATTCATCCAAACCCTGGACCTATTTCAACATCTGATATCCACTACACCTCCTCTTCCAATACTCTGCATCTAGTCACTTTAAATCTATATAGAATGTGTAATAAACTAACATGAATGGTTATCCCAGTACATGCCCGATATACTTGCAGCAACAGAGACATAGCTAAAACCACATATCCAAGACACGGAAATACTTCCCAGGTTATAATATAATAAAATCAGATAGAACCACAAAAAAGCTGGAGGGGTGGCCCTACTTTACCTGTCCTCCTATACAATCATACCATACTCTAAACCCATTCCTAAGTTCAGTAGCACAGAAATTCTTATATCCTTCCTAAAATGTAATAAAACCAAACAACTTTGTATAACAGTAAAACACATACCATCCAGCTATATCTACCCCTTACTAGAAGACATAGTATCTTGGAAGTACAAATCATCCTTAATGAAACTATCATTATGGGTGATGTCAACATCAGCTGGCAAAACTTAATCTCACATTACCCAACCAATAGTCTAAATCTATCTGGTTTTACTCAACCCATCACATCTCCCAATAGGATTCACAAAAATAAGAACTATAGTTCCATACTAGATTGGATCCTAGTCACAGACCCTACTGAATATTCTAATTCAGGTACCCTCCAAAACACTTTAAGTGACCACCTACCCATAGAGTTGCCACCTTTTAAGCAGGCCAAAGTGGGACATGGGGGTGCGGCCAATATGACAATGGCCACACCCTCTACCATGACGTCAACACCAGAGTGGTGAAGGAGATGCTGTTATGGGTACGACCAATGGCTGCTGGAGTGGCTAGCTGGTTGGTGGGAGTAGCTGCTGGATGGATGGCTTGATGGATAGATGCCTGGCAGGATGGATGACTGGCTGCATAAATGGATGGATGGCTGGCTGCATGGATGGCTGGCTGCCTGGATGGATGGAGGATGGCTGACTGGCTGGATGGATAGAGGATGGTTGGCTGGCTGGCTGGATGGAGGAGGAGGATTGCTGGCTGGCTGGAGGAGGATGGCTGGCTGGATGGATGGATGGAGGAGGAGGATGGTTAGCTGGCTGGATGGAGGAGGAGGATGGCTGGCTGGCTGGAGGATGGCTGGCTGGCTGGAAGAGGATGGCTGGTTGGCTGGCTGGATGGATGGAGGAGGAGGATGGCTGGCTGGCTGGAGGATGGCTGGATGGCTAGATGGATGGATGGATGGATGGATGGAGGAGGATGGCTGGCTGGCTGGCTGGCTGGCTGGATGGATGGAGGAAGATGGCTGGCTGGCTGGAGGAGGATGGCTGGCTGGCAGAGGAAGATGGCTGGCTGGCTGGATGGAGGAGGATTGTTGGCTCACTGGCTGGATCACTTGTTATAAAAAAAAAAAAATTCTTGTTTTTTTTTTAGCGGCTGTAGAAGCGCTTAAAACAGAGTGCTCCTATAGCTGTGATCTTTGCAGGGCTCTTCCTGCCCCAGTCCCCGCCCCTTTCATGAATTGCAGCCAATTGCTGCATGAATTAAAGCACCCGGACCTAACAGGCAGCAGCTTTACCTGCAGGTCTGGGTTGGTGACGTAACTGAATTGCCATGAAAAAGCCAGAAGTAATTGCGACTTTTCCACGGCAATTCAGTGCGATCACAAAAGCGGGACTTTTCAGGTCCCACTACTTGATACAGCGGACAATGGGATAAGGTGGCTTAACCTGTGAGTTTTCTGCTGACAACGGGATGGGTGGCAACCTGACCTACCCACTCATACCTACAGGACTACATCCCACGCACCCAAAACCTACAGCTACAAAACCTCCCAAAAACCTAACTAAATTTAATCAACAACTCATCAGCAAAATTCTAAAATCACTAAACTGGTCCATCCTAAAAAAACTTCCCTTGGATGAGGCAGTCAACCATTTCAACAAACTATTTTTAGATACCTTAAACAGCCTAGCCCCACTTCATACAAAAAGAACCAAAATCGATCACGCATCTTGGCTTACAAAATCAACTAAATAGTCACTAATTAACAGGGACAAAGCTTGGAAGGAATGGCTGAAAAACAAAATTACCAAATCCTACAAATTTATAGACAATTATGCAATCCAGCTAAGAAAGTTATTACCATTGACAAAAGCCAGTATTTCACACAGCAACTATCTGATCATAAAAACAACCTCCAAAAATTCTGGTCCACCATTTCATCATCAGGTATGAAACAAAATGTGTACTACTTGTGGACTACAGGAAAAATCGCAAGGAACATTCCTCCCTCACCATCAATGGGGAAACAGTTGAAAGAGTGAGAAAGTTTCTGGAAGTGCACATCGATGAGGACATCGATCGATCCATCGATCGAGGACCATCGATGAGGACTTGTCTTGGAACACAAATACAAATGCCATAGTCAAGAAAGCACACCAGAGGCTGCACATTTTAAGAAGGCTGAGGATAGCGAATCGCCAATCGGCAGTTCTCACTACCTTCTACAGAGGTACGATAAAAAGCATCCTGATGAACAACCTCGTAGTATGGTACGGAACCTGGTCTACCTCTGAGTGCAAATCCCTCCAGAGAGTGGTGAAGACAGCTGAGCAGATCATTAAGAC
Organism: Protopterus annectens; assembly: GCF_019279795.1. Lineage (NCBI taxonomy): Eukaryota > Metazoa > Chordata > Ceratodontiformes > Protopteridae > Protopterus > Protopterus annectens. The sequence continues at coordinate 697,279,495 of NC_056732.1, read as the reverse complement.
CACCTTATCACCTATCCACTCACCCTGTTTACAGACTGTTCCTTCATCTATCATCCGGAAAGTTCTTCTGAAGCATACGTTGCAGAACTACGACATTCAGGAACAGCTTTTTCCCTAATGTCATCAGGCTGATGAACTCTAATTACCACTACACTCCATGATGTCCAACTGGGTCAGTAGGAACTGTCTCAATTTGTGCAAGAACCTGGTTACCAGTCTCACCTAATACTTAGTGCAATATTCACCATGACTGTAACTTATAGACCATCCAGGGCAGTAGCAATGCAGTAAAATATCTCTTCTTTCAGTGCAATACATGCAAATCCATAAATTAACCATAGTGCAATATTCTAAGGTCCATAGTGCAATATTTTAATGTTCACAGTGCAATACTCAATGTCTATTTCTCTGAAAGGATCAATGCAATGTCTTAACCAAGTACCTGTGCAATACAAAAGTCTCATGCAAGTAAGTGTTCAGTTCAAAAAGTGTTAAAATGTGTTTCTAATTATGTGCAATATTAGTCTGTCTACCTGCATGTCTGTGATGTAATAGCCAGGTGTTACATTTGTAAATGTCTGTGAAAATAGTCTATATGTTGTCTTCACATTGAGTCTGGAAATATGGAGTTCTTGCACTTGTGTGATTTCTGAATGACAATAAAGTTTACTTTGACTTTGAAAATCCACCCCTGTTCATTGACAAAACCCCATCTCATATAGCAGATATATTTAATACACACTTTATAGAAACAAACCTGCCAGTACAAATTCGGCAATTAACAACCTATCTTCTAATAATTCATCCAGTTCTTCCACTCTTACTCCTCCCTCTTCTCAAAACACCCAATCTACACCCTCAACACCAACCCTAACATTAAAACCCGTACCTGTACTAATTATATATAGTGCCTGCTATATAAAGTTTTTCATGTGACAGCTTTCCATTCGAGTAACTAAAACTTTCTTCTGATGCTATTGCCTACCCTATTAGTACCCTCATAAATAGATCCATCTCTGAATCCTATGTCCCAGCCCTTTGGAACAAAATCAATTATAAATCCCTCTACATAAAGGAGGTAAATCCAATGACATATCTAACTATCCTATTTCCATTCTGTCTCCCCTCTCCAAGATCCTAGAAAAATGCATACATAAACAAATACTTGACTACCTTAACCACAACCAACTACTTACCTCAACCCAACACAGCTTCAGACCAGGACATAACACAGCAACTACTCTAGTATCCTTTACTGATATTATTAATAAAGCCAAACTAACCTCAGCAATCAAAAGCATTTTACACAGTCTCACATCCAAAACTGTTACAGAAACGTTTTTCCCTTTACCTAACTCAGGCATCTGAATAATGGTACTCAAACTATTTAGTTCAAAGAGAACAATGAGTAAAATTTCAAAATGCTCCCTCAAAATATGAAATAAATAAAACAAGAGTACCACAAGGGTCCATCTCTGGTCCTCTTCTTTTTAACATCTTTATAAACAACCTATATACTGCTTCCTGTCAAAGTACTCTCATTCAATATGCTGACAATGAAACCCTTATTTCTTCCTCTTATAATATTACCCACATTAGGGATATAGTCCAATCTGTCTTCTCATCCATTGAACCCTAGCTTAACAATGCAGAACTTATACTCAGCCCTAATAAAACCGAATTACTTCTTTTCACAGCAAAATCTCAACCAACAGACTTCAAAATATACTCTCTGAATAACACAGAAATAGAAGTAGTCCCACACACCAAACTGTTAGGGGTAACCATAGACAACAAACTTTTTTTTGATCTTCACATACACAATACTGTTAAAACAACTCACCTTAAACTTGGAATGCTTTATCAATACACTAAAATAAATCTAATTTCAATGTACTTACTACCCTCCTTACTATATGGTTCCCCTATACTAACCAACCTTCAATCTACACTAAAACGTAAGCTTGAGTCATGCTACAATAAAATTGCAAAATTTGCAAAAGGATCCACATTCTATAAACACCATTGTACTGCTCTTACATTCCTTAATTGGCTAAAACTCACCCAAAACTTACCTACCCACAACTGTCAATGGTCCATAAAATTATCTATAACTCTGAAACCTATCCTGCCATGAATTCCTTTCTCCAAACATATACCAAATTGAGCTCTACACTGAAAACAAACAACTCCTAACCCTTTGTAAACCAAATAAAACTGCAGGACAGTGTTTATACTCATAGTCAGTTACCAAATTATGGAATGTGCTCCCTTAGACATTAGAACTACCCTAAACCTCAAAAAGTTCAAATTCAAACTACAGAAACATCTATAAAGAGCAAGTACCTGTCCCAGTTCACAGTCTAACTAACCTTCCTCTCACTCTTCACCCCACTCTACCAGCCCACTCTCCCCACCCCATCCTTCTTTCTCTTTCTCTATTTTATCCTAGCTCCCCTTCCTCCTCCCCACCTCTTTTCTTTCTCCCTTATTACCTTTGTCTTTTCACTCATCAGCATCTGTCTTATACCATTCTCACCAGGCCTGCACCCTTATATTACATACTTAACTATGTAACTTTTCTAACTGTACTCCTGTACTCTTTCTTTCTCCTCCTACTAATGATTTCTACAATTTGATTACTAATGCTATCACTTTTCACCTTATCTTTTCTCACTAAAGCTTCCACTATACAAACCCTAAATGATCCTTGCCACCTTTCTTAATACAAAAAAACCTAATTTCAAACTTTGTTTCTATTCTACAAAACAAGTCTGTTCACATATACGAAAACTACAATATAAGATGCCATATACATTTCAAGCAGTCATGAAAAGTCTGTACAAAATGGATGCTGTGTGTTCTTTCTAAATATAAAGCTTGTATCCTCACTCCACGTCATTATGTAAATGAGAATATTCTATGTACTTTATAAATTTTGGCACCTTTCTTATCACTATGTAAATGGAAATATCTTTGTGTAGTTCAGAAATTTTACCTACCTCTATTATTACAAAGTAGTTTATCTCCGGCAAACTCTACTCCACTAATGCAATTCAAGGTCTGTTTACATCAATGAGAAGTATAGTACAATATGAACCTATACACTTCAGGTATTCTTGCAAAAGTCTGTAGAAATTGGACAATATGTGAAAAAATTAGATGTTTACTTTGTATCTTTTGCCTCTTGTTACTATGTAAATGAGAATATTTTATGTATCGTCTTCTTTCATTTTATCAATATCATTTACTGTACCACTGTTGTTAAAACTTTTATTGTTAAGTATTATCTTCTCTTATCTGTATTTTTGGAGCTTTTCTCCTCGGGCCTCCGCTGAAAATGAGTTTCCTACCCAGTTGGACTTTCCTGGTAAGTAAATGTCAAATACATGTGCACTCAAGTCATTGAGCCACAAGTACCAGTATGACTCAGTCATAGTCCTAATGAGTGTAAATGACCTGAGATTTACCTCCCTAGATTATATGAAGAGAGATATTATGGAGTTCTGAAAATATGTGTCCCAGGCTGGTATGTGCCTAGCATTGAGCAGCACTTTACCTTCTCCAAGGATGATACCATAATACAAAAAGAAGATGACTGACTTTAATAATTTGCTTAGTTTCTGATGTCATTCTAAGGGGGTGCAATATTTGTCAGCATGGAAGGAGATGTTCAATAGACTACAGTGCTTTGCCAGGTTGGGGCTGCACCTTATCCCTCTAGACTTCTGAATATTAACTAAACCATTGTACTCTCCTGTGTACTGCCTTTTTATAGGCAATGCCCAACAGAAAGGACTTCTGACATAGCAAATCTAAACCTAGAAAATCTAAAAGTGTTATTGCTCAGTTCCAGGAATCTAAACAAAAAACTTCACTGGCTAAAAGCTCTCCTAGCCCTAGAGAATGCTGATGTCTGTGTGATCACTTAGACATGGTTTAAAGCCATGGAGAGAACACCAGCAGTTCAAGACTGTAATACCTTCCACACATTTAGACCAGCTACTACACAGACAAGGACTAACGCTGGATGTGTCTCAATTTACATAAAATTTAAGTATACCTCAAGGCTGGTCAAAAAAGGACCATGTGCTTGAGCTTCTCCATATTCAAATCACCATAAACAAAATCTCATACCATTTCCTTGCAAGCTATGGATCCCACTGTATGACACAGGAGACCCATGACACGTATTTAATCTTTTGGAAACACTCACCGTCCAACCATATTCATGGGTGACTTTAATTTCCCAAATTATTAACTAGGAATCATATACAACACTAAATCTACAGGCACTGAAATTCCAGGATTTTGAAAACATAAACTCCCTGGACCAGATTGTGAGTACATCAACCAGGCATGCAAACATACTGGATCTGGTCCTCACTAATATGGGAGAGTGCTGCATTCCCCTTGTGTAATTTCTACTCTGGTAAGGTCAGACCACAAAATGGTTTCTTTTGAAGGAAAAATAAATCCTGAAACCCTAGCTAACCCTGAAATATTCAGGAGCTACTCAAAGGCTAACTTCCTACTATTAAGTAAAAAAACTGGCAAAATTTCAAGCCCCTATAAACTCTGAGAACACTGCTGCCTATGCAGAATGGTTCACAGAAACCTTACACAATCATGTTAATAGCTGCATAGAGGCAGATGTTCCCACCAGAAAAAAGAACAGAACTAACTCAAAAAATAAGCTACCCTGGTAGAACCACAACATCAGTATAACAGAAGAAAGAAAATCATGGCAGTCTCATCAAACTAAACACACAATACAGAGAACAAATAAAGTCTACCAAAGCCAGATTTTGAGGTACATTTGGCCTCCCATGCCAAGGAGACCCACAAGGCATTCTTTACCTATGTCTGCAACCTCAAAGGCAATATACAATTGTGCAGAACTCATTGTTAATGGTGCCACCTATACTGACCCAGAAGATATAACAAACCTACTGGCCAACAAATTCAGCTCCAACTTTACCTATATCTCTCCTTAATCTCCCGTTAAAAATGACCATTAAGTATAACATTCCTACTATCACTAGGGAACAAGTCCTTAATACTCTCTCTAAGGCCAGATCACTGCATCAAGGGCCCAAACAATATCCCAGGATGCCTTCTAAATAGCATGAAACATGAATTGGTATTCAACTGTAGCATCCTAAGAGGCTTCATGTCTCATAAATGGAGAACAGCAACAGTCATCTCTCTGCACAAAGGTGGGCTATATACAGCCCCTGGAAATTACAGACCCATAAGTCTCACTAGTTTCATATGCAAAGCTATGGAAAAGATTATCATGTAAATAATCAACAATGACAGAGGAAACATCCAGACAATGAACCAGCACAATCTGGTTTCTTCAAGGGCAGGTCATGCCTTCTCCACCTGGTGGACTTCTTTGAGAAGGTGAGAAAAGCAATGGATGAGGGCAAAATGGTTCTCACTGCCTGTCTTGACTTGGAAAAGGCATTTTACATAATATCCCACTTGGGCATTGTTGACAAACTCAAGAGGTTAGCTATAAACCCTTATGTTACCCAGTTGAGAGCAAGATGGCTCACTGACAGGACCCAGGAAGTTAGAATTGGGGAGTCCACCTCTGCAAAAGATGCCAGTCCCAAGTGGAGTCCCTCAGGAATAGGTCCTGGGACTGCTCCTTTTTGGCATTTACTTTTCTGAAGTCAAGGCCAATGTCAATGGTCTCTGGGTGGATACATTTGCAGATGATTGCAAATTAGGAGCAGTCACAGAATCCCCCACTGACACAAGCATTATCAATGTAGGACTAACACAGACTAATAACTGCTGTTAGAACCATTGACTGAAACTAAATGCCAAGAAATGCATAGTAGTATGTCTCAAGAAGTCATCCACCTTTGGTAAGTATCATATTGACAACACATCCTAAGAGCTTACCCAGTAATCGGGGATGTGGGAAAACACACAGGCAGTAATCTAGCCTTTGATCTTCATGTGTCTACAGTAGTGAGGAAATCATTCCATGTTGTACAACTTATAAACAAAGGTATGGAGTTTATGTCCAAGGAGGTCATTATTCCACTTTATTTGGCATTCATCCGACCTATCATTGAGAATAATGCCCCCCTTTTGGTATGTACCTAACCAGGCACTTGCAACAATTGGAATGTCCACAAGGCTTCCCCACTAAAAGAATACAGGGCATAAGTAACGTCCTGTGGAGACCACCTCAAGGCCCTGACCCTCTATTCTGTTTCCTACAGACTATTCAGTGGAGATCTATGTCTGAAATAAAAATGCATTGTCAGACCCCACCCTGATGGAACTCCTACATATCTGCAAAAACAATTGCATCAAAATTACCCACTCTAAAGACTTAAACCTTGTGTGTGATATAAATAGGACCTGCTGGAGAAACAGGTTTGTATCCCAGAGACTACCCCTTCTGTGGAACAGGCTTCACATCCATGTGAATCAGAGTTCCTCCCTGATCCAATTCAAGTGTAACTTGGACAGTTGGATTGAGAACAGGAAATTCATCCTGGTTTGGTGTCTATGTCTCCAATGGATACAGGCAGCCTATAAATGGTTCATCTCCCAGGCCCCTGCTTGTAAATGTTTAATCTCTCAAACCCCTGCTTACACTTATCCAGGACACCAAAACTCATCACAGATTTGAGATGCATGGCTAGGCTTAAAAATGCCTTTGGGGTTGGTAGCCTAGTACACACCTATGAACATGTGTATCAGTTTTCACAGTAATAAAGCATACGTTGGCAATCAGCATTTTCCTTTCTTTGTTTACTTCTCCAATGGATGATTTCTACAGTTTTATACATTTTATTAACTTAGACATGCTGTAGGTGGATTGGACACTCTAAATTGGCCCTAGGTATGAGTGTGTGTGCGCCTTCTGTGGAAGGTTGGGCACCAGGCTGGCAACTCAACACTGTAAAACTCCAGTGCCAATCATGAGTGGACAGGTGATCCACTGTGGCGACCCCTAACTGGGAAAAGCCGAAAGAAGAAGAAGATAAAGTGTTACATATAGTCTGTGAATATATTTCCATGTGAACATTTTATTGTTATCACTATTAACAGCATTAATTTTTTATTGAGTTATAAAATTCCAATTTCTATCATTGGAATTGTTTCTATTTCTAAAATTAGTTTGTACAGCTGGAATAAGGATTGTGTTGTACCACCACCCTTGTTAATATTCATTGAAATATTGCACTTTTTGTAACTTTGTTGTCAATATCTTACCGTAAATGTATTCTCTACATTCTTTTGTCTTATATATTGAAATACACTGTTCTAATTCAAATAGTTTCATTATACTATCTGTTGATAAAATAGTTTCCTTTTAAACAACTGGACCAAAAATATGATCATTTTCGTTTAATGCTTGCATTTTACTAATAACAGAATTATCTATACATCCTGGCATATAAGCAAATGGAAAATAGAGAACATCCATTTGAATGAAGTATGTTTATGGATAGCATGTCTAAACATTTTATCATTATGTTTATTTTAATTTGATGTTTATTTTATAAAGTGACTATCTGAATAATTATTTAATATCCATAACATTTTATCTACTATCTTAAAGAAAACAAATTGTTTTTAGATGAGAATAATCTAATCTACTATGTATTATTTTTCATTTAGCCCCATAAAGATTAATCAACCAATGTAAAATTGCCATATAACAGATGTTCTTACATAATGCTCAGTATTAGAGAATTCTTTTCCTCCTCTGTCCCAGGTTCTAACCTGATTTACATAAGCCATTATTGTTTTCGTTAGGGATATCACCAAATGTCATTAAGATATTTTATTTCTTAAACATTTCTTTATCTGCAAATAATGGTGTAGTCTGAAAAACATATTTGTTTGGTCATATAATTTTAATTAGCATTAGTCCATTTTGTTAAAAAAAAACATACCATTCTTCTGTTTGAATATAGAAATAAAGTTTCTGTTATTGCACTATAATTCATGCTGATGATACAATCCATTACACTCACACACACACACACACACACACACACACACACATATATATATATATATATATATAGATATATATATATATATATAAAGAGAGATAGAGGACCATAGCAGACTGCTAGGCTATCAACCCGGAGGTCATTTTAAGCCTAGCTGTTTCATCCTAATGTAATAACGTAGAAATGCTAGCAAATACTCAAAATTGCATTTAGTGATGATGGCCCATGTCCATGATGGTTGTGGACTCCATCCCCAATAATAATTTAAGGTGCCCCATCCGCTCGTCCAGGTTTCTCTTGAACAATGTCATAGAGGTGCTCTGTTTCACATGAATTGGTAGACTGTTCCAAAGATGGGGCAGCCACTGGGAGATAAAGCTGTCCTCCAGCATGTTCTCTCTAAGTCACAGGCCATGTTTAGGTCCCTTGAATGGGTAGCTCTAGTCCCATTTGATTTGCAGATATGCAGCAAATTTATTAGGTTTGGGTCTTGGATTGCTCCATAGGTCAGGCATAAGTCTCCCCTAAGAAGTCTATACAATATGGGGTAGAGTGACAGGGACTTTAGTCAGTCTGTTTAATTAGCAGGGGGTGGTTGGGTTGCAGTCCCCACATGGGGAGATTCAGGGTGACTTGCCACACTGCAAAACAGTAAAAACATGTGCTGTGGCAGTAAAATATTCATGGCACATTAAAGTGAATAGCCTGGATGTCTGACATCATCTTCTGCCATGTCGAATATCGTTGAATGTGGACATTGGAGAAATTAAATTCACCATATGGATGTAAACACATTTCATTTTCATTGTCTTATTTCATTGAGGTGGGAGTTGAGTATTTTAGAGAGTATTTGGTAGGGGATGGTATGTATGATAGGCAATGCACTGACTTCCTTTCATTACTCATGGAGCTCATTCTTGAGAATAATCTGTTTATGTTTGAGGGTGTATTGTACAAGCAGTTGGATGGCATAGCCATGGGCACATCTTGTGCCAATGGCTATGCCAATATTGTCATGGCCTTCTGGGAGAAGGCACATATCATAGCAGAGTATGGCAAGCACCTGAAGTTCTACAGGAGGTTTGTAGACGGCCTTTTCCTTTTATGGGAGGGGGATGAATCTACTTTTGCACCCTTCTTTTCACATCTGAATGGAAGTACCCCTTTTCTGAGATTTACGATGAAGAGTTCATTTGATTGGGTTGATTTCCTGGATGTGAAGGTGAACCAGAGGTCTGATGGCTGTTTTGAGAATGAGATACATAGGAAGGATTGCTTTAGGAGCAGTTACTTGCATAGAACAAGTATGCACCCCCAGCATATTTTCAAGAACATTGTTAGGGGGCAAGGACACAGAACATCTAGATTAACAGTGAACCAAGATAAGTTTGAGGGTGAGCCCGATGAGCTTAGAACAAGATTCCTACAGAGGGGTTATGCTGATAATGAGCTTCAAGGTATTCTAGCAGAAGTTCTGGATAGTAGGAATAATGAGGGGATACCTTATTTTTCTGATGTTGTATTGCCATCATCTATGGTAAGGGATACTGCTCAATGTATGAGGACGTCAGTTACTTATTCCAATAATGTCAAGGCTTTACAGGAAATCTACCACAGGAATGGAATATTTTATGTGCTGATGATGAGGTTAAATGTTTAGTGGGGGAAACCCTGAAGTACAGTTTTAAAAATTAAAAGAACTTGAAGAGAATATTATGTGGATCTCGGTTACAACTGAGGGTGGCACAGGTTTGTGCTGTGAGTGACTGTGGTACTCTCCCTTGCAATGGATGTAATTTCTGTGCATATATAGTTACCAGTGGAGAATTCAAGCATCCAGATATGAATAGAGTGTTTAAATTTAAACTCTCAGCAAATTGTAATAGTGTCAACATTGTCTCCTTGGTCCATTGTCTGGCCTCTATGTCATTCTATATTTGTATGACCACCAAGAGAATTAGGGATAGAATGAAAGAGCATTGTTATGACATAGGGAGGTTAGTGGAAACAAATGCTTTGGCGAGACATGTTGAGAGGCATGGAGACACACATAGATTTGTTTTTATGGTTATAGATAGGGTCATAGACAATGGCAGAGGTGGAAATATGAAATTGAGAGTTGAGGTCAAAGAACTTGAATGGATTGTGAGACTTAGAGCTAGTACAGGGAAGGGACTGAATGATAAAATAAATATTAAGCCTATTTTGTTAGGCAGGGATTTGCTTAAGTAGTTGTACTTACATATGTTTAGTCCTAGATATTTATATGTCCCTTTTGTACATCTCTATGCTATGAATTTTATTTTAAGTGCAATTTGACTTTAAGCTTTTTTCAGGCGACACAGTGAATCTCTTGAGAGTGATAATTTTTATGTTGTGTGCCTTTAAATGATGGTGGGGATTTTATCAATTGAGTTGTTCTGAAATGGTATAAAATGGGGGTTTTGTTCTGATTTTATTGTCTGATGAAGTGGCTTAGTCCACGAAAGTGCTCACCTTTGTCTTGTGTGGAATAAATTGCTTTTATTTTTCTACAGCTGTGGCCTGTTGCTTCCTTTGGTTGTTTCAACATGATTTTTTAATAAATATATTGTGTCTCAGTGAAACAGTTTAAAAACTTTTGATGCAATGTCATCTAAACCAAGAGCTTTATTATTCTTGAGTTTTGTATCTTTTTCCCCTATTTGTATGCCTTTCATGAAGACCTTACCTTGCTGCATATTTACTATTAATATTATTTATTATATATTTTCTAACAATTCTCCTGTATTGCTCTGTATTCAACTTGATTTAATTTTACATAAAATTGTGTAAGTGTGTGTAACATTAACATTATATCTGAAGTTTTCTGAGAGATTCAGGTAGGTGTAATAACATTTTAATTTGGTTTGATTTAATAATTCATTTTGATCTATTAGCTAATCTATGTAGATCTTTTGCTGTCATATCATATGAAAGTAAGTTATCCTTCTCTAATGTAATTACATTTTTATGAGTTAAATATCAATATACCAATATCATTTTTAACTTTTTAAATACTTTTTTAAACAAGAAAATCTTTATTAAACTATCATGTGTGACATAAGCAATCTTATATAAATGAAAATAAACCATACCGACACAATTTCAGTTGCAAACATTATACATTACAAACGTGCCAACACAACTGTAGTGCAAACATTATACATCACTTATAATATATCCAGTCATTGTCAGTCAAACATTACAGAGCTCATTCAAATCCTGCCTTCTTTAAACCTCATTCTTCCTCTGCATGTATTGATTCCACAATTCCCATTTTTTCATATGTACTTGCTCCTACCCTTTTCTAAAGATCCCAATTCCAGTTGTTCTACTTATGTTACTATCTTCGCTACTTCTAGTAAAGTTGATTTACACTTTGATTTTATCTCTTTTGAACATTTTATTTAGCTATATATAGTTTCTCTTTCCAATCATTTTAATTCTCTTATTACACCAGGTTTTAATTTTTTTCATACAGACATACCCTCAAAGAATCCTTTAATTTAGTGTCATCTATATCATTGTCCATATATTCTTTCATTTTGTTATGTATCCATTCCATAAATATCACTTTTGATCAAAGTACATGCTATTATATTAGCAATTAAGGCAAATTTTCTAATGCTTGCAGTAAGATAAAAATAAAGTGCATTGTCATTTGACAAAGAATATAGAATAATTATTGTCTTATCTATATTTGTTTCAAAGAAATTTGAGATATATAGGCTGTTATTCATAGTCTGGAGCTATGCATTTTCATAGTGGTAATCTGTGAAGACTGGTGCTATGTGGATATGCAAATCCCAGACTTTCAGCACAAATATGGCAATGTGAAGTTGTTATAAACATGCTCCCATCACAAAAGCGTAACGTGCTTAATGCATAAATGATAGGGAGGACAGCTAATACATTTACAAGGGGTCTTAGAAGTTTGCATAAGTGCACAATTTATAGACTTGAATCTGTGATGAGGTAATTTGCATACTAAGTATGTAAATAGCCCTGAATTTATACCAGTAAGAAAGAGTTTTCCAGGAGAATAGAGAAACTCAAGGGGAGATCGCCTTGGTAAATGTTTCAGTTTGGTCCTTGCACATACTTAGTCATATTACTAAAGGGGTCACTTGGGAAAATGTTTCATTTTGATGCTTGTGCATACTTGGAAAATACTCCTGAAGGAGTTGCTGAGAGAATTAATTCATTTTTATGTCAGGGAAGTGCTTGTGCATAATGGACAGATTACAGAAATGATCAGTGTGCAAAATAATATATTTTGAGTTATTTCTGAGCTTCTGCATACATAAGACAAACTAATGAAGGGGTTGCTGGGGGAAATAATTCATCTGTGAGCCAGGGAAGTGCTTGTGCATACTTGAACAAACTACTGAAGGGATGGCTGTGGGCAAGGTTGCAGATTGCACCTCCAATATCAAAGACAAAACGTCACTTTTAACAATGGATGTCGATACTTCATGGATGTCAGACTATGAATTGCAAAGCCCCCTCATTAGCATATGCAGCTTTACAGCATTTCTCATTTATATCTCATTATTTTTAAGGCCTTCCACATTAGAGTAAATGTCATCTATGAATCTCACATTTGCAACACTCATTTGTAAGCATGAAGAATATAATTTCTGTATTCAAGTTTGTGTACTGAAAGCATGTGAGTAATGTCAAAGAAATAAAGAACCTTTTTCAGAAAATGTCATTATCTCCTTGAGATTTAAATCATCAACCAACTGTTTAAGAATCTTTGCTGAAGTTGGTATTATAGTTTATTTTCTGTACTTGTGGCATTTTTATTGAATGCAATTAAAATCTTCTCTAATATTATACCTTTTAAATTGGTGAATACAATTGCAAAACAATGTTTTGCTATTTTTACCTCCAACTTCTGGAACCAATACATGCCTGTTAATATAAAATGCTTTACTATATTTTAATTTACAAATTATAAAATTCCCTTACAGTTTGTGAATGTTGACAAGACCTTAGGCATAACTACTGATTTTCTCCATAAAAGTGAGGGCCCACATTCTCTGGGATTCAATAAGCTTTTTTTTTTCCATGCAGGAACAGTGTAGCCGATTCTGCATGGAATATGGCTGCTGAGCAATCCAGTAAACTACTGTTTTGAGGTGCACAAGCCTGCATACACTATTCCTGCACAGACACCACTGCATAATGCTAATTACCTCATTTGCTGGTGAAAACCATGCAAATGAGGTGAAGTAATGATTCAGCAAGCAGTCAGGCATCCATACAAGAATAGTGTTAGTTGCAGAAATGTATTCGGCTACTAGCAGAATACATTTCTGCAAAAATTAAAATGGAGGTATGACAGCTTAAACAAAAGCATGTATTTTAATCTTATATATGGCCATTGGCATGGAAAAGTGTTTAATCTTTCTAAAAATATTTTTTTTTTTTTGCTGATATCAGCCATTTAAGCATAGGGCAGCGGCTCACAAATGGGATCATGCTGAAAATAAAAAGAAAATGTGAAAACTCAATTTTAAGGGAAATCTGCATTTTGCCATTATAGTCTATGGCATGCAGAATCAAAACAATACCAGGGAACCGTGGTTGTTAAGGGGAAAGGCTCTGGGGTAGTGCTGTAAGTACGGACTAAGGCAGTGGATATGCATATGAGGGGAAATTTGCTGAATCACAAAAATCTTCTAAGTGCCAAATTGCACCTAACCATGTAGATGCTATAACATGATCGTATAAGCAGGAGGAGCAACAGACATGAAAGGGGGTGTGTCATGCAAGGTGTAAGCACATTGGAGCTCTATGGCCCCCCAGATAAGCTTAGCTAATCACAGCTAAGTAAGGGGGTGTGTCTGAGACTGTATTGACTTATTCCATGAAATTAAGAGCATGTAAGCATTCAGGGAGGGACATTTCTTAGTTTTTACATTAGCTAAACAGGCTTGCGTGGCACGCACCTGGTCTAAAACAAACAAACAAAAAAAACCCCCTGAAATAGCAGGACTGTCTACATTTGGGCACCAGGTTTGCGTGGTGTGCCTCAGGGCTTAAATTGGGTGGAACTGGGAAGGGAAAAAAGGAAAAAAAGGAAAATAGCAGAGTAAAAGCAATCAAGAACAAATTACATAGCTAGCAGGTGGAATGCATCATAGTCAGCCAATCATACAGGCAGCATCTGCAGCACACAGTATAAACTATGGAAACACCTTGTGGTCTGGTTTTTCCCACAAACTCTGCAACACTGGTGTACACATGGAGGGGAATTTTAACAAGAGAAATGTTAGGGACTGCCATTTCTTTGATCCATCATTATGTGCTAGAGGTGGAGGGTGGTGAGTAGGATAATGCTGACAACCGCCACAGACCGAAGAGGAGGAAAAGAGTGTTCAAACCCAGGGTAACTTACCAGGGGCTACATGATCTTGAGATAGTAGAACACTACAGGGTGGACAGAAACATACTTCAGCAAATCATTGAGCTGTGCCAGCCTCAACTCAGACCTAGAGCCAACAGAGGGGAACCCATCCCAGTAGATACCAAGGTATGTGTAGCCTTAAGAATACTAGCTGGAGGTACTTTCCAAAGACTTACTGGGGACATCATGGGGGTCTCACAGACATCTGCATCCAGGGTAGTCCACCATTACTGGATGCCACGCTACCACATGCTGATGAGCATATTTACTTTCCCAACACCTGTGAGTAGAGAACCATCAATATGCGTCTCTTCCACTGTGTAGCAGAAAACCCAGAGGTACTGGGTGAGACAGACTGCACACACATCCACATCAAAGCACCACCTGGTTAACAGGGTAGGGTCTACATAAACCACAAGGGATTCCCCTCCTTCAACTGCCAGGTCATGTGTAATGCCCAAGGCATTATCATGAATGTGTCTACTGGCATTCCTGGAAGCTATCATGACTCCCACATCTGGCATTCGTCACAGCTGTACCAGGCATTTGCCAGTGGGAGCATCCCATATGGCCATCTGGTGGGGATGCTGGCTATGCACTGGAGCCATGGATGATGTCACACATCAGAAATGCATAAACACCCACATAAGAACCCCATAATGAGGCACATGCACAAACCAGGATTATTATAGAGCATGTGTTTGGGATGCTCAAGTCATGGTTCTGCTGCCTTGACATATCTGACAGAGCTTTGCAATACTCTCCAGCCACAAGTGTACATTTGTTCATGGTATGTGCCATGCTACACAATATAATCCTGCAGAAACAGCTGCAGCAGGAACAGCATGAAGAAGAGCCACACAGCCCACCACCATTACCAAGGTCCCCACCGGCACAGGGGAGGGACTCAGAGGAGGAGGCCCTTGAGCCTGTTCCTGTAGGCAGACGGAGGCATGCCCAGTATGGTCAGGCCTTGGCAAAGAGGCATCACATAGCACACACACTGACACTGCAGGGACACCAGGGGCTGACACCTCTCTTTGACTTGCACACACAGTAAAATGGATGGCACACACATCACATTACCTGTAACATACCATGTATAGGCAGTGTACTGTGTGCATCCAACATAGGTGGCCCTCAAGCACTGTCCTCACAACCGCTGCAGGCACAAGGTAAGTCAGTCTTCTTAACAATAAATCAATGGATTAGTATGTTTTAGTAGCATATCTATGGTAATGCTGCATCCATGCAAGGGAATGGGGTGGCCTACTGGGATAGCAGCAGACAACTGACAACTATGTGAGACACCAGGAAATGTCTGCCAGTACTGGCCTCCTCACACTATGCAGTAGTACCCAAGGTGGCAAATTCCATGTGTATGTGTGTGGGGACAACTAACTAGGGGTCATAGGTCACAGGCATGGATGCCAGTGTGGTGGTCCCATACCAACCCCCAGCTAGTTAGCTGTAGACAACCAGAAGGAAATTTCTGGCAAAGGCCCACAAATGAGGGCAATGTTGAATTACCCCCCTACAGACTCACACAGTGATAGCACAGCAGGTCTCGCAGTTGCAAAATGTAAAGCAAATATCAGCACAGTGTGTGCAATATACCCACAGAAATGCAGTGACATGTATGTTTCCAGGGGAAATAGCGGCATAGCAAACATTGGCAGGGCTGTCCCAATACACATGAAAACATGTTGCCTGTCCACAATATGCAGGGGTCAATGGGTTATGTGTAAGTGCGGTTAATACTGTCAGGATATGGCCAGCACATTCTCATGACAGTCGTCTTGTAGTGCCCTATGTACAGTGCCATCTTTGACAGGACCATGTCCAGATAACTGCAGTGCCAACTATTATGCATGTCAGTGACACCCAATGCTCTGCCACTGACATAGCTGGAAGTCACAGTGCTATGTGGAATATACTACACATATAATGGATATCTTGAATGCTGTGTAGCTGAGGTGCTAAGGCTTTTGTAAATATAGTGCTTTTTGGTACTGTTGCCAGTGGTCATTTCAATAATCCTTTTTTCTTATGTTTGCTTTACATATAATGGACATGCCTGCACAGTAGAATGCACTATGTACCCACAACCATAACTCCCAACCTCTGACAGGAAGATGTCTGGATAACAGCAAAAATAAAAGTGAAACAAATGAACAATGATAGGCATGTGTTGTAAATATTGCCCTTACATACTGAGAACGTTGGTAGGGTGAGGGTTTTGCAGTAGCGGGAATTGTCTGAAAGTTATGTAGTCTGAAACAGTTATGTCTGTCATTATTTTGTAACATCACTCTTCAATTATATGTAACTAACTTGCCATAAAAACACAAGTTTACAGAGACAGGATGAAACCTCTAGCCAAACACCTGAACAACCTGCCAAAAAATGTACAGGTGAGAGATATGGCCACACAAGGATATGACATCTCAGGTTAGAAAGATACCATACAAGCAGGAGATCTCCAGACAGTATATCACCAAGTTGCTAGACTGTTTAGCATGTCATCACTCAACTGGCTGTAGCTACACCTCACAAATGGCCTTGTTGGGCAAGAATGTACATAGCTGCTCTCATAATATTGGTCTGTGCTTTATACAACTAGTATTCCTCTGGTAAAGCGCTGTGATGATCTGAGGATGTCTGCCACTAGATAATGACACAATACATTGCAGTGTCAGACTACAGATATGTCAGAAAACGCCTGCTAAACAAATCCAGTACCCCGAGGAAAATCCTGTGTACTCCTGAGAGGTATGGCTATAGCACAGAAAACCCTGGACTGGAGTAGACCTATCTCTGGAATGGAGTCCCACTCTAAATATAGAAAGTCACACTGGCCATGCTCCTACACTTAAATAATCACAGAACATGTTGGAACCCACATTGGATTATATGAACTGTATTGTGTATATATGTCTGTGCATACAGACAGCTATGTACACCTTACCTGCCCCCCCACACACAGAGACACACACACACACACACACACACACACACACACACACACACACACACACACACACACACACACACACATCAGACAGGATTATCCTCAGCTAGCTATAGGTGGCCCATATGTGATATATCTGCATCTGTTGCATGCGATACACAGACATATATATGGGCAACATATAACAACATATGTCAAGCATACACACACACATAGATGTGGGAAAGTGAGAGACAGACAGTGATAGAGAGAGACACATCAGGGGGACACAGACAGAGTGAGTCACACACACATGTATACCCTGAATGGCATGCAATGATTTCCTGCCATGGACAGTGGCATACCAGTTGTAAACAGTTGCATATGCCAGCATAAAAGGTGAGCCCCACTGTGTAATAGTACTGAGGTTAAGTTTATAATATCACATCACGTGTGTGTGTGTGTGTGTGTGTGTGTGTGTGTGTGTGTGTGTGTGTGTGTGTGTGTGTGTGTGTGTGTGAGTGTGTGTGAGAGTGAGGGAGTATGAGTTTGTAGGTGAAACAGTTTTAGGCCATTCCCACCCTCAAAACTTCCCAGTGCCCTACTTTATCAGTCCTGCTGATGTCATTTCCCTTATCAGCTCTTTTGGCCAGTTGTCAGCCCAGTAAGCTCTGTAGTGCATGCAATAACTGTGTAACAGTATAATGAAAATCACTAAATAGGCAGGGGTTCTACTCTCAGATCTGACAAATGTGTGTGTGAGTGTATATGTGTGTGTGTGAAAGTGTGTATGATTGTAAGAAGAAGCATTTTGATAAGTTTCCCAACCACTGCCCTACTTTAGCAGTCCTGCTGATGTCATTCCCCTTATCAGCACCTTTGGCCAGTTGTTAGCCTAGTAATTCCACAGCTCGTCCAATAACTGTGTAACAATATAGTACAAATCACTAGATAGGCAGGGGTTCTACTGACAGGTCTGGCAAATCTGTGTGTGGGTGTATATTTGTGTGTGTATGTTTGTAAGAAGAATTATTTTGATAAGCTTCCCACCCAATGCCCTACTTTATCAGTCCAGTAGCCCAGTAACCTTTGTAGCTCATGTGATAACTGTGTAACACTATAGTAGAAATCACTAGATAGGAAGGGATTCTACTCTCAGATCTGGAAAATGTGTGTGTGGGTGTATAAGTGTGTGTGCAATTGTGTATCTTTGTAAGAAGAAGTCTTTTGATGCGTTTCCCACCCGCTGCCCTACTTTATCAGTCCTGCTGATGTCATTCCCCTTATCAGCACCTTTGGGCAGTTATCAGCCCAGTAATTCTGTAGCGCATGCAATAACTGTGTCACACTATAGTACAAATCACTAGATAGGAAGGGATTCTGCTCTCAGATCTGGAAAATGTGTGCATGGGTGTATAAGTGTTTGTGCAAGTGTGTATGTTTGTAAGAAGAATTATTTTGATAAGTTTCCTACCCACTGCCCTACTTTATCAGTCCTGCTGATGTCATTCCCCTTATCAGCACCTTTGACCAGTTATGAGCTAAGTAAGTCTGAAGCGCATGCAATAACTGTGTTACACTATAGCACAAATCACTATATAGGCAGGGGCTCTAATCTCAATACTGGCCAGTAAGGGTTTTGTGTGTGTGTGTGTGTGTGTGTGTGTGTGTGTGTGTGTGTGTGTGTGTGTGTGTGTGTGTGTGTGTGTGTGTGTGTGTGTTTGGGTTGTACCATGTTGTGTACCACCCTGTATACTTACAAGGCCTGCTGATGTCATTCACCTTAGAAGCACTTGTGTACCACCCTGTACACTTACAAGGCCTGCTGATATCATTCACCATATAAGTACCTTGGGACAAAGTGAAATCGTATAAGCTCCTTGGTGTGTCTGATAACTGCATAACACTATAGTAGAAATAATGAGATAGGTAGGGGTTCTAATCACAATACTGGCAAGTGTGTTTAGGAGAGAAGCAGATTCTGTGTGGGTTATATCCTTTTGAGGTGTGTACCATACACACCTGCTTACCATCTCCCGATGGCATTACTTTATATAGCGTGTTAATGGCATCTGCCTTACATGCAGCATGTTAAAACCATTGTACAGACCATACCATTCATCTGTACAGATGTCTATGGAATATCTGGATGTTTGCAACCTGTATGCAGTCTGTGTCCCCTAACAATGGTCATATATGTGATATTGTTGCTAAATAGGTGACAAAGTACTGACACACATGCCAGTATCAGATATCATACCTGAATGAAGCATCATGCTGATACAACATCTGTTACCTTATCACTTGTCCAGGCTTGTAGGAGCAATAGATGACTCCAGTTACTATTTCTGGCAGGTTATCTCACCATCCATGAAGGCATTCACAAAATTACCCATTGAAAGAGGTAGTGGGTTATGTCCCATGCATATAATCTATGTGGGACATGTCATGTGTATGTAGCACTAGTACATTAAAGTGGATATGTAGATTTACAAATTTGTCTATGGCCAACTGTGTCTGTGTTACTGTATGCACAACCCCTGTGTAAGTCTTTACTGTGTGTGTGCAAAGAATATACCATTTTGTCTCCCTGTTCCACCCTGTGAACTCAGGAATACATACCACAAACCTGTTATACACAGTACCATGCATGCCCTCACCATCTGCATCAGGGTTGAATGTATGGGAAGGAAATGGCAGGGGCAGCAAGGGCTGACATGTGAGTCTGTTCCGGTCAGTCTAATGGCTAAGCTTGTGTGGGACCTACTGACAGAACTCCAGTAACCTGTTCCATATGTATGAGCCTGTGTTACTACACAACACTGAGGTGACATGTCTGAAGGCTACCTGTCTGTGACAAGGGGTATATATATGCAAAGTCACACTGCCTGACAGCAGTGTCCATCACACACTGTTTCATGCATACACACCTGGTAAAAGTACAAATAAAGCTGTACCTTGGCTATGAAACTGTCTGTGTATTTCCACTCTGCTATACTCCATATTGGTAATGTCTGCAGGGGCACAGCCTGCAGACACACAGACACCTGGAACACAAACAGAATACAGCATGTCAGACTACATTCAGTCAGTGGTACTAACAGCAACAATGCATCATGGTTAATAAGGTACGTACACCTTTATGAGAAACCATAACAAATGCAAGCAGACACCACCTTACACAGTATTACATAGCTACACTGTACTATAGTCACCCTGTACATCAGACCCATATTAGCTGGTCTCTGCATCGATGGTGTACACATGTTCATAGTATGTGCCATGCTACACAACATGATCCTGCTGAAACAGCTGCAGCAAGAACAGCATGGAGAAGGGCCACACAGCCCACCAGCATTGCCAAGGTCCCCTGAGCCTGTTCCTGTAGGCAGATGGAGACATGCCCAGTATGGTCAGGCCTTGGCAAAGAGCCATCACTTAGCACACACACACACTGACACTGCAGGGACCCCAGGGACTGACACGTCTCTTTGACTTGCACACACAGTAAAATGGATGGCACACACATCACATTACCTGTAACTTACCATGTATAGGCAGTGTACTGTGTGCATCTGACATAGGTGCCCCTCAAGCACCATCCTCACAACTGCTGCAAGCACAAGGTTAGTCAGTCTCCATAACAATAAATGAATGTATTAGTATGTTTTAGTAGCATATCTATGGTAATGCTGCATGCATGCAAGGGAATGGGGTGGCCTACTGGGATAGCAGCAGACAACTGACAGCTATGTGAGACACCAGGAAATGTCTGCCAAATACGGGCCTCCCCACACTATGCAGTAGTACCCATGGTGACAAATTCCACTGCAGTGTATGTGTGTGGGGACAACTAACTAGGGGATATAGGTCACAGGCATAGATGCCAGTGTGGCAGTCCCATACCAACCCTAACACCCACACAGCTAGTTAGCTGTAGAAAACCAGGAGGAAATGTCTGGCAAAGGCCCACAAATGGGGGCATTGTTGAATTAACCCCTACAGACTCACACAGTGATAGCACAGCAGGTCTCACAGTTGCAAAATGTAAAGCAAATATCAGCACAGTCTGTGCAACTGTGTACAGTTGACAGGTGTGCCCCTCATATACCCACAGAAATGCAGTAACATGCATGTTTGCAGGGGCAATAGCAGCATAGCATACATTGGCAGGGCTGTCCCAATACACATGAAAGCATGTTGCCTGTCCACAATATGCAGGGGTCAATGGGCTATGTGTATGTGTCATTAATACTGTCAGGATCTGGCCAGCACATTCTCCTGACAGTCGTTTGTAGTCCCCTATGTACAGTGCCTTTTTTGACAGGGCCATGTCCAGATAACTGCAATGCCAACTATTATGCATGTCAGTGACACCCACTGCTCTGCCACTGACATAGCTGGAAGTCACAGTGCTATGTGGAATATACTACACATATAATGGATATCTTGAATGTTATGTAGCTGAGGTGCTAAGGCTTTTGTAAATATAGTGCTTTTTGGTACTGTTGCCAGTGGTCATTTTCAATAATCCTTTTTTCTAATGTTTGCTTTACATATAATGGACATGCCTGCACAGTAGAATGCACTCTGTACCCACACACATACCTCCCAACCTCTGACAGCAAGATGTCTGGATAAGGGCAGAAATAAAAGTGAAACAAATGCACAATGATAGGCATGTGTTGTAAATATTGCCCTTACATACTGAGAAAGTTGGTAGGGTAAGGGTTTTGCAGTAGCAGGAATTGTCTGAAAGTTATGTAGTCTGAAATAGTTATGTCTGTCATTATTTTGTAACATCACTCTTCAATTATATGTAACTAACTTGCCATAAAAACACAAGTTTAAAGAGGCAGGATGAAACCTCTAGCCAAACACGCGGACAATCTGCCAAAAAATGTACAGGTGAGAGATATGACCACACAAGGATATGACATCTCAGGTTAGAAAGATACCACACAAGCAGGAGATCCCAAGCTAGTATATCACCAAGTTGCTAGACTGTTTAGTGTGTCATCACTCAACTGGCTGTAGCCACACCTCACAAATGGCCTTGTTGGGCAAGAATGTACATAGCTGCCCTTATATTGGTCTATGCTTCATACAACTAGTATTCCTCTCGTAAAGCACTGTGATGATCTGAGGATGTCTGCCACTAGATAGTGACACAATACATTGCAGTGTCAGACTACAGGTATGTCAGAAAATGCCTGCTAAACAAATCCAGTACCCCAAAGAAAATCCTGTGCACTCCTGGGAGATATGGCTGTAGCACACAAAACCCTGGACTGGAGTACACCTATCTCTGCAATGGAGTCCCACTCCAAATATAGAAAGTCACACTGGGCATGGTCCTACACTTAAAGAATCACAGGACATGTTGGAACCCATATTGGACTATATGACTGTATTGTGTGTATATGTCTGTGCATGCAGACAGCTATGTACACCTTAACTGTCCACACACACACAGACACACACACACACGCACACACACACACACACACACACACACACACACACACACACACACACACACACACACACACACACACACAAACACACAAATCAGACAGGTTTACCCTCAGCTAGCTGTAGGTGGTCCATATGTGATATATCTGTATCTGTTGCATGAGATAAACTGACATATATATGGGCTACAGATAACAACATATATCAAGTATACAGACACACACACACACACACACATAGATGTGGGAAAGTGAGAGACAGACAGTGATAGAGAGAGACACACAAGGGGACACAGACAGAGTGAGTCACACACATGTATACCCTAAATGGCATACAGTGATGTCCTGCTGTGGGCAGTGGCATACCATTTGTGAACAGTTGCAAATGCCAGCGTAAAAGGTGACCCCCACTGTGTAATAATACTTAGGTTGGGTTTATAATATCACATCACCTGCCTGTGTGTGTGTGTGTGTTGTGTGTGTCCATTGGTCTAAGAATTAGGAGACTGTTCCTACTCAGTACACTTCATATTGCCCTACCTCACAAGATCTGCTGCTGTCATTCACCTTAGAAGTACCATTGGACACCTATCACCCCTATAAATGATGTAGCATGTGTGATAACTGCATAACACTATACTACAAATAACTAGATAGGTAAGGGGACTAATCTCAATACAGGTATTGTGTGTGTGTGTGTGTGTGTGTGTGTGTGTGTGTGTGTGTGTGTGTGTGTGTGTGTGTGTGTGTGTGTGTGAGAGACAGTTGTGTGTGCGAGAGTGAGGTAGTGTGTGTTTGCACGTGAAACAGTTTTAGGCCATTCCTACCCTCAACACTTCCCAGTGCCCTACTTTATCAGTCCTGCTGATGTCATTTTCCTTATTAGCACTTTTGGCCAGTTGTCAGCCCAGTACACTCTGTCGTGCATGCAATAACTGTGTGACAGTATAATACAAATCACTAAATAGGCAGGGATTCTACTCTCAGATCTGGCAAATGTGTTTGTGGGTGTTTAAGTGTGTGTGTAAGTGTGTATGTTTGTATGAAGAAGTATTTTTATAACTTTCCCACCCACTGCCTTACTTTATCAGTCCTGCTTATGTCATTCCCCTTATAGGTTCATGGGTTCATAGGTAGGTACTAGGCTATCTGCCCTAGGGCATTTATAAACCTACCCAGAGTGTGTCAGCTTTCACCACCCAATTGATTAATTAACTGATCCTCTGTCAAGCGGAGCCAATGAAGTGATCCCAGGGGTATATTTTCTGTTACTCATCCACTCGTCAAGGTTTCTCTTGAAGAGTATTAGTGAGAAGCTCTGCCTGATGTAATTGGAATTTTGGTTCAATGCATGGGGAGTCTCTGTGACAGGAATCTATCCCTCCAGCATGTTCTATTTATTGTTGTGGTGAGGTTTAGCTCACAAGAACATGTGGCTCACAGTGACTTGGATTTCTTTAGGTGGAGCATGTCCATCAATTTTGAGTTGGACATGGCTTTGTAAGTCAGGCAGAGATCACCTCTGAGTAAGCGATATGCCACTGGGTACAGCTGGAGTTTTTTCAGTTGGGTTGCATAGGACATATGTTTGAGACCAGTAATCCTCTTGGTGAGGTACTTTTGTGGTCTTTCCAGCTGTTGGAAGTGTCTTGTGAGGTACATCCCAAATGGGGCATTGTAGTCTATGATGGGTCTAATGAGTGACGAGTAGAGGGGCACTATAACCTCTTTATTTCTAGATGTGAACCCTTTAGTAATTAGATGGGCCACATAGAAGGATTTCCTAACTACTTTGGCAATATGATTGTCAAATGAGAGATTACTATCTACTTGGGTGCCCAGATCTCTTATTGCCTCTTCTGTATTAAGAGGGCTGCCACCTATGTGGTAATTCATGGGTGTTTTGTTTTACCCAAACGGGATGACTATGCATTTTTTTGCATTTAGCTTGAGGCCATGACTTTGACACCATGTGTCTGTCTCAGTAAGGCCCTTTTGGAGGATGTCCGTGTCACCCAGAGAGTCAATTATGGCACCCAGTTTGCAGTCATTGGTGGACTTGGTTAGCCACAGTCCTTCTGTGTTTGCCTGTACTTCTGAGAAGTATATGTCGATCAGTAGGGGTCCCAGGACGAGCCTTGTGGGACACCACTTGTGACTAGTTTCGAGTCAGACCTGGAGCTCGCTATTCTTACCATATGAGTTCTGTCTGTCAGCCAGTTGGCAAGCCATCTCATGACGTAGGGGGTTA
This sequence comes from Protopterus annectens, assembly GCF_019279795.1. Classification (NCBI taxonomy): domain Eukaryota; kingdom Metazoa; phylum Chordata; order Ceratodontiformes; family Protopteridae; genus Protopterus; species Protopterus annectens. Next base: position 697,254,387 of record NC_056732.1, on the reverse strand, counting down.
TGTTCAGGCTGGTGAGTTCTTCTGTAATACCCAAGTGGGGAATGGTGTTGAAAGCCTTGGCAAGGTCAAGGTAGGCTGTGTGAACCATCTTTCCCTCATCCATGGCCTTGGTGACTGTCTCAAAAAAGTTAACCAGGTTTAGTAGGCATGATCTGCCCTTAACAATGCCAAACTGTGTCAGGTCAAGTGTTTGGAGGTTCCCAATGTCTTTGTTAATGAGTTCCATGATGATGCGCTCCATAGCCTTGGAAACTGGGCTAGTCAGGCTTATGGGGCGATAGTTACCAGGGTCAGTTGTGGCCCCTCCTTTGTGGAGAGGAATAACCATTGCTGTGCACCATTCTATGAGCATGTATCCTGTGGAGAGGGTGAGGCTGAACAGCATGTTTAGGTAGGGGATTAGTTTGTTCTGTAGTTCATGCAAGACGCAGCCTGGGACACCATCTGGTCCCATTGATGCTATGTTTTTGGCTTTTGAAAGGGCTGTTTTTACCTGTGCGTCTGTGATGTTTGGGACACTACACTTTTCCAGTATTGTTGTGGGCCCTTTTGGAGGTGAGAGGGGGGTGAAGTTTGCACTGAATCTATCTGCCAGGATGTTGGCAATATCAGTAGGTTCAGTATATTTTGTGCTATTTTGCACTAGTTCAGTGCATATCTGCGAGTTGCCACCTAGATTCTTAACATAGCTAAAGAAGAATTTGTGGTTATCTTTTGAATCATTGGCTATTTTTCTTTTGAAGTTAGCCTTGGATGGTTTCATGAGGGACCTCAGTTTCTTACTGATATTGATCAGGGATGTCTTTCCTTCTTGGGATTTGCTTTTTTTCTTAACTAGTTTCCTCCTTCTATTGTATAGCCTTTTTATTGCAGGGGTCTACCACACTAGTTTCCTTCTCTTAGAGGAGTGTGTCTTGGTTTTGCTAGGTATGGCACGATCCATACATACTTGTAGGTGCTCATAGAGTACATTTGTAAAGGTTTCTGCATCTTGGGCAGCGTTATCCTTTAGCGTGGGGGCTGTGAAACATACCACCTCTGTCTTAAGTAAGGTGAAGTTTGCTTTAGAAACGTTTTTACTGTGGTTTCCTTAGTTTGGGGTGGCGGTGGGGTGTGGACATCCAGAGTGATTAGTTTATGGTCTGATCTAACCAGTGATGGGTTGACCTCTGGTGTGGAACACCTGTCGCCCATGTTGGTGAATACCAGGTCCAATATATTTTCTCCTCTGGTAGGGGAGTTCACCAGCTGATCCAGGGCATTTAAGTTGATGAATTCCAGGAAGCGCTGGTCCTGGAAATTTGTACTCGAGTAGTTTTCCCAGTGAATGGTAGGGTAATTGAAATCGCCCGATATTATCAGCACCTTTGGCCAGTTGTTGACCTAGTAATTCCACAACTTGTGTAATAACTGTGTAACACTATAGTAAAAATCATTAGATAGGCAGGGGTTCTACTCATAGGTCTGGCAAGTCTGTGTGTGGGTGTATAAGTGTGTGTGTATGTTTGTAAGAAGAGTTATTTTGATAAGCTTCCCACCTAATGCCCTACTTTATCAGTCATATTGATGTCATTCCCCTTATCAGCACCTTTGGCCAGTTGTTAGCCCAGTAACCTCTGTAGCATGTGAGATAACTGTGTAACACTATAGTACAAATCACTAGATAGGAAGGGATTCTACTCTCAGATCTGGAAATGTGTGTGTGGGTGTATAAGTGTGTGTGCAAGTGTGTATGTTTGTAAGAAGTCTTTTGATAAATTTCCCACCCACTGCCCTATTTTATCAGTCCTGCTTATGACATTCCCCTTATCAGCACCTTTGGACAGTTATCAGCCCAGTAATTCTGTACCGCATGCAATAACTGTGTTACACTATAGTACAAATCCCTAGATAGGAAGGGATTCTGCTTTCAAATCTGTAAAATTTGTGTGTGGGTTTATAAGTGTGTGTGCAAGTGTGTATGTTTATAAGAAGAAGTCTTTTGATAAGTTTCTCACCCACTGCCCTACTTTATCAGTCCTGCTGATGTCATTCCCCTTCTCAGCACCTTTGACCAATTATCATCCCAGTAATTTTGTAGCGCATGCAATAACTGGGTTACACTATAGTACAAATCACTAGATAGGCAGGGGTTCTAATCTCAATACTGGCCAGTAAGGATTGTGTGTATGTGTGTGTGTGTGTGTGTGTGTGTGTGTGTGTGTGTGTGTGTGTGTGTGTGTGTGTGTGTGTGTGTGTCTGTGACAAGGGGTATGTACACAAGGTCACACTAACTGACAGCAATGTCCATCACACACTGTTTCATGCATAGACACCTGGTAAAAGTACATATAAAGCTGTACCTTGACTATGAAACTGTGTGTATTTCCCCTCTGCTATACTCCATATTGGTAATGTCTGCAGGGGCACAACCTGCAGACACACAGACACCTGTAACACAAACAGAATACAGCATGTCAGACTACATTCTGTCAGTGGTACTAACAGCAACAATGCATCATGGTTAATAAGGTACGTACACCTTTATGTAAAACCATAACAAATGCAAGCAGACACCACCTTACACAGTATTACATAGTTACACTGTATTATAGTCACCCTGTGCATCAGACCTATATTAGCCGGTCTCTGCATCGATGGTGTACACGTGTTCATAGTATGTGCCATGCTGCACAGTATGATCCTGTGGAAACAGCTGCAGCAGGAAAAGCATGGAGAAGGGCCACTCAGCCACCACCATTGCGAAGGTGCCCACAGGCACAGGGGCGGGACTCAGATGAGGAGGCCCCTGAGTCTGCTCCTGTAGGCAGATTGAGACATGCCCAGTATGGTCAGGCCTTGGCAAAGAGGCATCACATAGCACAAACACTGACACTGCAGGGACCCCAGGGACTGACACCTCTCTTTGACTTGCACACACAGTAAAATGGATGACACACACATCACATTACATGTAACATACCATGTATAAGCAGTGTACTGTGTACATCCAACATAGGTGGCCGTCAAGCAGCATGCTCACAACTGCCGCAGGTACAAGGTAAGTCAGTCTTCTTAACAATAAATTAATGGATTAGTATGTTTTAGTAGCATATCTATGGTAATGCTGCATGCATGCAAAAGAATGGGGTGGCCTACTGGGATTGCAGCAGACAACTGTGTGAGACACCAGGAAATGTCTGCCCAATACTGGCCTCCCCACTATATGCAGTAGTACCCTAGGTGGCAAATCCCACTGCAGTGTATATCTGTAGGGACAACTAAATAGGGGTCATAGGTCACAGGCATGGATGCCAGTGTGGCGGTCCCATACCAACCCTCACACCCACACAGCTAGTCAGCTGTAAAAAAAACAGAAGGAAATGTCTGGCAAAGGCCCACAAATGGGGACAATGTTGAATTACCTCCCTACAGACTCACACAGTGATAGCACAGCAGGTCTCGCAGTTGCAAAATGTAAAGCAAATATCAGCACATTCTGTGCAACTGTGTACAGTTGACAGGTGTGCCCCTCATATACCCACAGAAATGCAGTAACATATTTGTTTGCAGGGAAATAGCAGCATAGTAAACATTGGGAGGACTGTCCCAATACACATGAAAACATGTTGCCTGTCCACAATATCCAGGGGTCAATGGGATATGTGTATGTGTGGTTAATACTGTCAGGATCTGGCCAGCACATTCTCCTGATGGTCATCTTGTAGTGCCCTATGTACAGTGCTGTCTTTGACAGGGCCATGTCCAGATAACTGCAGTGCCAACTATTATGCATGTCAGGGACACCCACTGCTCTGCCACTGATATAGCTGGAAGTCACAGTGCTATGTGGAATATACTACACATATAATGGACATCTTGAATGCTGTGTTGCTGAGGTGCTAAGGCTTTTGTGAATATAGTGCTTTTTGGAACTGTTGCCAGTGGTTATTTTCAATAATCCTATTTTTTTATGTTTGCTTTACATATAATGGAAATGCCTGCACAGTAGAATGCACTCTGTACCCACACCCTTAACTCCCAACCTCTGAAAGCAAGATGTCTGGATAAGGGCAGAAATAAAAGTGAAACAAATGCACAATGATAGGCATGTGTTGTAAATATTGCCCTTACATACTGAGAAAGTTGGTAGGGTGAGGGTTTTGCAGTTGCCGGAATTGTCTGAAAGTTATGTAGTCTGAAACAGTTATGTCTGTTATTATATTGTAACATCACTCTTCAAATATATGTAACTAACTTGCCATAAAAACACAAGTTTATAGAGACAGGATGAAACCTCTAGCCAAACACCTGAACAACCTGCCAAAAAATGTACAGGTGAGAGATATGGCCACACAAGGATATGACATCTCTGGTTAGAAAGATACCACACAAGCAGGAGATCCCCAGCCAGTATATCACCGAGTTGCTAGACTGTTTAGCATGTCATCACTCAACTGGCTGTAGCCACACCTCACAAATGGCCTTGTTGGGCAAGAATGTACATAGCTGCTCTCATAGTATTGGTCTATGCTTCATACAACTAGTATTCCTCTGGTAAAGTGCTGTGATGATCTGCTGATGTCTGCCACTAGATAATGACACAATACATTGCAGTGTCAGACTACAGATATGTTAGAAAATGCATGCTAAACAAATCCAGTACCCTGAGGAAAATCCTGTGTACTCCTGAGAGGTATGGCTGTAGCATAAAAAACCCTGGATTGGAGTACACCTATCTCTGGAATGGAGTCCCACTCTAAATATAGAAAGTCACGCTGGGCATGCTCCTACACTTAGAGAATCACAGAACATGTTGGAACCCACACTGGATTATATGACTGTATTGTGTATATATGTCTGTGCATACATACAGCTATGTACACCTTAACTGTCACCCCTCTACCCCCCCCCACACACACACACACACACACACACACACACACACACACACACACACACCAGACAGGATTATCCTCAGTTAGCTGTAGGTGGCCCAGATGTGATATATCTGCATCTGTTGCATGAGATACACAGACATATATATGGGCAACAGATAACAACATATGTCAAGCATACACACAAATACACACACATAGATGTGGGAAAGTGAGAGACAGACAGTGATAGAGAGAGAGAGACATACGGGGGGGAAACAGACAGAGTGAGTCACACACATGTATGCCCTGAATGGCATACACTGATTTCTTGCTGTGGACAATGGCATACCAGTTGTAATCCGTTGCATATGTCAGCATAAAAGGTGAGACCCACTGTGTAATAGCACTGAGGTTGAGTTTATAATACCACATCACCTGCCTGTGTGTGTGTGTGCATGTGTGTGTGTGTGTGTGTGTGTGTGTGTGTGTGTGTGTGTGTGTGTGTGTGTGTGTGTGAGAGACAGTTCTGTCTGTGAGAGTGAGGGAGTGTGTGTTTGTAGGTGAAACAGTTTTAGGCCATTCCCACCCTCAAAATTTCCCAGTGCCTTACTTTATCAGTCCTGCTGATGTCATTTCCCTTATCAGCACTTTTGCCAGTTGTCAGTCCAGTAAGCTCTGTAGTGCATGCAATAACTGTGTAACAGCATAATACAAATCACTAAATAGGCAGGGGTTCTACTCTCAGATCTGGCAAATGTGTGTGTGGGTGTATAAGTGTGTGTGTAAGTGTGTATGTTTGTAAGAAGAAGCATTTTGATAAGTTTTCCACCCACTGCCCTACTTTATCAGTCCTGCTGATGTCATTCCCCTTATCAGCACCTTTGGCCAGTTGTCAGCCTAGTAATTCCACAGCTCGTGCAATAACTGTCTAACACTATAGTACAAATCACTAGATAGGCAGCGGTTCTACTCACAGGTCTGGCAAATGTGTGTGTGAGTTTATAAGTGTGTGTGTATGTTTGTAAGAAGAATTGTTTTGATAAGATTCCCACCCAATGCCCTGCTTTATCAGTCCAGTAGCCCAGTAACCTCTGTAGCACGTGTGATATCTGTGTAACACTATAGTACAAATCACTAGATAGGAAGGGATTCTACTCTCAGATCTGGCAAATGTGTGTGTGGGTGTATAAGTGTGTGTGCAAGTGTGTATGTTTGTAAGAAGAAGTCTTTTGATATGTTTCCCACCCACTTCCCTACTTTATCTGTCCTGCTGATGTCATTCCCCTTATCAACACCTTTGGCCAGTTTTCCGCCCAGTAATTCTGTAGTGCATGTAATAACTGTGTTACACTATAGTACAAATCGCTAGATAGGAAGGGATTCTGCTCTCAGAAATGGAAAATGTGTGTGTGGGTGTATAAGTGTTTGTGCAAGTGTGTATGTTTGTAAGAAGAAGTATTTTGCTAAGTTTCCCACCCACTGCCCTACTTTGTCAGTCCTGCTGATCTCATTCCCCTTATCAGCACCTTTGGCCAGTTATCAGCCCAGTAATTCTGAAGCGCATGCAATAACTGTGTTATACTATAGTACAAATCCCTAGATAGGCAGGGGTTCTAATCTCAATACTGGGCAGTAAGGTGTGTGTGTGTGTGTGTGTGTGTGTGTGTGTGTGTGTGTGTGTGTGTGTGTGTGTGTGTGTGTGTGTGTGTGTTTGGGTTGTACCATGTTGTGTACCATGCTGTATACTTACAAGACCTGCTGATGTCATTCACCTTAGAAGTTCTTGTACACCACCCTGTACACTTACAAGGCCTGCTGATGTCATTAACCATAGAAGTTCCTTGGGACAAAGTGAAATCATATAAGCTCCTTGGTGTGTCTGATAACTGCATAACACTATAGTAGAAATAATGAGATAGGTAGGGATTCTAATCACAATACTGGCAAGTGTGTTTAGGTGAGAATCAGATCCTGTGTGGGTTATATCATTTTGATGTGTGTACCATACACGCCTACTTACCACCTCCCGATGGCATTACTTTATATAGCGTGTTAATGGCATCTGCCTTACATGTAGCATGTTAAACCATTCTACAGGCCATACCAGTCATCTGTACAGATGTCTATGGAATATCTGGATATTTGCAACCTATACGTGGTCTGTGTCCCCTAACAATGGTCATATATGTGGTATTGTTGCCAAATAGGTGACAGTTAATGTACTGACACACATACCAGTATCAGATATCATACCTGACTGAAGCATCATGCTAATACAATCTCTGTTACCCAGGCTTGTAAGAGCAATAGATGGTTCCAGTTGCTATTTCTGGCAGGTTATCTCACCTTCCATGAAGGCATTCACCACATAACGTGTTGTAAGAGGTGGTGGGTTATGTCCCATGAATATAATCTATGTGGAACATGTCATATGCATGTAGCACTATATTACATTAAAGTGGATATATAGGTTTACAAAAATATCTATTGCCAAGTCTGTCTGTGTCACTGTATACACATGCCCTGTGTCAGTCTTTACTGTGTGTATGCAAAGGATATACCATTTTGCCTCCCTGTTCCACCCTGTGAACTCAGGAATACATAACACAAACCTGTCATACACAGTACTATGCATGCCCTCACCATCTGCATCAGGGTTGAGTGTATGGGAAGGAAATGGCAGGGGCAGCAGGTGCTGACATGTGAGTCTGTTGCAGTCAATCTAATGGCTGAGCTTGTGTGGGACCTACCGACAGTACTCCAGTAACCTGTTCAATATGAATGAGCCTGTGTTACTACACAACACTGAGGTGACATTTCTGAAGGCGACCTGTCTGTGACAAGGGGTATGTACACAATGTCACACTGTCTGACAACAGTGTCCATCACACACTGTTTCATGCATACACACCTAGTAAACGTACATATAAAGCTGTACCTTGGCTATGAAACTGTCGGTGTATTTCCACTATGCCATACTCCATGTTTGTAATGTCTGCAGTGGCACAGCCTACAGACACACATACACCTGGAACACAAACAGAATACAGCATGCCAGACTACATTCAGTCAGTGGTACTAAAAGCAACAATGCATCATGTTTAATAAGGTTCATACTCCTTTATGTGAAACCATAACAAATGCAAACAGACACCAACTTACACAGTATTACATAGCTACACTGTACTATAGTCACCCTGTGCATCAGACCCATATTAGCCTGTCTCTGCATCGACGGTATGGCTGCCAGGGATGTGCCACAAGGATCATCATATGCACAGGGTGTGGTGTGGGTTTGCCAAAGGCCTAGGCTAGGCCATACGGTTGACATCCATGTGTGTGTGATTGGATTGGTATCCTATAGATGGGCTGTGCAGAGATGCTGTGTGTGTCTGGAGGTGACCTACCTGTGATACAGATGTGTGTGTGTATATATGCACACAGTCATGCCATGTGGCTGCCCTACACAGGGGTATGCTGGACAGCTGTGGACTGTGCATGACAGGGTGTCCAGTTCACTGTCTCTGGCCACAGACAAGTGAACTGGTCCTGCCAGGGGTCTCACTGGCACCACCAGGCTCAAGGCCAGATGCAACACTGCTTTCTGATGGTGAATGTTGTCTGCTGGATCCATGTTCCTAATGGGACTGGCCAGGACCACATGCCCATGGCCTGCTATGTTGTGATGTGGACAGCAACCACCCCTTCAGCTGGGCTGGTGTCACTGCCACTACGGGAGTGTGAAGGTGCACAGCCCCGTAGACTCTCAGCTGATGTTTGTGATGACCTACGTCCACGTGGCCGATGCCCATCTCCCGCCATATGTTCTAGCACAGACATGCCACAGTCGAGGATTGCAAAGGTATCACCCCACCGTCTATTCATGACCTCAGTATTTTGGTGTGTGCCCTCAACAAGGTCATGTATGTTGCCACTTAAATCAGGAAGAGTTGCATCTAACATTCTGAGTATTTGGTATTGCATTCACTACATGCCTGTGCATCCATGACAGCCCAAAACATGTATCTGGTGACACCTGCTGTGGCACTTGTGACAGCGGCTTGATAAGCATCAGTCCTCCTGCATAGCACCCCTGTCCATCCGCCTGTGTGGGACCTCACCTGAACTCTGGCTATGACCATTGTCTACACTCACACCTACCATAGTCAACACACTAGCCTGTTCCATGCCACCTCCTGCCAAATGTCCATCATCTGTGGCTACTGGGGACAGGGCATGTGTGGGCATTGTGATTGTGTGTGGGGACATTGTGGATGACTGTGGGATGACAACTGATGGCACAGATTCAGCCCCTGACAATAACACCTATGCCTGAATATGACCATCAATGTTACCAGAGTCTGCAGAGGCACTGTTATCAGATTCTGAGCAGGAATGACCATGACCACCATGTCCACCTGTGGGGGAAAGACAACATATGTAAATTAATACCTGGAATATACCGTTTGCTGCTACACATCCACACATGCACACACCCACACACACACACACACCCACACACACACACACACACACACACACACACACACACACACACACACACACACACACACACACACACAAACACACACGCACACACATACAGGTGATGTTGCAGACAGGCATTACACAGACCTCACAATAGCTAACTGGTGACATTCACAACACAGTCAGACTACTACATACGCACCCTGGACAGGCCCTCAACATCATGTAGTGCAGCCCTTTCCACTTAATGTTACTACTTATATACACCTATGTGATACATGAGTAGTATTAGTAGGTGATGGGCCTTCAAGTAGAACACACTGCACCCATGTACACATAATTGCTGTTCACCTGTATAGCACAGTGGCAACTCCTACAGACATACCTCTCAACTGTGCAAAGTGTCAGTGAATGTCTACATGTGTGGCTCATATTTCTGGTCTGTTTTTCATAAATCCTGTGTTTGTCTGACACATTACTGGGATGCTATGAGGACTGGTGTCACTAATTAATGACATATTTTGAGTTTCACACTTCAAAACCTGAAGTACATGTATGTTACAACAGAACCGGTTACACTAACTACCTTCTAAGCTTACAGTGGATAAGTGTAGACACCCCTGTTAACATGCCATGTTTGTCTGATATATAACATGAGACCACAGAAATCATGTAATATTATTTACCACCTTTAATGTGACCTATAACCTGTGCAATCCAATTGAAGAACAAACACATTGGTTAGGGGTAACATGTAGAAGTTGAAATACATACAATAGGCTGGTTTATGACTGTGAACACCCTTAAACTAATACTTTGTTAAAGCCCCTTTTGATTTCATAACAGCAGTCAGTCCTCTAGGGAAGATGTGTATTAGCATGGCACATCTTGATTTAGCAATATTTGTACACTCTCCCTTGCAGAAGCCCTCCAACTCTGTCAGATTGTGAGGGCATCTTTTCTGCACAGGCCTCTTCAGGGCAACCCACAGATTTTCTACTGGATGTATGTGTTGACTGTGGCTAGGCCATTCCAAAACATTGATTGTCTTCTGATGAAGACATTCTTTTATGGATTCTGATGTATGGTATGGGTCATTGTTGTGTGGAAAGGTGTAAATCCTCTCCATCCACAGCTTTCTAGCAGACATATGAAGATGTTGGGCCAAAAGTGACTGGTATTTTGAACTCTTCCTAATCCCCTCCACCTTGGCTAAAGGCCCACTTCCAGCTTATGAGCAGCAACCCCAAAGCAGGACACAGCCATCACCATGCTTCACCATGGGGATGGTGTTCTTTTGGTGATGCAGTGTTCTTATTGTGCCAAACAAACCTTTTAATATTGTGGCCAAAAAGTGCAACCTTGGTCTCATTAAACCATAACACAGTTCCCCACATGCTTTTGGGTGACCTGATGTATTTTTCTTGAGAATTACGCCAGACCGGGATGTTGTTCTGTGTGTAAGAAGGCTTCCATCTTCCAAACCTACCCCATAGGTCAGACATGTGGAAAATACGGGAGACTGTTGTCGCATGTAATACACAGCTGGTACTTGCCAGAGATTCCTGCAACTCCTGTAGTGTTGCTATAAGTATCTTGGCAACCTCCCTGACCAGTTTGGGTCTTGTCTTTTCCACACATTTGGAGGGATGTCCAGTTCTTTGCAATGTCACTGTTGCCCTATATTTCAACCACCATTTGATGACTGCACTGTGTTCCATGGTATATGCAATGCTGTGGAAATGTGTGTGCACCCTTCTCTGGGCTGATACCTTTCACAAATGAGATCCCTTTGCTGCTTTCTAAGCTGTATTTGAACTATGGCTGTTACTGTAGTAGGCAACTTATTAAATTTAGGATAATCCTGGTAGGCCAGCTGACCATTATTTGCTGTTAATCAAAGAGTCTCTGTAATTGATGGCAGGAGTGTACCCAAGAAGACGTAATGCTGTAATAATATTGAAAGCTACTTCAACATAGTATTAGCTTCAGCCTGTGCACATGTATGCATCTAGCTTCTTGTAAGTTTTTTATGTGTCATAATTGTTCCCCTAACAGATTTCTTTATTTTACAATTGAATTGTACAAGTTATAGGTCAGATGAAAGGTTGGAAGGGTTTGGAAATATTTTATTGTGCTCTTATTTTTGTATATCACAAATACCATTTCTATGCACTGTATAGCATTACTTTATAAAATATGTCCCTAGTTTTCGGCCTTCGTGCCCCCATTTTGTCAGTCTTTAGCCAGGTTTCTTGAAATGACAGGTTGTGAGGTATGCTACAGATATGTGACATATCCTGCAAATAAGCCCCTGTGATAACCACTGTGATGCAATGCAGTTAACCCCACCACAAGTGAACATGCAGATGTTGCAAAATGGCTGAGAGTAACAGTTGTGTGCATGGTCACATGCATGACCTTAACATGCCTGGGGTACTGGTGAGCTGCAACAGGAAAATCCCATACTCACTGAGTTCAGGCTGCTGTCCCACATCCAGACTAGAGGGACCTATGTAGTTGTGGGAGAGAGGTATTGTCAGCAGACTCATATTTGGCATTTGTACAAGATGAATGCTACATTTCTACACAGGTACAGTAGAAGTTATGATAGTACACAATTTGCTGTCCCTCACCATAGATGAGCACTTGTGTGCATTACTAAACCCCACCCACAAATGCAGTTTGAACTAACATATGCATCTAGATACTCTATAGAAGACAGTATGACTGCTACATGATTAAATTGATGTGTAATGTGGCCTTACCTGGATGCTCCTCACCTGTTGCCTGGGTCCCACCCATCTCCACGAATTGTGTTTCATGTGTTGGCTATTGTGTGGGGACTACCTCAAGGTTGGCAAGGAGCTCCTCTGTTGCCATAAGTTCATAGGTTCATAGGTTCATACTAGGCTATCTGCCCTAGGGCATTTTTAAGCCTAGCCAGAGTGTGTTTGGCTTTCGCCACCCATTTTAAATTAATTTTGCTATGCCTTTTTTTGAGGTTAGTATACTGTGCCTCTGTCTAACAGTGACACAGAAGTGATAGCCGGGGTAAACCTACGATCTCCCATCCACTCATCAAGATTCCTCTTGAAGAGAGTCAATGTGGGACTCTGCCTAACCTGGACTGGGATTTTATTCCAGAGTGAAGGGAGCCTCTGGGTTATGAATCTGTCCCTCCAGCATGTCCTATTTATTTCAGTGCTGAGGTTCAAGTCTCGAGTGTAGCTCGATGGGATTTGGATTTTCTGAGGTGCAGCATGTCCATTAATTCCGGGTTGGACATGGCTTTATACATCAGGCACAGATCGCCTCTGAGCAGGCGGTATGCCACTGAGTAGAGCTGGAGTTTCTTTAACCGGCAGCATATGGCATCTGTTTGAGCCCTTTGATCCTCTTGGTGAGGTACTTTTGGGGTCTTTCCAGTTGCTGCAGGTGTCTGGTAGGGTACATCCCAAAAGGGCCTTGGTACTCAATAATGGGCCTGATGAGGGTGAAGTAAGGAGCCACGATGACCTCCCTGATCTAGATGTGAATCCTTCATGATTAGGTGGGCTATATAAAATGTTTTTCTAACCACTTTGGCCACGTGGTTGTCAAATGAGAGATTGCTATCAACTTGGGTCCCCAGGTCCCTAATGACTTCTTCTGTACTTAATGGATTACCACCTATGTGGTAATTTGTGGGCGCTTTGTTTTGCCAAAGGGATGACTATACACTTTTTGGCGTTTAGCTTGAGGCCATAGCTCTGGCACCAGTTGTCTGTTTCTATGAGGCCCTTTTGGAGGATGCTTGTGTCGGCTGGAGAGTTGATTATGGCGCCCAGTTTGCAGTCATCTGAACTTGGTCAGCCACAGTCCTTCAGTGTTGGCCTGTACCACCGAGAAATATATACCGAACAAGAGAGGTCCCAGGACTGAGCCTTGTGGGACGCCACTTGTAACTGGTTTGGAGTCTGACATGGCTCCAGCAATTCTAACCATGTGGGTTCTGTCCTTGAGCCAGTTTGCAACCCATCTAGTGACATAGGGTTTATATTTAAGCTGGTGAGCTTATCTATAATGCCAGTGGGGTATTGTATCAAAGGCTTTTGCGAGGTCCAGGTAGGCTGTGTGGACCACCTTCCCTCGTCAATGGCCTTGGTGACTGTTTCAAAGAAATCGACCAGGTTTAAGAGGCAGGATCTGCCCTTAACAAAGCCAAACTGGGTAGGATCCAGTGTCTGTAAATCCCCAATATCTTTGAGGTCCATGATGATTCTTTCCATAGCTTTGCAGATCAAGCTAGTCAGGCTTACGGCGATAGTTTCCAGGATCCGTTGAGGCACCACCTTTGTGGAGAAGGGCCACTCTTCGGGTACATATCCTGTAGTAAGGCTGAGATTGAACAGTAGTTTTATGTTTGGGTTTAGCTGCTCTTGGAGTTCATGTAGGACGAGCCCGGGACACCATCTGGTCCCATTGATGCTGTGTTTTTACTTTGGAGAGGGCTCTTACCTGAGCATCTGAGATGTCAGGGGGCACTCTGTTGGGATAGATATTTGCCCTTTTGGTGGGGAGAGGGGAGAAGTTTGCACTGAACCCGCCAGCCAGGGTGTTGGCAATGCCTGTGGGCCCAGTGTATTTTGTCATTTTGGACTAATTCTGAGCATATCTGGGAATTCCCACCCAGGTTCCTAACATAACTAAAGAAAGCCTTGTGATTATCCTTAGTGTCCTGTGCAATTTTTCTCTAAGCTGGCTTAGACGATTTTATGAGTGCCCATAGTTTTTGCTAATACTGATCAGAGATGCCTTCCCTTTTGGGATTTTGCTTTATCATGTAGTAGCTTCCTCCTTCTATTGTATAGTTTGTTTATGGCTGGTGTCCACCAGACAGGACGCCTGCCTTTGGAGGATTGGGTCTTGGTTTTATTTGGGATTGCATGATCCATGCATTCCTGAAGGTGTTCATAGAATGCGTTTATAAAGGATTCTGTGGTCTGGGCATTTTCCACAGGCCTGGGGCTTTGAAGGATTTCGCCGGTTTTGAGGCATGTGAAATTTGCTTTAGAGAAGTTTTCACTGTGGTTTTCTGGGCAGGGCGCGGGGGGTCGGGATGTGAATATCCAGTGAGATTAGTTTATGGTCTGATCTTACCAGTGAGGGATACACTTCTGGTCTGGAGCATAGTGTCCCCATGTTGGTGATGATCAGGTCCAGTATGTTTTCCCTCTTGTGGAGTGGTAACAAGTTGTTCCATAGCATTTGAGTTTATAAATTCTAGGAACCTTTGGGCTAGGGTTTTGGAGCTAGAGTAATGCTCCCAGTCTATGTTTGGGTAGTTGAAGTCACCCAATATAATGGTGTTTGGAGAGACCTTCATATTTTCCAGTATTCTCAGGAAGGCCAAGTGGGGTTCCTGTGTTTGGGAGGGTGGTCTGTAGCAGGCTATAAACTGGAAGGCAGTTTTACCCACTGTTAGTTGCACATGGATAGTCTCTGATGCTTCGTGCTGTGCCACCAACCTGGAGGTGTGGGTATCTTTGTTAATATTGATACTCCTCCTTTTGTGGTTCGTCCAAGTTTTGGGGCGAAAAGCATGGTATGAGGTATAACCTGGTAGTGCTGGGGTGCTCTCGGAGCCTTGAACCAGGTTTCTGTTACTGCACAGATATCGATGTTCTCCATGCTAAGGAGAGTTTTGAGTGCTGCATCTTGAGGTTTAGACTTTTGGCATTGAGTAGCATTACTCTTAGTTTCTTATCCCTTGTGATACCTATGGAGGTGGGTTTGTCTTTTGAGCCTTGCCTAAAAAGGCACTATGGGGTAGCAAGAGCCTTTGCCAATATCAAAGCCCAGGGTGACAGGGCAAGCCGTCCCTAAGCATCGTGGATTGTCGAGCATGTCATCCCAGGCTGACAGGCATTGATCCCCTTTGAATGACACCAACACTTAAGCCAATTGTTGAAATTGATCATCTTGTCTTCATATTGTGGCATCATTCTTGGTGAGTGTAAGATGCTACTCAAGGTCAGGGTCATACCGGCCTGGGCTACATGCTCAGAGAGCTCCTCTATGTCTCTTTTCATGTAATCCAGGGGTACGTCTCAGGTCATTCACACCAGCATGGACAATGACTGAGTCATATTTGTACTTGCCTTGGAGTGACCTGAGTGCTTGTGTTATGTGGCGGATCCTAGTGCCTGACAGGCAGCTCACTGTGACCTTCTTCTTGTTCAGCCTGGTGAGCGGACGCCAGTGTGCCTGACGATAGAGTCACCTATTACAAGTGTATCAGGTGTGTTGTTTAGCCTTAAGGGCTGTGACTGTTCGCACACTGGCTTTGTGAGCTATGTGTTGCATGTGTTTTGTTTTGGGGTAGCGGTTGCTTGGGTGTCTGCTTTGGAGGTCTCTGCTGCTTAGGCAGATTTTATTTAGAGCCTCCAGTATGTTTTGTGTGTTTATGTGTTTGGTTTGTTGTCGTGGTAGGTCTATGTGAGACTGGAATTGTAGTGAGTGTGGTTTCCTTCTCCTCCTGACTGGTTACGCCAGTACTGAGTTGAGAGAGCTTAGCCTCCAGTTTGGCTATATGGTTGCATCTTTCACATGTGTTGGAATTTGTTGGGAGGAGGAGAGGGTTGTCTGTGTACATGAGGCAGTTGTAACATTGCCTCAAGATTCCCAGATTCACCAGCTGGACCGAGAGGAGATTGACAACTGACCTTTGGACATGCTAGAATAGTATTGGGAATTCCTTTATAATTGAAAAAAGGGCCAATGGGGAACAAGGTACTCAAGGGGAGTTTGTGAGGGTGTAGTGCTTTGAATTTTTTAGAGCTGACTTATATAATTGCTTTAGTGAGCAAGTGCCAGGTAACTTAAATGCAATGTGTTACAGGTAACTTAAATGCAAAACGACAAACAGTAACTTTCTTTCAAGTGAAACAAGGAAATAAGTACAGTAAGCAATGCAGATATCACTAGGGATCCACAGAAGTGCTAAAAGGCCGCGTTTTAGGTGGAATTAGCGTTTCAGGGAAATAAACAAACAACAAGCATACAAATAAAGCTAGATTCAGCATGCCTGGATCTAGTCTATGCTACAGCAAACAAGGTGTACCAATTTCATTAAGAAACAGAATATGCAGGCACTATAAGCCTCTAACCAGAAATTCCCTGCTCAGAAGGGCAGAGTCCAGCCTCCTCCCACAAGAGTGCAAACCGCAATCCTTCTTAGCGTAAAATAACTGGCCTGAAGCCCAAGTGCTTAAACCAGAACTAATACACTTTTAGAATAACAGACACTGAGCTCTCAATCAGCAGTTCCCAACTCAGAAGGATGTAAGCTACCTGTCCTGCCACCACAGTGCAGGCCACAAACCTTCCTAATGTAAAACAACTGGTCTGAAGCCCAAGTGCTTAATCCAAAAGACTTAGAAATGATAGCTACACTTTAATCAAGTTACTACCAGCAGTAATAAATACAACTGAATACTTTAAAGAATGCCTGGATTAGTGCTCAAGTTATACAAACAAAGCTAGATTCAGCAGGCCTGGATCTAGTCTATACTATAGCAAACGAGGTGTACCAATTTCAGTAAGAAGCAGTTCAAATATGCAGGCACTATAACCTTTAACCAGAAATTCCCAGCTCAGAAGGACAGAGTCCAGCCTCTCCTCCCACAAGAGTGCAGAACACGAACTCTCTTAATGTAAAATAACTGGCCTCAAGCCCAAGTGCTTAAACCAGAATTAATACACTTTTAGAATAACAGACACTGAGCCCTCAATCAGCAGTTCCCAACTTAGAAGGATGTAAGCTACCTGTTCTGCCACTACAGTGCAGACCACAAACCTTCCTAATGTAAAACTAGTCTGAAGCCCAGGTGCTTAAACTAAAAGGCTTACAATGAGTTACACCAAGCAGTAATAAATACAATTGAGTACTTTTAAGATGACGCACAAGCAAAATAAAGTAGGAAAAAGCACAAATACAGTAAAAGCAGATAATTTTTTTTTTTTTTTTTTTTGGAAAGAGAGAAAGGAAAGAGAGAAAGGAGTAGCAGAAACTAAGCTGATTGGCCTTCTCAAATGCTCTCCCTGTACTGGGTAGAATGAGGTAATGACACTAGACTGGGAGGAGGGTCCCAGATCAAATTTACACTAGGGGTGGGTAACTGCAAAGCCACCAACTATAAAAACACTATACCAACAGGGAGGGTGGGAAACAAACAGCAGAAATGTTACTCACAGCTGAAAAGCAGCAGTGAGCCTTTAAATGAAAGTTTTAAACAGCTAAAGGAGCCACTAGAAAAAAGAGTTTAACTGCAACAAGTTATCATAAACAAACAACCCAACAGATGCTTAATAAGAGTGGACAATTTCCAGTTAATACCTCACACACAGTGAAACTAGCTAGAAAAAATCCACAGTACACAAAGTGCTATAAACAACAAAGAAATAAAGAACAAAATAAACAAAAAACAATATACTTAATGTTAGATATTGTAGCTCCGAGTTTGCTGAGTGTCCTTCCTTCGATCAGCTCACTGTAAAATGGCTGAACACTCACAACTAAGCTTCTTAGGTAACAGAAAATTGAAACCTGAGACAGCTTTTAAGAAAGAAATCTCAAAGGAACCAATGAGGTGCTTAGTCTAAGCTGTAGCCCAGGAGACCTCAGTCAGCCAATGACCTCAAACAATTCTCTCTCACTGAAATGCCTGATGGCTTTGGCTAAAACAAGATGTCCCTGAATTATGTGCTCAGACACACAGCCTCCACAAACACTAGGCCCAAATACAAGCCTGAATATGGAAATGCTACAAATATCCCCACTACTTAGAACAAACTGCAGAAATGTTACTCACAGCTGAAAAGCAGCAGTGAGCCTTTAAATGAAAGTTTTAAACAGCTAAAGGAGCCACTAGAAAAAAGAGTTTAACTGCAACAAGTTATCATAAACAAACAACCCAACAGATGCTTAATAAGAGTGGACAATTTCCAGTTAATACCTCACACACAGTGAAACTAGCTAGAAAAAATCCACAGTACACAAAGTGCTATAAACAACAAAGAAATAAAGAACAAAATAAACAAACAGGATACTTAATGTTATATATTGTAGCTCGAGTTTGCTGAGTGTCCTTCCTTCGATCAGCTCACTGTAAAATGGCTGAACACTCACAACTGAGCTTGTTAGGTAACAGAAAGTTGAAACCTGAGACAGCTTTTAAGAAAGAAATCTCAAAAGAACCAATGAGGTGCTTAGTCTAAGCTGTAGTACAGGAGACCTCAGTCAGCCAATGACCTCAAACAATTCTCTCTCACTGAAATGCCTGATGGCTTTGGCTAAAACAAGATGTCCCTGAATTATGTGCTCAGACACACAGCCTCCACAAACACTAGGCCCAAATACAAGCCTGAATATGGAAATGCTACAAATATCCCCACTACTTAGAACAAACTGCAGAAATGTTACTCACAGCTGAAAAGCAGCAGTGAGCCTTTAAATGAAAGTTTTAAACAGCTAAAGGAGCCACTAGAAAAAAGAGTTTAACTGCAACAAGTTATCATAAACAAACAACCCAACAGATGCTTAATAAGAGTGGACAATTTCCAGTTAATACCTCACACACAGTGAAACTAGCTAGAAAAAATCCACAGTACACAAAGTGCTATAAACAACAAAGAAATAAAGAACAAAATAAACAAAAAACAGGATACTTAATGTTATATATTGTAGCTCCGGGTTTGCTGAGTGTCCTTCCTTCGATCAGCTTACTGTAAAATGGCTGAACACTCACAACTGAGCTTCTTAGGTAACAGAAAGTTGAAACCTGAGACAGCTTTTAAGAAAGAAATCTCAAAAGAACCAATGAGGTGCTTAGTCTAAGCTGTAGTCCAGGAGACCTCAGTCAGCCAATGACCTCAAACAATTCTCTCTCACAGAAATGAGTGGGGCCTGTGTGGCTGGACCCCCACCTGTAACAGTACGGTCCCTGGCCATGGCAGCAGCCCTTTGCCGGACATGACATATCATGTCAGTTGCCCGATGCCTGACCTGATTGTATGTGCAGCCATGGTGGCCCAAGGTGTTAGCTCTGTGGACAAAGCCATCCCACAGGGCAGTCTGGTCCCACAGATTTTGTCAGCTACAGCCAAACAGCACCACATGGTGCTGGATTATTGCATTAATGATAGCTGCATTCTCATAGTTTCATAGTTTCATAGTATAGTACTAGGCTATCTGCCCTAGGGCATTTATAAGTCTAGCCATAGTGTATCTACAGTATATGCTGGCTGATGCTGCATGTCACCTGGAAGACATAAACAGGAAAACACATCACAGGTTCTCAGACATTGCCAAAGTTATTTATAGATCCAGCACATCAATATTGCCTATTGTTAGCCACCACTTGCAACCACATCATACCCCTGTCATCTATCAGCACAGTATGAACCTGCATTGCACTCCTGGTCCTGATGTGTCATGTTCCCCCCAATGAGGGCCAGTACATTGCATAAACCACCATTCATCATTCATGTTTGTGTAGAGGGATGACAGTGGCCATCTTCCTTGCAGATGGGATGTCAATGGTGCTCAGGCTTTGCTTGTATACAGTGTGTAATGGAGCTGGAAGCATATGTCTGAGTTCATGTGCGATGCAAACAGGAATGTTATCAGGTCCCATTGAGACTTGTTTTTGTTGACTTTAATTAGCAGTATACACCTACTCCATGAGGATGAGGGGAGGGGTGCAGGTGCTGTGCATATCCACCTATACTGATGGTGAGTCAGGGGGATGATGTTTGCCGTAAACCTGTCTGCAGCAGGTTGGCTATAGCTATGGTGTGTGTGTGTGTGTGTGTGTGTGTGTGTGTGTGTGTGTGTGTGTGTGTGTGTGTGTGTGTGTGTGTGTGTGTGTGTGTGTGTGTATGTGGTGTGACTGACCATAATTACAGAGTGTGTTGGCTTGTTATCTCTGAGATTGCAGACATATGTGAAGACGGCCTTGTGAGTGCCCTTGGTGGATGTGTCCAATTTGTACTCATAGTTTGCCTTAGAGTAATCCACCTGTGACCTTATATTCTCATTCAGACAAAGGTTGACCTGGTGCCAAGTTGGTGTCTGCTCCTACTTTGCCCTGTACAGCCAATATAGTGGCCAATTATGTGGTTTGTGTATTGCTGATGTCCAGCAAAGGGGATTACTGTACTTTGGTGGAGACAGGTTTTTCAAGTAAAGTATTGCTAAGTCCATACAGCTACGTAGGTGGTCATATAGCTGCTTGTAGTAGGCATGGACACAAGGTCATACCACAGTTGGACACCTCTCCAATTTCCACCTGATAATCATGCTTATTCTAGTACCTATGTCCATGTCAGCGCAATGCATCAACCAGTAGCTGTAGAAATCTAACTCTGTTGGATGCACAGAAACTAAGATTACACACATATTCAACATGTACAGCTTATTTACCTGAGGTTTTCATCCCATGTCTGTTGTTATGAGGCAGCCAGGTACACCTACTCATACATACTTGTGCACAGGTAATGCCTGATATACATTTCTGTTCTCTGTTAGTATGGCACACTGTATTTACACTCTTGCTGCTCAGTCATTCCTATCAACCTGTTAGAGCAGGACATCTGGAGGACACCACACATACATGGGGGGTGATGGGCCAAAATCAATGACACATTCTTAATATTGCTGTAAGTCATTTGATAGCACAGGAACCTTGGCATTCACAGGCATACCCTGGAGGATGTCCGATGCTCATATGGCAGGAAGAGAGGAGAAAGGCTAGGAGTGTGATAGTGAGGGTAGGAGCTTTTAATGTTAACAGTATGACTGGTATGGGGACAGAGCTAGCTGATATAATGGACAGAAGGAAGGTTTATATATTGTGTGTGCAAGAGACCAGATGCAAGGCTAGTTGTATCGGAGTCGGGTCCAAATTGTTCTATCATGGTGTAGATGGGAGGAGAAGTGGTGTAGGGGTTATCCTGAAGGATCAGTATGCCAAGAGTATTTTTGGAGGTGAAAAGAGTGTCAGATAGAGTGAGGTTTATGAAGCTGGAAATTGATGGTGTAATGATGACTGTTGTTAGTGCATATGCTTCACAAGTTGCGTGTGCAATGGGTGAGACAGAAAAACTTTGGAGTGAGTTAGATGAAGTGGTGATGACTGTACCCAAGGGTGAGAGAGTGGTGATTGGAGCAGATTTTAATGGGCATGTTGGTGAAGGGAAAAGAGGGGATGTGGAAGTGATGGGTAGGTATGGTGTTAAGCAAAGGAATGTAGAAGGTGAGATGGTGGTAGAGTTTGCAAAGAGGACGGACATGGCTGTGGTGAATACATATTTTAACAAGACAGAGGAGCATAGGGTGACATACAAGAGTGGAGGAAGATGCACACAGGTGGATTATATCCTATGCAGGGGGGCCATTTTGAAAGAGATTGAATACTATAACGTGGTGACAGGGGAAAGCATAGTTAGGCAGCATGGAATGTTGGTCTGTGGGATGACACTGGTGATCAAGAAGAGGAGGAGGAGTGTGAGGGCAGCACCAAGGATCAACTGGTGGAAAATGAAAAAGGGTGATTGTGAGGTTGAGTTCAGGGAAGAGTTAAGACAGGCAATGGGTAACAGTGAAGAGTTACCAAATATCTGGGTAACTACAGCAGAGCTAGTAAAGCAGATGACTAGAAAGGTTCTTGGTGTGACATTTGGACAGAGGAAGGAGGACAAGGAGACCTGGTGGTGGAATGAGGAAGTACAGGGAAGTATACGGAGAAAGAGGTTGGTGAAAAAGAACTGGGATTGTCAGAGAGATGAAGAAAGCAGACAAGAGTATAAGGAGATGAGGTGCATGTCAAAGAGAGAGGTGGGGAAGGCTAAGGATGAGGTGTATGAAGAGTTGTATGAAAGGTTGGACACTAAGGATGGAGAAAAGGAACTGTACCAATTGGCCAGACAGAGGGACTGAGCTAGGAAGAATGTGCAGCAGATAAGGGTGATAAAGGATGATGAGGGAGATGTACTAACAAGCAAGGATAGTTCGTTGAGAAGATGGAAAGAGTACTTTGAGGGGCTGATGAATGAAGAGAATGAGAGAGCGAGAGAAGGTTGGATGATATGGGTATGGTGAATCAGGAAGTGCAACAGATTATCACAGAGGAAGTAAGGATGGCTATGAAGAGGATTAAGAAAGGAAAGGCTGTTGGTCCGGATGACATACCTGTGAAACCATGGAGTTGTTTAGGAGAAAAGGCAGTGGTGTTTTTCACCAGATTGTTTAATGAAATCTTGAAAAGTGAGATTATGCATGAGGAGTGGAGAAAAAGTGTTTGGGTACTGATTATAAGAATAAGGGTGATGTGCAGAGCTGTAGTAACTACACAGAGATAACAGTGATCAGTCACAGCATGAAGTTATGGGAAAGAGTAGTGGAAGCTAGGTTAAGAAGGGAGGTGAGGATTAGTGATCAGTAGTATGGTTTCATGCCAGGAAAGAGCACTACAGATGCAATGTTTCCTCAGAGAGTGTTGATGGAGAAGTACAGAGAAGGTCAGAAGGTGTTGCATTGTGTCTTTGTGGACTTACAGAAAGCATATGACAGGGTGCCTAGAGAGGAGTTGTGGTATTGTATGAGGAGGTCAGGAGTGGTGTAGTACTAGAGGATGTAAGAGTGCTACAGGATATGTACAAGGATAGTGCAACAGCGGTGAGTTCTCCAGTGGGAGTGACAGCTGTGTTTAAGGTAGAGGTGGGATTACATCAGGGATCAGCTCTGAGCCCTTTCTTATTTGCAGTGGTGATGGACAGGTTGACAGACAAGATCAGACAGGAGTCCCCATTGACTGTGATGTTTGCAGATGACATTGTGATCTATAGTGAGAGTAGGGAATAGGTTGAGGAGACCCTGGAGAGGTGGAGATATGCTCTAGAGAGGAGAGGAATAAAAGTCAGCAGGACTAATACAGAATATATGTGTGTGAATGGGAGGGAGGATAGATGAATGGTGAGGATGCAGGGAGTAGAGTTTGCAAAGGTGGATGAGTTTAAATACTTGGGATCAACAGTTCAGAGTAATGATGAGTCTGGGGGAGAGGTGAAGAAGAGAGTACAGGCAGAATGGGGAGGGTGGAGACGAGTGTCAGGAATGATTTGTGACAGACGAGTACCATTAAGAGTGAGAGGGAAGGTCTACAAGAGGGTAGTGAGACCAGCTATGTTACATGAGTTGGAGACAGTAGCATTGACAAAAAGGCAGGAGTCAGAGCTGGACATGGCAGAGTTATAGATGTTAAGATTTGCACTGGGTGTGATGAGGGTGGACAGGATTAGAAAGATGTATGTTAGAGGGTCAACCCAGGTTGAACGGTTTGGAGACAAAGCCAGAGAGTAGCAGGATTATGTTGGTTTGGACATGTTCTGAGGAAGGATGCTGAGTATATTGGGAAAAGGATGGTAAGGATGAAGCTGCCAGGTAAGAGGAAAAGAGGAAGGCCTAAGATAAGGTGTATGGATGTGGTGATAGAGGACATGTAGGTGGTTGGTGTGACAGAACAAGATGCAGAGGAAGAAATGGAGACAGAAGATCCACGGTGGCAACCCCTAATGGGAACAACCAAAAGAAAGAGAAGGAGATGTTGTAATGTCAGTCTTCACAGGTTGCCAATGATTTGCCAGACATAACACAACTACAAATATGAGGCACACATATGGTCAGTGTGCATAACACTGGACAGTTGAACGGTGTAAGCTCAGTATGTCGAATGCAGCTCAACACACACACATCTGCAACAATAGTTTACTATGCAAATACTCTGTATAGGACTCTCACATTCCTGAGACAAACATGTATATCATAGTTGTATTCACAATTAACATATGGGTATCTACATCATTCCAGTAGCTGGCCTAGCAGTGTCACAATCAGTATTGTTCAACACACACACTCCAGTAATAGTCATATGTGAGCCATCCTTTCCTGGCTTGACTCAGGGGCCTGAGCTGTGATCTATGTCACTGCAGACAGACCCAGATGCTATGGCCATAGGTTCTGATCAGCAATATATCAGAACAGCAAGCCTTGTTGAGACATATTTGTTGAACTTCCTATTTCCCATTATTAAATACGCCCTACTGCATTCCATTGCATGTTTACTTGTTTGACATACTTTTTTTTCCAAGTATGGTTGGTTTGATTCCAATATGTGTTGTTTGGTTTGTTTGTCTGTCTGTCTGTCTGTCTCTCTCTCTGAGATGTAGGGTATACATCTGTTTTGCATAGGCAGCAGCTTGCCTTTTGTAGGTAATGCTCATGAGCAGCTGATGGCCTGTGCACAACTGGTGTCCCCCACTTGTTAATTGCATGCAGAACAAGTGTATTGTTATTCCTATAGCCAATGGCATAGCAACACATTCCTATAATTGAGTACTTCATGTAAGCATTGCCTCTTTTCCTTCCCTATGAGGAGGACTTCATGGAAGTGTGTGAACAACAGCATCACATAAAGTAATTGGAAATAGCTCTTACAACGAAAACTGTGGAGACCGCCCAACAAATTTGGGGCGAATGTTCCAGGCATATGGACAGAAGGTAAGTATTACTGTTATACAGTTGAATTAATGCTAGTTTAACAGGGTTTGTATGGACATGGCTTTTCTGCATGAATTTAAGTCTGACAGTGACAGTGTTATGTGGTTGACATAACTCTCAACTGTAGGGCTATCCACAGAATGGCCAGATTTTGGACTCTCATGTTTGGTGTGCTCTTAAGACATTTTTTGTCTTTGCAAAATCAGTAGCATACTGTGGGATTGCAGTCAGTAAATTACAGCAAACCCTGTTACACCAGCAACTGTCTCAGTTTATAACAGCAATATTTCACATATGCCCCTGTTTTGGGGCATCTGTCTCCCAGGTATGACAGGCTTTGTCCAGATGTCATGCAGTAAGAGGTTGATAGGTAGGGTATATCATTATTTAGTGCCTTAATTTCTGATACCATTCCAGTGATGTATCAGAATGCCAGACATTTTATGTGTAAGAGGCCTTATATATGAGGACAAAGCCTGGAATTCTGTGGGACTCTTGAGAAGTCTATGTATTTCTGGTGATTGTTTGCAGACTGTCAGGATTGTGTAGCAGTGTAGTGCGTAAATGTTATTTGGCCTGTGTATGGAGGGGGGGGTGTATGTGTTATGGCTACTTTTCTATCTGACTGTGCATGCTGCTCCATTTTCGGGTGGTCTATTGTCTGTATATGTTTGTAGGGGCAGACTGAGACATGTCCCATACCACGGTCAGATGTCATTCTACACTGTGAATTGGGCCAGTATATGTAGGGGTAGTGTGTAAGTGGCAAACATGAGATGTTTTGGTTCATTCAGTCCTTATACTCTACTGTTCATTTGGCTTACTGGTATGTCACTGTGACTGTGGGGAAATTGGTTCTGGGTATTCACTTTCACACTGGTGTCTGTTTTTCAATGCTGTTACATCCCTTTAGTGCCTGATATATTTGCAAATACATGTGTAATTTCCCATAGTGGATTTGGGTTAGTGTTGTGTCAGTCTGACTGTAGTTTGGACAGTACTTGGTGACATGCTTAGCAGCTGAGTGTAGTTTCCCTAATGTGATGTTATGTCCAGATATTTATAGAATGTACTGTTTCGTGGCCTACATAAGTGTTGTGTATTTCTGACACATCAGTGGGATGATGTGAGGATTTAAGTCACTAACTAGTGAGAAGTAATTGAGTGTTGGACTTGTGCTATTTCAGTTAATATATGGTAAGAAAGACAGACGGGTGTTACTGCAGCAGCTGTGTTAGCTTATCTACTACAGTATTTCAGATATGTCCCTATTTTCATGGCTTTCTCCCCCCACTTTGTCAGGCTTTGTCCAGATTTGTTGCACTAAGAGGTTCTGAGCCTACCTTTCGACTGGCTGGATTGTTTCAGAATGTCCAGGTTTATTGCTCATATTTGTGGTCTGTTCCACAGATTCATTATTTTTATTTCCCTGGTAAATCACTCTGATGATTTGAGGATTTCTGTCCATAAATAATGACATACATTTCAGTTTCAGAACTCACATCCTTCAGAACAAGTACGCTGAAACAAACCCTGTCACTCTGGCAACATTTTACATTTATAAGAGCAATATTTAAAATGTGCCCCTAGTTTTGGCCCATTGTCTCCCCATTTTGACAGCCTTTAGCCAGATTTCTTGCACTAAGAGTTTGAGAGGTATGGTTCTGAAGTGTATGACGAGTATATATATATATATATATATATATATATATATATATATATATATATATATATATATATGTGTGTGTGTGCGTGTGTATGTATTTTATATGTGTATCTCTATTTATATTATGTATATATTTTCCATATATATGCATCTCCATACATATGCACATCTTTATATGTATATATACAAAACCTGACTGATTCTGCAGAATCTTTTCCCTACTGTTGAATGACTGTTCTGCATGATATCTTTGAAAAAGCATCATCAATTCCTATAGCTCAAATGGTGTAGTGGCACATTGCTGTGACTATGATCTACAGGGCCCTGGGTTCAAGAATTGAACAGCGTTGGTTATTTTGTTGCTAGGCAGAACAGTGGCTGATGGAAACAGAGTGATTAAAGCAGTTCTAAGCGGCTTTAAGCAGATTTGCGCAGGTTTGCGTGATGCTAAGCGATATCAACACATGGTTAACTGTAGAGATGCTTAATCTGTATTGGCTTCATTTAGCATCGCGCAAACTCACTTAAGCTTGCTTACACCTGTGCTAATTTCTATAAAAGTAAAGAAAAATGGGTTTTAGGAAAGTGGTAAAAAAGGGGCATGCAGAGTGAAAAATACTATGAAAGATAGCTAGGGGTGTGCAGGATGGGTGTAGGGAAGGTCCATAGTTGTCCATTTCTTAAACAGCAACAGTTGTGCATTTGTACAGAATTTGGAGGTGAATTTGGACACTCAAACTCCAGAGAGAGAGGGGTGAGGGCAACAGAAATGTGTTGTCAAGCCAATTGGACTGGATTACATGTGTCCAGTGGACATGTGTGCAAAATGGACAGCTATGTATGGGGTGATTTTTTTTGTGGGACAGATGCCCTTTTCTTTTTTTTAAGGTGAGAGTGGGATGTTGGGGAAGGATTGTAGGTAGGTCTGGGAGGTAGGTTGGGTAGGGAGACAGACAAGTGAGACAAGCCAGCAGACAGGGGCGGTATATGACACATGAGGGGGTAAACACATTTGACGGGGAGGGTGGTTGGGAATCCGAAGCTCATGGGCCTCCATATGGTTACAGTGGGACTGAGATCCTCATCCATGGGCAGTCACCCCTGCACCTTCATGGTCCCAAAGGTGGCTGTGCTAGGGGATGGACAGGAGGGGTGGCCTGCCTCTTGAGGTGCACCAGGTGGTCCTAAGTCTTGTGCAACTGCTCTCCAAACTCAGAGTGAAGGGTGCTGCACACCAAATCCCAGACCTGACTATGGGTTATAGCCTTCTGTCCCTACCTGCTCCCAGGGGGGACAGGCCCCATCCCCTGCAGCAGTTCCACCCAAAGGTAATGCAGGACCAGCAGACGAGGGAGATCTGTGTTGGGTCCCAGACGTGCTTGGGCCTGGTGCCATGGCCAGATGAGGTGGGACAGGTGGATCTACTGGGATCTGCCTTCCCAAATGTGCTATGGTGTTGAGGTTTTACAAAATATGTTGGTTATTCATGAACAACACATTTCAAGATTAGTTATAGCAGCATGCAGGGGTGTTCCAATTAACCCCATAAAACAGATTTTAAACAGATGCATAGCAAACAGAACACATGCATAAATGGAATATCAGTATGCTACTGGACCTGATCATCACCAACATGGGGACTCTATGCTCCAGACCAGAAGTGTATCCCTCACTGGTAAGATCAGATCATAAACTAATCTCATTGGATATTCACATCCCGACCCCACCCCCTGCCCAGAAAACCACAGTGAAAAACTTCTCTAAAGCAAATTTTACACTCCTCAAAACTGAGGTGGAATCCTTCAAAGCCCCCGGGCCTGTGGAAAATACGTCCCAGACCACAGAATCCTTTATAAACGCATTCTATGAACACCTTCAGGAATGCATGGATCATGCGATCCCAAATAAAACCAAGACCCAATCCTCCAAAGGCAGACGTCCTGTCTGGTGGACCCCAGCCATAAACAAACTATACAATAGAAGGAGGAAGCTACTAAATGATAAAGCAAAATCCCAAAAAGGGAAGGCATCACTGATCAGTACTACCAAAAACTACGGGCACACATAAAATTGTCTAAGGCCAGCTTCGAGAGAAAATTGCACAGGACACTAAGGATAATCACAAGGCTTTCTTTAGTTATGTTAGGAACCTGGGTGGTAATTCCCAGATATGCTCAGAATTAGTCCAAAATGACAAAAAATACACCGAACCCACAGACATTGCCAACATCCTAGCTGACAGGTTCAGCCAAACTTCTCCCCTCTCCCCACCAAAAGGGCAAATATCTATCCCAGCAGAGTGCTGCCCCTGACATCTCAGATGCTCAGGTAAGAGCCCTCTCCAAAGCAAAACACAGCATCAATGGGACCAGATGGTGTCCCGGGCGCCCTACATGAACTCAAAGAAGAGCTAAACACAAACATAAAACTACTGTTCAATCTCAGCCTTACTACAGGATATGTGCCCAAAGAGTGGCGTACAGCAACAGTGGTCCCTCTCCATAAAGGTGGTGCCTCAACGGATCCTGGAAACTATCGCCCTATAAGCCTGACTAGCTTGGTCTGCAAAGCTATGGAAAGGATCATCATGGACCTCATAAATAAAGATATTGGGGACCTACAAACACTGGATCCTACCCAGTTCGGCTTTGTTAAGGGCAGATCCTGCCTCTTAAACCTGGTTGATTTCTTTGAAACAGTCACCAAGGCCATTGACGAGGGGAAGGTGGTCCACACAGCCTACCTGGACCTTGCAAAAGCCTTCGATACAATACCCACTGGCATTATAGATAAGCTCACCAGCTTAAATATAAACCCCTATGTCACTAGATGGATTGCAAACTGGCTCAAGGACAGAACCCACATGGTTAGAATTGCTGGCGCCATGTCAGACTCCAAACCAGTTACAAGTGGTGTCCCACAAGGCTCAGTCCTGGGACCTCTCTTGTTCGGTATATATTTTTCGGAGGTACAGGCCAACACGGAAGGACTGTGGCTGACCAAGTTCGCAGATGACTGCAAACTGGGCGCCATAATCGACTCTCCAGCCGACACAAGCATCCTTCAAAAGGGACTCATAGAAACAGACAACTGGAGCCAGAGCCATGGCCTCAAGCTAAATGCCAAAAAGTGTATAGTCATCCCCTTTGGCAAAAACAAAGTGCCCACAAATTACCACATAGGTGGAAATCCATTAAGTACAGAAGAAGTAATTAGGGACCTGGGGACCCAAGTTGATAGTAATCTCTCATTTGACAACCACGTGGCCAAAGTGGTTAGAAAACATTTATATAGCCCACCTAATCATGAAGGATTCACATCTAGATCAGGGAGGTCATCGTGCCTCTTTACTCATCCCTCATCAGGCCCATAATTGAGTACAATGCCCTTTTGGGATGTACCTTACCAGACACCTGCAGCAACTGGAAAGACCCCAAAAGTACCTCACCAAGAGGATCAAAGGGCTCAAACAGATGCCATATGCTGCCCGGTTAAAGAAACTCCAGCTCTACTCAGTGGCATACTGCCTGTTCAGAGGCAATCTGTGCCTGGTATAAAGCCATGTCCAACCCAGAATTAATGGACATGCTGCACCTCAGAAAATCCAAATCCCATCGAGCTACGCTCGAGAGTCTTGAACCTCAGCACTGAAATAAATAGGACATGCTGGAGGGACAGATTCATAACCCAGAGGCTCCCTTCACTCTGGAATAAAATCCCAGTCCAGGTTAGGCAGAGTCCCTCATTGACTCTCTTCAAGAGGAATCTTGATGAGTGGATGGGAGATTGTAGGTTTACCCCGGGTATCACTTCTGTGCCACTGTTAGACAGAGGCACAGTATACTAACCTCGAAAAAGGGCATAGCAAAATAAATTTAAAATGGGTGGCGAAAGCCAAACACATTCTGGCTAGGCTTATAAATGCCCTAGGGCAGATAGCCTAGTATGAACCTATGAACCTATGAATAGCATGCCAATAACATTGACGGCGACAGCCACCAACAATTGTATTTGAACAAGATATGTTAACATGCAAGCAATCAAACATATTAGCAATGATATAACACAAGTCCCAACATTAGGGTTGGAGCACAATATACCCGTAGTATATGAGTAATAATTATTGATGCAGATGAAGGGTGGGGGAGAGACAGGCAATCCATTAACAACTGTTTATGTTTCTATTTTCCACAAAACTACTACTCAATACTCTGTGAGTCTGCCCTCACTTTACATCTACCTATGGCCATAGCTTTTGTAGTACAAACATACCTATTAAACTGTCAGCCTGGAATGGTATGAGGCAAACTGTGACCACTCTGGGTACATGACTAGAGGCGACTCGTATTTGTCAAGGTTACAAATCTAGCGCAGGAGGGGTACCCTGAACTGCTATTATGTGAGTGTGCTACTGGCATATGTCAAATGGTTTTCTATCTGTGTCCAGGATTATTTGCAGCAGTGATCACTAGCCGTGGCAGTGTGACACTAGAGAGACATGTATCAGAAACATACCTCTCAACTTCTTAGAGCACGACGTCTGGACAAAGCCATACATAAGAGTGGGACAAAGGCCCATAAATATGGACAATTTTTAGATATTGTTCTTACAAACTTAGACAGTTGATGCAATAACAGGTTTTGCATTTGCATGGCTTTTCTGATGGATGTGATATGTGATACTTGTATGTCTATCATTATTTTCTAACTTCAGACTATAATGGTTTGCCACTGATTTGCCATGACACCGCTACTTTATGTAAAACGGACCAAAAATCTGAGACAAATATCTGGACATTCAATGAATATTTCTACAGTTGAGAGGTATGATTCGGGAAGAGTGCATATTGTATGTACCTACTCTGCTGTCATTTGCAGGCATGTGGTGGCACAATTGAACAGTTGTATACAGTTTATTAGTATACCCTTCATAGAGCTACTGGCAACATTTACCTAGTTGTAAAACCTGTAGGGAAAATATCTGTTAACACTACCTGACTGTTTTTACATTAATTCCTGATTCCTTGTGTGTGGATATGCACACATCTTAGTACCACTCCCTGGATTTGAACCATGTCTGGGTGTGCAAAATTAACAACTAAGCTATTTCTCATCACATTGATCTACTGGGGAACTACTGTTTCTTGTTTTAATGGTTTCTGTCTAACAGTCTTTTGGTTAGACAGTTTGAACTTGAAATCTTGTGATGCATGCATGACAGATAGTTATTGTACTGTGCATTACTCCTTTGGAATACTACAACCTGGAAAGCAAAGGTTAACACAAGGCAATGCTGCATGGTACACACATTGATACTTTCCATATTACTATTCAGGGATCAGAGCTTAGTGCAGTATCTATTTCACATTTAATTTATATCTCGTTTTACAACTACACCATCTACAGTTTCTCCTAACAGCTTGTTCACAGATGAACCTCAGTTAATGTATGCTGTCACCACCATATTTGCTGTAAAGAACCTGTATACATTCTATATATGTCTACAACAACATACCAGAATAAACACAACATTTTCATAAGGGTCTTTATTGTATTTCGATATTCGTCAGTCATACTTTTTTATTTATTCAGTTCACATAATAACAGTATACCTACTAGCAGTAAGCAATGTACTCCTTCTTAGCTATTTTAACAATATACTGCAAAATATATTTGTACTCACCAGTCTGTCGGTGCAGGCTTAGCAGTCTGTCACCATGGGCTGTCACATTCACAGTCCCCTCTGCTGCAGCTGTAGGGGAGAAAAACACGCATTATGCATATTGGTCTATCACATTCTCAGGCTAGTATTTACTACAAACTACTTGATAGTGATACACACTACTTGAGCATTCTGGTCCCATCCATCTTGGTTCCAGTGGTCCAAGAGCACCCCCCTTCTTATGCTTTAGGTCAGCATAGTGGTTTTGTACCTGCTCACCAGTCCAGGGGATGTCAGTAGCACTGGTTAGGTCACATGCAAGATAGTTCCAGGCTTTTGCTTTGTATTGGAAGCCCTGGTACCGGCCCTGCAGCAGTCTCTCCTCATGTTTTAAACTTGGAGTCCAGCCATGACCCTAGACTGCCAAATGCTCCAGCGTTGTGCCGAAAGCGCACTCCCTCTCCTACCATTGCCATTGCACTTTGCACAGATGGGCTATAACAGATTATGGCTGTATTTCCACCTGTGCCATTTAAATAGTACAATATTCCCACCCTTTGCTGTCATTGGACCATTTTGAAAAGGTTAACTGTGCTAAGCAGTGCGCAAATCTGCTAAGCTGGTTTTAACACTGCTTAAAGGACAAGTTGTTGAGAAGTGTTTAACAGTGCGCAAATCCTTTTAGCTGAGCTACCCTCTGCTTAGCATTCCTGTCTTAGCAATGGTTACATCTGCTAAGCATAGCTGACCATTGCTAACCATTGCTTTAAATTTTTAAATGTAACAGAAGACTGACTTCTCTTATTAAGTGTATATGATGTACTTTACATGACCATCCCACTATGTGCTTTCCTTAAATTGACAAGGGCTGTGACTATACTGTATGGGACACTTGTGTGTACACAAGTGGTTTCACATGTTATATGCACTCATATTTACATTGTACACCAGCTACACTACCCTGGTTGACAAAAAACAGTTACTACATAATTTAATTTAAACTTAAATTACTACATAATTTAAGTTTAAAAAAATAATTTTAACACTGCTTTCCCATATAAAGATAACTTGCCTGTCTTGGTACTCAAACCATGAACACCTGTATGTGAAGCCAAGACTCTAACCAATGCACTATCTTGGCTTAGAAATTTCACGTATATTTGTATTTATCTCCTATGGAATGTTTAAGCTATGGTATGCAGAGGGTCATAACGTGCACACCTGCTTAGCTACGCCTAAATATTCCTTAGCCTAGAAAAATGTATTATATTATTATTATATTATTATGTTATATAGTGATTATTGTAGTGTTCTGACAAGTCAACAAGTCATTGAGGACTGCAATCAGGGCATAATGGCATACATTTGACTTTAAGGCTTCTATCCTTCAGAGATTCCTGCTAATACATATCCTATTTTCTATCAACTTTCTAAGTGTATGAAGGCAATATTTCAGACATGTCCCTATTTTTAGTATTTTGTCCCCCCATTATTTGTGCCTTTGTCCAAATGGACTGCTGTCAGAGAATATTGACATGCATTTGCTTTCAGACTTCTATCCTTTGGTAATTCTTGCTAAAGCATGACCTGTTTCTATCAACTTTCTCAGTTTGTGAGGGGGAATATGTATGATGTGTCCCTTTTCATGGATTTATCCACCATTATCTGTGCTTTTGTACACATTTCCTGCTATAGCAGGTTGCAGAGGTGTCGTACAGCACTTTGACAATACAGGGTGTGTGTCACAGAACCTGTCACACACCCTCTGCATTGCTTTCCTGCTGTGTATGTTTCAGTGTCTGCGGACACTGAAATTTTCATTTATTTCATTTCAGTGTCCGTGGACATTGAAATACTGGCAAAATATTAGAGAAATTCTCTAATATTATGCCAGATCATATTAGGAAGTGCCGTATGGCACTTTCTGAGTGCAAGGTGTGTGTTAAATGTCCATGCACTTGTTGAACACGCCCCCTGCACTCATTCACAATTTGTGTCCCTGTAGGTTAAACAGCAGCATGCCTTCATGAATATGCAAGGTGCTGCTGTGCTATATGGACACGAACCACTCAGTGCAGGATTTGTGCTATTCCTGCATGGAGTTTATTGAATCCCAGGGATTGTCTTTTCTGTAAATGAAGCAGCAAATATTCATTTTCCCTTGTTATTTATATATTCAATATCATTCTCCAATAAACATGTTTCTTGAAGTATCTGCTTTGTTTTGATTTAGAAACTTAAAGGCAACCTTTCATTACAGCTACTAATGAATTTATACTAACTGACAAAACTTTCATGTGTTCAGTCTTCATTTTTCTTTTCTTTCTTCTCAGTTTAATTTCTCCAAGTATTCTGGGTTTCTAGTAACATGAAGAGAATGGTCCCTATTCCAAAGTTAAAGTGTTAATAAAATTTGTGAAATTAGTATTTTTTCAGTCTTTGAAGTTAGCCATAAGTGCTATTCACATCACCTGCATTGTGCCCAGAAGTGACTCCTTCTGCAATTCATATGGAGTTACATGTATTGGTAGAATATCTAAATACGACTGTAAATTCTTCTTTATGAGACCCATTGCTCCTACTACTACTATTGGAGCTTTCTGGGTGTGCTTCATCCACATTGACTTGTTCTCTTCATGTTTTAAGGCTTTCAATATGTTTGGATCTAGTGAGGTCAGCAGCTACATATACAGTCCTATGACTGCAGATCTATACATGTAATCAATTTCAAGAAGGGCCATACCTTCTTCAAAATGAGGAATATATAATGTTGACATACACTAATTTTTATATATCATTTGATAAACATGAAACATTTTCCTTGTTTTCCTTCCAACTAATCCAGTACCTTTTGGGGCCAGTCAAGCACCCCAAAACTCTAAATTAGAACAGGAACAGCAAATCTGTTTATAGCTTGGTCTTTGTTCCTAGATGTCAGGGCTGCTTTCAGTATTAATTTTTAGTTTTCTAAAATATTCCTTACTGAGTTTTGTTCACATTTGTTCATGTTTTATTGTCAATCCTTCATTAATTCCCAAATAATTATATACTCCCTCCTGCTCAAGTGGGTCTACTTTGTTAGAACGAAAGACCACAACAAAACCCACAACACCGAGACCAGAATCACAAAACCCCAGAACACTGAAAACTGCATAACTGCAAAACACACACAAACACACACACAACTGCCCCATACTACCAAACACACAACCCTACACTAGAGATAGGTAGGGGGACAAGCCCCCTGCACCCCCATGTGGGGGGCTGCTTCCAAACACCCCCCACTTTAATATTCTAACTCCGAGATCGCACAAACAGAAACACAAGGCAAACTCACACCCACACATTACAGTCCCTCACACACACACACCACAGCCACAACACACACTTACACACAGCAATACCCCTCACAAATACACTTATACATGCATACTTACCTACAGCGGAACACCAAAAGCGCTAAATCAACATCCCGTAATAACGAGATTTTGAATTTTGTGCTTTTCGGTGTTCTGGGGTTTCGTCCTTCTGGTCTCGGTGATGTGGGTTTCGGTGTTGTGGTCTTTCATTCTAATGAAGTAAATCCGCTCAAGTTCCTTTGTATCACATTCCTGTCCCAGACTGATATTTTCTTGGTGCTGCAGCTTTCCTGCTTTTAACATTGCTTTTGCAGATTTATCAAGACCAAATGACATTCTTATATAATATGACTGCTTGCAGTTGTGCTTTCAGCTTCTCATCTGATAAACTATATAGTTTTAAAACATCCAAAACAAAAAGCAAGATGAGAAGCCTTTGCATTTTGTTGTTTTCTGGGAGCCAAACTGTAACCATAACCATACTGTTAAATAGACATCTCAAAGGGTTAAGGGCAAGACAAAAGAGTGACTGTGGCAAAGAGTCACCTTGAAATATCCCCCTTTGAATTTTTATCCCTGGGAAAATAATATGCCCTTTATCATGGCTTAGCTGCAAAGTGGTTTGCCACTGTTTCATGGTCACTGTAATGTAATTTATCAATGTAAGGTGTATCTTACACATCTGTAATCACTCCTTTATCCATGAATGTGGAATGCTGTCAAATACATTTTTATAATCTATGCCATACTTAAATTCTTCCCCTTTTTGTGATTCCCCATTATGACTTTATTTAACAAAAAATGATCCTTTGTTCTATGACTTTCTTTTGTTACCCTTTTGTTCTAGTGCCATGATTGAGTTTTCTTCTAAGTGACTATAAACTCTGTCAGCCACAAATCCAGTATATAGTTCATACATTGCCAGAAGGCAAGTTGTCGGTCTATAGTTTCCAGGATAGCTTACAGGTTCACCCTTCAGGAAGAGTATTATTTTTCCTGTTGTTAATCAGATTGGTGTCTGTTAAGGATCTGCTTATAAAGTAGTTCATACTCAAGGCTAAATCTTCATGTAATGATGTAAATACTTTTAGGCAGAAGTTACATACTGCATCTGGGCCTGGGGTTTTCCATTTAGTAAGTGTACTTAATTTTGTTTCAGTGTGTGTCTCTGGCCATTACTTCATCCCATTTCATATCCTGTACATTAAATCTTTTTACTGTTCCTTTTACTTTTACTGATTCAGCATCTTTGTTATGATCCACAGGGTCTTCACAGATATTTCTCCAAAATGTGTCTCTTTCTTCTTTGTTTAGGAGGTGTTTCTATTCCTTTTGTTTTGTTTCTCAATTGTCTATAAAACTTTTTTGAATCATCAGTTAATTGCTTATTTTATACTTTTCTTGTATATTTATTTGTATATTTTTTAAGTTTTTCAGCCTGTGCTGATTTCTTTAGTTTATTGTTTGCAATACTGTCCAATAGATCCTGGTTTATTCTGATACTGTACATTGCTTTTATCACGTCTATCTTTCTAAGTATTTTTGTTGACCTATTCCATTTTCTATACTGTTGTAACAGTGACACATCGTGTCTTCGTTTTCTTTCTTCAATGCTTCCATGATGGTATTTGATTTCTTCCCTTCCTTTCCCTTATTGCCATGTGTTTTTGACGTAAGACTTTATCAGTTATTAATCTAGCTGTACAGTAATCTATCCTATTTACTTCTGTTATATCACATGGATTTTTGTTAACAGTCTTGATTGCTGTGTTCATTTGTAAAATCAGACTTCTAACATTTTGGGTATTACTGATTTTCTGTAATCTAGTTCTTTCATTGATCTTAATATATCTATCCATCTCTATTATCTCTATTAAATCAAGCAACTCTTCCCTTAGATCATTTTCTTCTAAACTGAGGACACATTTTTGTTCTGTGTTCTGTGTTTCCTGTGAGCATTCTAAAGAAAGTTCCAGAAATGTTTCCTGTGACATATTCTCTTCAGCTGCATCCTGCATCATCCTTTGCTTTTTCATATGGGAACTCACTTGCCTAGCAATCCACACCATTGACTGTGTCAGAGTTGTCACTGTTTCCTGCTTCTTCCCTTGCTGTGCAACTCCAGCTGAAGTGTTTGCACTGATTTCCTGCTTAAGGCTCCAGAGTATCTTCATGTGGCAAGTGATCACATGCTTTCCATTCCAATTGTTTCTCCTTAATTAGGAAACACATTGTTCCATCATGATGTGAAGTTACCAGAGTTGGATTTTCTACACTAAATCCTTCACTTCGCAGGTAATACATAACTTCAGTTTTTATTTCTTTAACTTCTACATTACTAATCCTCCTTTGTAATTTATCCCTTTGATTCTTATTTTTTTTGTATTGGGAAATTTTCCATATCCAGATGCCTTTGCCTGTATTTCTCTTTGATACTGTTTTTTGTATTGATTAGTTTTGCTTTCTCCTTTGCATAAGTATCGCACCATATTAAATTTCTTTTTCTTTCCCATGTCCACATTTCTTCTTCAGTTGGGTCCTGTTCTACATGTTTTTCTTTACTCTGGAGGCTCATTTTTCCAACATGCTGTTACATAACCTATGTTAGACCTTCTACAATAAATCGTTCACTTCACATGTATACCGTAACTTTAGCTTCTATTTGTTTAACCTCTACTTCATAATCTTCTGTTCTACATTCCCTCTCTATGATCTTAATTTTTGTATTGTGTGATTTTCCATATCTGGGTACCTATGCCTTTATTTCTCCTCAATTATTATTGGAGCTACTTTTTTGTATTGATTTGTTTGGCTTTTTCCTTTACATAAATATTGCATCATATCAGAATGCTCTTTCTTTCTTTCCCATGTCCATACTTTTTTTAATACTTTTCAAAAATCTCTAGGTTTTGTTCTTTATATTTTTATACTTCCTCAGTCACTTCTTTTTCCAAATGACCCAAAGTTTCTTGGTCTATATACTGTTGTTCATGGATCTCTTTTATTAATTTTTTTAAATGCCTTTATTGAATTACCACTTGTGACATAGGCAAATTTACATTCATACAAAAGTAATCAAATTGCATTAAATTAACATTATCAAACATTATACTTCACATATATTGCTAAATATCATATAACCTAAGCGACATTATATAAATTATTCAGTTCCTGCCCCCTTTTTTTAAACAGGAAGTATCTTTATTAAACCATCACTTACAACATAAGCAATCATACATTTTTAGAAATGAAAATTAACCACACCAACACAATCCTAGTTGCAAGCATTTTACATCACAAACCATACTGACACACTCCCAGTTGCAAGCATTATTCATCACTTATAATCTACCCAATCATTTTCAGTCAAACATTACATAGCTCATTTAAGTCCCTTCTTGTCGACCTCATTCCTCCCCTGTATGTATTGTTCTCACAATTCCCATTCTTTCCTATGTAGTTTGCTCCTACCCTTCTCTAAAGATCTCAGTTCCATTTGTTTTATCTCTGTTACTCTATTTGGTACTTCTAATATCATTGGTTTAGATTTTGATTTCCAATCCATAAACACAAATTTGCATTTGAAGCTTTTGACAATTTTTTTTTTCTGCAACTATTTTTTTCTTTCCTCTAATTTCTCTCTTAACCTTTTTGAAAAATTTCTATAATGAAATTCTGGGCTTCTTGCATAATAGTTCCAATACATACTTGCTTACCCTGAATAGTCCACTGTATTATCTTTCTGGCTCTTTTTTGGCCTATCAGTTTTTGTGTTTTTTCTGGAGTACTATTTCCTTCTACAGCAGAAGGTCCATACTCCCCCTGAGCCTGGCCTTTTACCTTATTATAGGAATGTTTCCATGTCTTGGGGATTCCACATTGTCATTTCTCTCTAGTCCTGGCACTAGTGCACATATTAGGATTGGGCACTTTTTTATCATGGGACTTGTGCACTCAGCTGCCTTTTTTATTTTTAACCTACTTCTGTCCATGATATATCCTACATACAATACATTCTATATAGCAGTGTCATCTTGGTGTGATTTTGCAAAAACAAGGTCCACCTCATGAAGGCACTAATCAAGACTTGAGGATGAATTCAGCTCCGGTAATACCACTATCCTTTGCTTGCCAATTTTATCATCTCACCATTTGAGCTCCCAAGTCCATATATTTATTGAAGTATACCTTTTATGTAAAGTTTTAATGATGTTGAGTGAAATATCTCAAAAATATTAACAAGTACTGTATTTCTTTCTTTCTTTCTTTCTTTCTTTCTTTCTTTCTTTCTTTCTTTCTTATCTCTTTTTTTATTTTTCAGCCACTACCCAGGCTTATACATTAGTGTATACAGACGTTGCTACATAGTGCAAAGCCACAAATCTAATTATGAATGCAGAATACATTTTGGTTTAAATGATTACACAGAATACAATTGGTTTAAGTACATATACAATAGGTTCACTGAGAGGTTACCAGCAAATAATAACACAGATGCAAAGAAGCATTTCATACGTTCAAGGGTAAATACTAGATTGTCACTTTGCAGACTATTACAAGCCTAGCCAATAACCAGAGGTCATAATTTCTTTGAAGACTGCTAGTATCTGATAAGCAGAGTTTATATAAGATATTAGCCATTGTCATGGTAGCAGTTACAGATGGATGCTCAAAAAGATGCTCTTTAAGAATCCTTCAAGTCTTTGATGGTTTCCTGGTTTTGATTTCAGGAAGAAAATGATTCAAGGTTGCCAGTCATAGTCTGGAGAAAGTTATTTTATCAATACAGTAATGAATCATGGGTAAGAAATAGAGGGATAGTTACTTTGTGAGCTTTTGAGATAATGTATGATTTCACTTTCAAAGGGGGGGGCTGTTGTTTTTTTTTAAAACATTGAAAATAACAGTACTTAGGAGAAGTGTAGCCCTGCTGGCAACAAAAAACAGTTATCTTTTTCAAGGAGCATGCAATAGTGAGCAAGGGGTCATTAGGAAGAATAACCTTTCAAATTGTATTCTCTGCTGTTTTTGTCCTATAGATGTTATATGCAGAATGTAGAATGGGAAAAGGGGGACTATACTCCTATTTAGGTAGTGATACATTTTGCCAATGGCTAAGTAAGCCTTAGGGAGCAGAAGATAACTTAGCTTATAATACAGATTCAGTGGAGCTAGGCCTTTATTAGGTATAGTGTCAGTATGGAATGTGAACAAAGTGCTGGATCAAGTTTTAGGCGTAGGTAATTTGGTTTGGTGGCACTGAGAATAGTATTAACTCAAATGTCTTTCGTGAGTAGGGGAAATAGTAAGTATTTTTTTTTAGTTGTAGAGAAGACCATAATATTAATTTTCTTAGGCTTAATGAGAAACTTTTTAGAGGAGGAGCAATTGCATAGTTGAATGAAATTTCCCTGCAACATATTTTGCAAGTTAGTGTATATAGTACTCCATTGTGAGAGATGTATGTTATCTGCATTAATACCTAGACTGACCTTTGGCAGCTCTGGGGGTAGTTTATTGATAAAGAGTGAGTAGAGAAGTAAGTCTATCACTGACCCTTGTGGAACTCCTGTGTTAAGTATATCCATAGAGGAAAGGGAGTTATGATAAACATGGAAGTGTTTAAATTGAATATAACCTTGAAATCATTGAATGGTGTTTCCACCAAAGCTGAGTCTTTTTAGTTCATTTTAAAGATACTGTGGTTAACAAGTTTCAGAGGCCCTTTCCATGTCTGCAAAGAATTCTGTTGTAATGTGTCTTTCATTCAAGTTGCAATAATTGGTATCTGTGGCTGTTAGAAAAGCTTTAAACATTAGCTGATATGATTTTGGCAAGTGGGATTAAGAATGCATGTTTGAGTGCTGAAGGGACAGAAGTTGAGGTAAGAGAGAGGTTAAAGGAATGAATAAAGGGTGCTGCAAATTATTCAGCATCAAAACTTAAGAAAAGAAGATGTAGCTTGAACAATTTTGCTCTGGAATTATTAAGCTTTAATAGTAAGGATTTAGTCTGATTGCTTGTTATTGGTGTGAAGTGGAAGGATGCTTCATTGGAACTGATGGGTACAATGTATATGAAGAAGCCTCACTTTATATGCATTTGAACAGGAAAGCTATTTGCAGTGTTATTTATCGACTGTAGATAATGTGCATAACAATTGGTAAGGATGGATTGGTTTGAGTAGCAGATAATTCTTAGATGGTAGCAAATTACAGCCTGTCATTTGTTTTATTTCTTTCCAGAAGTGGTTAGGTCTAGGCCATTTAATTTCTTGTGTCTAACTAAGGTACATGGATTTACCTACATCGGTTGTTATTCTTCCTTCTTTTTTAAGGAATAGGAAGGATTGATGCAGTTGGTTATAAAGTGGTTTCCTTTTCCAGGCCTTCCAGAGATTGTCTCTGAACTTTTTTGTTTTTGATTTTCACAGTGAGCCAAGGGCAGGCCTGTACTCTAAGCCTTCTTTTTGTAAGGGGAAATAATGAATCCTGAATTGAGGAAAGTTTTGAAGTGAATTCTTCTTGTATGACAGAGGGGTCAGTCATCACATGGATAGGTGACCAATCTATGGAATTGTAGTGCATGCGGAGATTATGAAGTTTAGCAGTTAGGAATGATCTTCCTTCAACAATCTGGGAAGAATTGTATATGTTTAGAAAGGCCAAAATAAAAAAGAGAAGTCAGAAACCAAAAGTCTTCAAACTAATTTACTGTAACACAATTAAGCACTTTCGTCCTTTCATTCTTTTTACCTGGATGAAAGCACTTAATTGTGTTATAATAAATTAGTGTGAAGACTTTTGGCTGCCAACTTCTGTTTTTTAATTTGGTTTATTCTGAGGCGTTGTTTTAAGTTCTTGATGTTTCCATGCAGTTCTCACAATTAA
This sequence comes from Protopterus annectens, assembly GCF_019279795.1. Lineage (NCBI taxonomy): Eukaryota > Metazoa > Chordata > Ceratodontiformes > Protopteridae > Protopterus > Protopterus annectens. The sequence continues at coordinate 697,211,862 of NC_056732.1, read as the reverse complement.
TTCTTTGTCCAAAAAAATGAATAATTCCTTGTCAATACTCGACATGAGCATAACTAAGCCAGGTATTGGTGCGGCTTCTTCTTTCCTTGATGGTTTGAATAAAGCCATGTGAGCTACCTCAATGTCATGGGATAGTGCGTTTGGTAAGTTAAGTAATGTATGAAGCCCTACAAGAAGGAAATGGATCATATTTTCAGCTTCAAACTTTCTGGCACTCTGTATACCCTTAAATTATTTCTTCATTCCCTATTCTCCAGGTCATTCAGTTTTTTCTTATATCTGATTATTTTATTTAAGAAGACAGTCAGTCTGTATTCAGTTTTTCTCAAAATTATTTAAAGCTACTTTTGTGCTGTTCATTTTAAAGATGGTCTATTTGTTTGTTAAAGTCTTCTCTTATTGAATATACTTTAACATCAAGTTTATCCATGTTCTTTAATATTTCTTGAATACTTGATGTTAGGGTTTGAAATTCTTTCTTCATATAACTTTCTTGTACTGTTGGTTTGGAGTTACGCATTCAGCTACAGTTCTGCAATGAATAAGTAACTGAAGTAAAAGTATTAAAAAAAAAAAAAAACTTTCTTCAGATATGATCCTGGATTTTAAATCTTCTAGTTGCACACCAAAATAATTAGGATCTGCATTAGCAAAGAAATCTAGTTAGCTTTCTTAGAAATCTGCTGAGAATTATTAATTTAAATTTTATTAACAGTTTTGATAACAATCAAAATAGGAATGAAATGCACACAATCTAACAATAAAAACAGGAATGAAATAAAAATAATCCATTCAACATATTACACAAACTTTTCCTTCTTATCCAACTATAACCTTTAGCATATTGTAAAGATCAGTGTCTATACAATTATATGTAGATAAATGCAGAAAGCATTTATGTAACATTGTTTATCAGTCTAAAAGCTTTTAACAAAATTAACCATATTTCTGGTATAGCTGCAACAGTTCAAACAACTTTATAAAATAACAGGACTCTCTCTTCTAATTTAAATAAAATGGATTAAGTTGGTATGTAAGGGAAACCATACCACTCTCCCATTCAGACACCAGTTATAGTTTAATATATTCTTTGTAGCCCAAAATACAAAATACTGGTTATCACTTATCCTATTCATTTATCCGCAACCTATTAAATAAAACATCTAACTCCTTGGTGAGATGCAATTATATACCTCTCCATCCCTTCCCACAAAACCACAAAACATATGCAAAACCCCAGCTTCTTCCTCTGTAGCTCTCCAACAGTGATATGATATAACCTTCCCTATCAAGAATAACTTCCAAGTGGTTTGATACCAATGATATAAATGCCTTAATTGCTGATTTCACAACCTGGGTCTCTTGTTTAATTTCTGAACATTTTTCCATGCATACTTTTTCAATTTAAACTAGGTAAATTCACATAATCTGTATAGTCCCACTTTCTATTTACCCTTGCTACCAACGCTAACTTGTTCTTATCCCAAGAATCTCCTTCCCTCTCATGGCCTTCTCTTTATATTACTTTTAACTGTTATAAAATGATCATTTAGCCAAATACGCACTTGAGAACCTAATAATCTTATGAGCTCTAAACGTGTAAGATAAGTTTGAGATGCACATACAGGCTTAAAAAGATCCCTGCACATATTAGCCTAATATACATCTACGAACCTATTAAATTAACTGACCTTCCATCTGAACATCAGATTCTATATGTTGGTCTTCAGATCTGTTCATGTCCCCCTCCTCAATACCACATTTCAGCTGTTGCCAGTTTCTAATGCCTAGTTCTTCCCATTCTCTTTGTTTGGTCTTAAGAATGATATTGGAACTATTTTTATGCATGCAAATTCTTCTTCCGGACTCTCTCCCTATACCTTACCATACAGCTTTACTGTCTCTCTATTACATGTTTGTAACAGATTGTTTGGAAACCTGTCAACATTCCCATCACTTCTATATCATGTAGTCATTACTTGACCATCCATATAATAAAAACTGAAATATATAACTCGCCATGGCATATCTGAAAATGTCTGGGAGACTCCAGCCTCTCAAACTAACTGACACATTAGCTTTCAATGAAGATAATCTCCTATCCAGACTCTACCCAGAACAGTCTCATCCAACAAATTCTGCATTCAGGCACTTCAGGAAGATAGTCCACTGTTTGTAGATTCCTTAAAATAAATAAAATATGAGGCAAAACAAGACTCTTTTTATCTCCTTTTAACAATAAGATCCACATTCACTATAACTCAAAATGAAGGGCGATCATATAATAGTTTTGCTCACTTCCAACTCTCCAATCTCTTTTCTCTAAATACTTTAACATAAAGTCCCATGGGGTCTATATTAGAACACCGAACATTCAAAATGTCGAGTGTTCTAATATTGAACCCTACCAATCGAAAATACTAAACATCGAAAATTCAAAACAGCAAATTTTTTCCTAGGGAAAAAATTTGCTGTTCCAAAACACATACACACAACACTAGCACACCAAACAAACAAAAATCCACACATACACCTCAACTCTTACCCTTAACCCTACACTAAACTATACACACACCACTAACTATCCACTTACCTTAACCCAAACCCTAACCCTAAGGTCCGTCACTATCGCACACTCACCTCACCCGTGCCCTAACCCTAACTCACCTACCCCACCCTAACCCTCACATCCACACAATCACACACTTATCTGAGCTGTGCCCTAACCTTAACTCACCTAACCCGCCCTAACCCTCACGTCAACACAATTGCACACATACCTAACCCGTGCCCTAACCCTAACTCACCTAACCTGCCCTAACCCTCATGCCCACACAATCGCACACATACCAAACCCGCACCCTTACCCTAACTAACCTAACCCATACTCAATCACACGCTTACTTGAACCTGAACTGTAACTTTTCACCAGAGTGCTGAAAATAACGAAGAAACAGAAATGGACAACTGAATTCTTTCCCTAGGAAAAAATTCAGTTATCTGTTTTTTCGATATTTTCAGTGTTCGCTGAAAACGGGTCGATATTAGAACACTCAAAATTTTAAATGTTTAGTGTTCTAATATAGACCCGTCCCATGATAAGGATCCTGACTAGGTGTCAGATTTACAAGTCCCAGGTACAAAACCATTCTGACCTTACTCTTTTATGTTGAGATGTACTCTATATAATTATCTAGCCAGAATTTTGATAAGATTTTTATATGAACATTAGTGAAACTGGCCTAAACTGGCTAATGATTTCTTGGGACTTAGGCAATAAAGTAACCATTGCTAAGTTGGTTTCACTTGACAACTTATTGCAATCCTTTAGACTACTTAACAAAAATGCCAACTTGCCTTCCAGTCTATCTGCCCCACTTATGTATTTCCTCTGGAAAAACACAAGTCTCAAAGCTTTATTTACTTTCATTCCTCTTACTACCAACCTCACCTCATCCTTCCTTATTTTTCTATTAATCAATTCTGTGTGTGCCTCTAAAATTACCATCCCTGACTGTACTCTAGAATTCCACTGGATTATATGCATTCCTTTCTGTTCTGCATATAAGGAATAAAATTCCAAAACATGCCTTCCTAAGTTGTCCTCTAAAAAGTCTCATTTAACCTTTCACTATCCACCATGTTTAAAATCCCATATCGGTCCCTTCTTTTAAATAACTAAGAGATCCATCTAGGATCCCTTTCTTCCCTCAGTCACCAAAGATTCTCATTCTCAGGTAGCTTAGCATCTACCTTGGAAATAGCCAAAAAAAATTTTTTGCACTTAACCTCTTCACTACCATTTTAGCAGATTCCCTAACAACTATTCGTAAACTAACCCTCCTTTGAATCTCCATAAGCTGATCCTCCTTTCTTAAAATTAGTTTTTAGTCTGCTGCCTAACCTCAATACCCATCAAACTACCTCTCAATGCAGTTTTGCATCCCTCTCACCAAAATATTCCTAACACTTCTCTATATAATTCATTCCACTCAATAATATCCCAAAATACCTGTCTAGACTCCCCTTTCCCAGTCGAAATACCTTTATAATAAGCTCACCACCATCTCTTCTCTGCACACTTCCGTCACACCCTACATGCACTAATATACAAACTAGAGCTTATTCTGACAGACTTATTTACTTAATTTCTATAATATCCATCCACTTACACATGCTGCCTGGAGTAAGTATTAAGCTGATCCTACTATGCTGACTTAACAGATCTCTTGAAAAAAAAAATCACCTTTTGTAATCCATGAAAACATCTCCAAATATTCAAATATCTACTCATCCCAATTTCTCAGTCACTCTAGAAGTTGTTCCTGAGCTCTAGCATGAAATTCAGGTTTTTCAGAAAATCTGTCTAGACAGGCGTCTAGAACAAAATTAACATCATCATCATCAGCCCCCTTTTCCCCATTTTCCTACATGGGGTTGGGGTATCATGTTAACTGTCGCCGTCTCTCTCGATTCAGTGCCACACTCCTGCCCTCTTCAACACTCATGCCTGACTGTTGCAGATCTTCTTTCACACAATCCATCTACCTCTCTGCTGGACATCCTCACATCCTATTACCTTCTTCCTGTCCCAAATCTTCCTCACCAGATTGTCTTCTGCTTTTCTACACATGTGCCCAAACCACCATAATCTGTTCCCTTTGATCTTTTATGCAATTGGAGCTACTTTGGCTTCTGCTCTTATGCCCTTATTTCATTGTTTGTCCCACAGTGTGCATCCTACCACCTTTCTCAGGCACTTCATTTCCATCACCTCTAGCATCTTCAACTGTTCTGCCTTTACTGCCCAGGTTTCTGTACCATACAGTAGTACTGGTCGCACCACTGTCTTGTACACCTTACTTTTCAGCTTCTTTGGCATTCTTCTGTCATAGACTACATCTGATACTCTATGCCAGTTGGCTGCAGCCCCTCTGATTCTAGCTTTGACCTCTTCATTCAGACTACCCTTTTCCTCAACTAGTCCTCCCAGATACTTGAAGCTGTTTACCTGTTCCACTATATTCCCTTCTATCTCTATTCTCAGCTTCTTCTGATTTCCCCAATTTGCTGCCATCACCGCTGTCTAATTTTGCTTAGTTTCATCCCATGTGCCATCAGATTTGCATTCCATTCTCCTATCCTTTCTAGCTCAGAGTCTGCCTGTACTGCCACATCGTCTGCATTCAGCAACTTTGTTGATCCATCCCCTCCAACCTGTTTGCTAATGTAGTCCATCACCAGTATGAACAGCAGTGGGCTCAGAGCTGAACCCTGATGTACACCCACACCCACTGTAAACCCCTCTGTGAGGCCAAATACTGTTAGTACTTGAGTCATTGGGTCCTTGTACATAGCCTGCACTAATTCTACCAATGATTCTGGGACTTCAAACCACCACAGTACTGCCCAGATCAGCTTTTTTGGGACCTTGTCATATGCTTTCTACAAATCTAGGAATACCCAGTTGGGCTCTCTCCTCATCTCTAGCTTCTTCTCAAGTATCTGTCTCAATGCAAACTTTGGGTCAGTTGTGCTGCATCCTGATCTGAATCCAAACTGATCATTTTCCATCTTACATTCTACTACTCTGCGTATCTATTTATCAGTCATCCTCTCCAGAACTTTCATGCAGTGTAACAGGAGTTTGATGCCTCCGTACTGCCCACAGTTATGGATGTCCCCTTTGTTCGTGTACACTGGCATGAGTATGCTTATTCTCCAGTCATCTGGGATATGCCTTTCTCTCCACACTGCTATTAGTACCCTCAGGAGCCATTTCCCCCCATCTCACCCAGCATCTTTATCATATCTGCTGTGACCTCATCTGAGCCTGCTGCTTTTCCTGACTTCATCTTCCTTAGTGCTGTTCTTACTTCTTCTAGGGTGGGCTCCTCTTCTTCTCTAATTGTAGGCTGTTTCTGGGGCAGTACAGCTTCTGTGGGGTTTTCTTCATTCAGAAGCTGCTGAAAATACTCCTTCCATCTGCCTTTGATGCCCTCTGGGCTGGTGAGCAGGTTGTTGCTGGCATCCCTTATGAAGGGTGTCTGACTATCTTTGTTATCTTTCTGTCTTTGCCTTGCAACCTGATATAGTTTCTTTGTGCCCCTTACTGAGTCACTTTCCAGAAGTTGGTACAGTGCCTCAGATGCCCTATTCTTTGCTATTATAACTTCTTTCTTAGCCAACCAGTAGTCCTTCCTAGCATGGTCAATCTTTTCTGTTTCCCACTTCTTCCTGCACTTCTTTTTTCTTTTGATGACTTCCTGGACTTCTGCATTCCACCACCAGCTTTCCTTATGTACCTTATTTCCATACCTGGCTCGGCCACATATCTTTTCTGTAGTCCTAACACATGCTGTTTTCAGGCGCTGACATACTTCTTCAACTCAACCTATTTCCTCCTCTTCTTGGGGCGCTAGAGCCCAGAGTAATTCATTGAACTGCTGTACTTTTTATCCAGTCAACTTCCAGGTCTTCAGCCTGGTCTCTGTTGACCTTAGAGCCTTCTCTGACCACTGCTTACAGCTGATTGTGGCAACCAAACTAACATTCCCTAGCAAAGTTGTCCAAATCCCTTCTTCCATAAATCCCTCAAATTCCTCTAGAGCCTGTCTAGAAACTCCATGCCATCCATATTGGGAGCACACAGATTCTCATCTAACCATTCATATCCATTTATACTAATTGAAAAAAAAAGACTGGTGTGGTGATGTGTGCCCTGAGTGCTATTTCATGCAGACCACGAGCTAGTTGAACTGTACGACAATCCATTTATACCACCCTGCCATAAAATTCATTGCCATGCTCCATTTACTTTAATCATGTGAGTAATCACCTTTAATGGGCTATGAAACAGTGACATCACCACCTTAGCTCCACATCCTGCATTATGATTATCAATAACAATTAGAAAATTCTTATTTCTAAACATACTTGCTTCGCTTATTTTTAATTTATTTTCCTGCACTCTTACCACCTAACCACATGTCTCCTTAGCTTCTGGTAAATATGTTTATTCCTGATTGGATTTGAACCCCCTCCTCCACCACACACGCACACATGCACACATTCCATGTACCCCCATTCACAATATTCTCCTTCTCAGCACACTGATTCTCCTCAAAAATTCTTTTCAGTGGCATCTCCCAGACTAGCATCCTGCCTCAGCAAGAAAAAAAAAACGAAAATATATAAAAGCAAAATAAAGAGAAATAAAGGCCTATACCTGGACTCAAAGTCTCTTGTGGCTAAAAAAATAAGATGATTAGATGCCTAAAACTCCCCATAGATCCCCCATGGTGAGTGTTAGGCACTTTTCTCAGCCTTTTTTGATGATTAGATGGATTTTGTTGGATAACCCAATCTTCATGCCCAAATACTGCCTGGTGTAAAGCATGTTGCCACTCTTCCAAAGTAATCCATTTATTACTAGTCATCATAATAAAGGCAACAGTAATGTAACCTATTTCACCTTCTTGACAAATTAGACAAAAAACATCATGTCCACACAATAATCTATATCTTAAGAGTTAAAAAATATCAATGGTCTAACAACAGTCACTGAGACAAGATGGTAAAAAGAATGGCTCAAGAGAAAAATTAGCCCCAGTATTCAGGTATACTTGTCTCCTCCAGTAGACAGCAGAGCCAATTCAGCAATTGTGGTCAAACCTGTCTGTATAACATAAACTTCTGCAGTTAACTTAATGGTTCTCAAAACAAGATATATAATATAACTAAAGACACAGAGAGAAAAAGACACCACCCACACCCTTTTTAGTTAAACAAAATTTTAGCTACAGTAACAGAGTTTCATTTTTAACCACAACAATGCTTCCAGGACAGCCACAGCTGTGTCAATGGAGTAATAGCCTGAAAACCTGGATGACTGGATGATAATAGGTTTAGCCATGGTGTATTCTACTGTTTAAGTCACCCATCTGCCACACTTTTGAGGGGAATCAGTGCATTGAGAGGGGGATTATTGTCAATGGGGGTAATGGGTTTTAGTATCTCTTATCCACTGAGGGAGAAAAGCCTGAGAATATTTCAGGCAATGCTCTACCACTAAAAGGGCTGGACTTTTCTTGAGAAGTCTTACATTCCAAGGTTTTATGTGATCTTGGACCTGCTGGCTCTACTTTTGGAAAATGTCCACCTGTCACTGTCTGGAAGATTTTTGTCGGATACCCCTGCCATCAGTACCATATCCTTTGTTTTTTGTGGGTGACCTCTCCTGGGCATTTATCAGATCCTCGGCTGGTGGGCCCATGTCTGGAGAGGTCATTGCATGATGCACCACATGGGATCTGGATGAAATGACAGCATCTTTGAGAGAAGATGAGCTGGTACCTTGATTATCCTTTTTTGTTTGTGGTCCTGTCATCTTACTAGGCATCACCGGCCTTTGTCATTTATTATGTAGTAACTCCTATTCCATCTTATTGCCTGTCTAGTGACCTTCCTTACTTTCCTGATCCAGTAGCATTGTCACCCCATAAACAAATTTTTCAGCTTCACTGGCAGTACACAAAACACTTTACTATTGTTCATTTCTCCCACTAGTGCATCAGGATAGACTAAGAAGGATTTAAAACTATAGTCATTAATTTATTGCTTAAAAGGTAACATGGCATGGTCTGTAAAGCCTTTGTGAAAAGTGTGACATAAAAAGCAGTGTCTGCTTTCCCCATGAAACAACTTATGCTTTTTATTTGCATTGAATCAGACACTTTCCAGTTCTGGCTGATTAAAATGCAGTCAGTATATGCCTCACCATCAGTTCTGGCTGATTGAAATGTGATCAGTACATGCCTTGCACCACCAATTCTGGTTGATTGAAGGCCAATCAGTACATGCCTAGCACCACCACTTCTGGATGATTGAAATTCAATCGGTGCCTGTTTTGCCCCACTAATTCTGGCTGATTGAAATCTGATCAGTACATGACTTGCACCACCAATACTGGCTGGTTGAAATACAGTCAGTACCTGCCTTGCACCACCAGTTCTGGCTGACTGAAATGAGATCAGTAGATGTCTTGCACCACCAGTTCTGGCTGACTGAAATGAGATCAGTACATGCCTTGCACCACCAGTTCTGGTTGATTGAAATGTGATCAGTACATGCCTTGCACCACCAGTTCTGGCTGATTGAAAGGCAATCAGTACATGCCTTGCACCACTAATTCTGGCTGATTGAAATCTGATCAGTACATGACTTGCACCACCAATTCTGGCTGGTTGAAATGCAATCAGTACATGCCTTGCACCACCAGTTCTGGCTGACTGAAATGAGATCAGTAGATGTCTTGCACCACCAGTTCTGGCTGACTGAAATGAGATCAGTACATGACTTGCACCACCAGTTCTGGCTGACTGAAATTAGATCAGTACATGCCTTGCACCACCAGGTCTGGCTGACTGAAATGTGAACAGCATGTGTCTTGCATCACAAATTCTGGCTGATTGAAATGTGATCAGTACATGCCTTACACCACTCCTTTCCTGCCTAAGAGGATCTACATAATCTACTCTTTCAATATCAGGATTTAGATACTTTGGCAAATTAATCATTTTAAAAAGTACATACTGAAAACAATTCCCACAGGTCTGCATCTGCAATGTTATCAGGGACCCAGTTCACCCTCATGTTAATTCATTGGCTGCAATTCTCTATATCATACCGTTTTGCTGGATAACTGGTAAAATCCTCTCCAGTTTAGCAATAGTTGAATTGGCCACTTTATTCACAGCCTGGAGTGACTGTACACCCTTCTTTAATGCACTGACAATGACTTCTAGCTGCTCAATGCTTGTTGTTACCTTGAGGGTACTGTATGGTAGGCATCCGCCTTTTAACAACCACAGAAAGACATTTAAACAAATTTAGCAGCTTGTCATCAGAGGAGGCATTTTAAAGTGATGCATATGATCTTTCTGTTCCACATTATTATTAATGTTTGTGGACATGATTTTTGGATTAGTATGGGGGACATTCTGCTCCCCGTTATTATTACTATTTGCAGACATGATTTTTCAATTAGTATGGGGAATGTGAGCACTATAAGCATTGTACATCTGTCAAGGATGAAAAGGGGAAAAGAAATTATTCATCCATCTTTCTTTTAGCCTGTCATGCCCCACCTACACCACGGGTTATTTGCATATACCACACATCCTAATCTTGGAAGATCATTTTAGACTCCCTCCATGCAAGAATCATAGACAGCCTAATACAATTAAAAGAAAATGAAAGAGTAAAGACAGCACGGTATGAAAATGATCATGACACAGAAAACACTGTGAAGCACCAAACTAATTTTTCCATGTGAATCTGTTCAGAAGGCATTCTTTTTCACAGAATCTAGACATTAAAGCAAGGGCCCCATATGAATAGGCAGTCATACAGTATCAAGATTGTAAGATATTATGTGCTATGACTTCACCAGTGCACTAGGTCTCACCTCATGTTTACTTAACTGAACTGGATTCTAGTGTGAGTAAAAGTATCATCATATGAGAGGAAAATATGGCCAGTGTTTACTCAACAAGCAGGTCGCAGAAATGATAGAAAAAAGGCAAAAATATGTATATTGTAGATAAAAACAACAAGTCTGTGCAGAAAGTACCCACAGCAGTAAGAAGATCAATTGGGCAGTCCATTTGATCCTTCAGGATGCAACCAGTATGTCTTCTGAAGCTCTGACTGTTCTCTAGAAGCCACTTGGTAAACCAGTTGGAGTCATACCTCTCAAACTCTTAGAGTAAGAAATCTGGACAAAGCCATGAAAAAAGTAGTACAAATAGGTACAATTTTTAAATATTACTCTTACAAACTTAGAAAGTTGATAGAATAACAGGTTTTGCATTAGCATGAATTTTGTGAAGGGTATGAAGCCTAAAACTCAAATGTCTGTCATTATTTTTAAACTTCAATCTTTAATGATTTGTCACTAATTTCCCAGAAAGCCACAATTTTATGAAAAATGGACCAAAGGTATAAGGCAAAAATCTGGACATTCTGCGAAAATCTGCACAGTTGAGAAGTATGGTTGGAGTGGTTTACTATCAAAAGTGCGAACGGCACTCCGTCGACTGTCATATACTCGAACATGGAAGGTCATAATCGGTAATGTCAAAGACAAAATAATCAATCTAGGAATGGTTTTAACATGGGTCGAGGTAAGGGAGATGTTTGTAGTTTGGAATAATACTGAACACCTACCTCGACCCATGTTAAACCATTCCTAGATTGATTATTTTGCCTTCGACATTACCGATTACGACCTTCCATGTTCGAGTATATGACAGTCGACGGAGTGCCGGTCACACTTTTGATAGTAAACCGGTTGGAGTATAATGCTGCCAGCATCTGCATTTTAACTAATAACCTTTTACAGGGAGAAACACACAAAACAGTAAAATAAATAGGTGTGTGTGTGTGTGTGTGTGTGTGTGTGTGTGTGTGTGTGTGTGTGTGTGTGTTTGAGAGAGAGAGAGAGAGAGAGAGAGAGAGAGAGAGAGAGAGAGAGTAGGTATGAGGTGAATGACCAGAATTTCAAAGATTGTTGACAATCACTGTTGTGACCCTTAGACTGTTAAATGTTACTTATGGGACAATGCTATACAAGGGGACAAATATAATAGCTGCAATTTACTACCAAATTCAGATAATAACACTAACATAAAAAAAAAATCCTGGATTTCAGTACTTACTGGTCCTGTCAGAAACCACCTCTGCACATGCTTAAGAGTATAACTCTGAAAGGATTCAGAATGAAAATAAATAAATATTTGGGAAACTCTAACACGAGTCAAGCTTCCTGATGACCTCAAGACATTTTCTTGATCTGTCACTATGAACGTATGAAACAGTGCAATTAATTCCATATTTTACTTTGATTTTTATGTGTTTACATTTTGCATTGTTTCATCTAATATGGAATGCTTATGCATTCTTTTGTCTTTCTCTGTCACACAATCACTACTTTGAGCTTCTGATGCTCTGAATTTGTTTTGCTTTAAAAACTCCTGTTTTGATTTTTTTCTTAGTAACTTAAAAGATAAAAAAGAAAAAAAGTGCCGTCATTAATAACTCCTCTCTTGACTTCTCTGATTCTTGAGCTCCTCCAGAATGCTACTGTTTTATTATGAATTTACTTTCGAGGTCACTGATCCTCTTTTTATTTTTTTTACCTACATTCTTGGCTTGATTGACTTCTCACTAAACACAACTTTGTTGTAATTGTTTTTATTTACTATGTGTGCGTATCCTTTCTACCTACAAAATTACATATTACTTCAAACATAACGTTTACTAATATCCTTCTTTGCACATTTTAAATGTTCAGTAACATCAAATACATTGATAAAACTAGCTTACTCATGACTGACTGAAAAAATGTCTTCTATATTTTCCTCAAAAAGTCTATTTGGCAGATGCAGACATTCTGCAAAACAGCATCCCAAATCCACAGGTCATCTAACAAAGCAACAGGTTCTTCTGAAATTCTGCAATACCTGTTCATCCAAAATGTAATATTATTTAAATACTTAGATTTTTACTTTATTTATTCTTTGTTGAACAGGTTAGTCCCCCTAAGCTCGTAGCTTCTTTTCAGGGGAGATCTGAGATGATATTTATATTACTAGGAGAAATTTGCCCAGAGCATCGGAGAACTTCCCCTACTCTTTTCAGTATGTGCCTTGGGTTCTTTTACATCCATCTGAGCTACCACCAACTGAAGCAGATGGGGTCTTAATTTAATGTCTCATCCAAAGGAAGGCACACTGAGGACTGCAGCATACCTTGTATGGTGCACTGCAGTGTCAGCAATCTATCTACCTTGTGTGAGAATAGAACCTACAGCTTTGTGCGCCAAAGGAGAGTATGCCACCTGTTGCCCCACTGACAGTGCTAAAAGAACATTCCTTCCTTAACTTGACCTGGCAAATGGTCCGAATGAGGTTTCAGTAAATCTGGCTGTTTTAGCAAATTAAGAGAGCATTTTGAGGTCTATGCCCCAAGCAATATGTATCTTGGAATGTTGTGGCATTTGAGTTGCTATATAACGTTATAGGAGGGGGACTGTGGCCTTCACAAGTGGGTTGTTATGCATGTTTTGTGATGCTTTTATGTGTGAGTGGGTATATTATCTGATGGATTGTAAGTTTCAGCATACCAGATTAGGTGTGTCATGTGTTGTATGTCAGTGGACTAGGATTTATACAATACTACAGGATAGGGTGCAATGGTATAGATAAAAGTGTACAAACAGCTGCACAACTATTTAGAGATGCTTTTTTAACCTTAAACTTCTTGCTAAAGTGCCTTGAATAGAGTTGTAAGCATAAAGCTCAATTCATAGGTACTCCCAGTAGATAAAAACAAATATATCGATGAACAATCCTTACAAGTCCAGCATGATATTAACTACAGCCTTCAGCAATAGTTTTTGTGAGGATCTGTTGCACAAACCTTCACCGTAACTCAGTCTCACTACAAACATGCATGAAATATCACCATTCACCTGCTCCATTTTGCTCTTATACTTTGGTGTTATTATTTTCCATAATGTCTTTTGTTTTACTCATTATTTTCCTTGTAGGCTGCACTGACATCTCTTTGGAACTGTAGAAGGATAACGGTACAGAACAGGAAAGAAGCTGGATTTTATTCATGGTGGAATAAAACATGGATCGGACCACTGGGGCTTCCTACACCACCCCATATCTACTAGCAAGGATGTCTAGAAGATGGACTAATGAACATCATTTATTTTAATTTTTATTTATTTATAATTTGTTGACTGGGTTAGACACACTTGGTTAGTGGCATCTTTTCAGAAGTGACCCAAGGGGATATTTACACTATTGGGGAAATTTGGCCAGGACATTGGGGAACTTCTTCTATTCTTTTTGATAAGTGCCATGGGTTCTTTTACATCCACCTGAGCTACCACCCACTCAGGCAGATGGGACCTCATCCAAAGGATGAATCTTTAACACTGACTTGCTCTCAGTCTGTAAACTGTGTAGTATTTCCTTCACTCTCCTGGCTTCTCTGTGAAATTGTACTGACATGTGCAACTGCCCAGGCATTCTCACTGTTTAGAACTACTCTATCCCTTCACTCTCCTACAAGAATACTGGTAGTGGAAGTATCTGTAAATCAAGTGCAGACAGATTCCCAAGTTTCTTCCGTATCTCTGCCTGCTGCAACATCACTTCCTGAATTACTTGCATCAATACCTAGGCTTATATTCAGTGCAATGAAATCACAGAAGAAGCATTGCTATTCTATGAAATCTGTAGTATTTACCTGTACAAGGTGTAATCTCTCTGTTAATTCACTAACCTGTCAGCAGTACCATCCTTCACGTATGGCAAACTCACAGTCACACAAGAAAAAGGAGTGCTTACCTGATTCAGGTGCCCACCCTATCACTGAAAGCAAACTGGAGTCTCCCTGCTGCTTGGACAAATTTACTCCAGTCATTATAAAAACAGCCTAATATATGCTATAAAAAGTGCCACAGGCTTGGAGGGATATACCTTTTCAGCTAAAGGAAAGTAATAACAGTTGAACATTTGAGACCACTAAGTGCTTCCAGAGACATCCAATTTGCTACAAATATTTAATTTTAGAAAATCCAGGCACAGTCATTATCATTTTTGCTATAATTTTTTTAACTAATTGAAAGATCAAAGAGAAGCTCAGATTGTAAAATTTAGTTACAGCTTCCTAGAATTACATCAATTGATATTAAAAGACAATTTGGGTCTAGATAGAGAGATTACTTTCCAAGTGACTTTTTCATTCAAAGTCAGAAACTTTCTGAATGCCTCTGTTTATATTAAATTAATTACTGGAGTGTTTCTAATTAAAAATGAAAGGAAAATGTGGATTTATTATCTGAAAGGTCAAAGAATGGCCTGCAAAATTTGTTTGGTATTGGTGAATGATTGCATAGAACTTAAAATAAAACAAACAAAATGGAGCCAAGAAATATAGCAATGTCTGAGATGTGAAAAGGATGGCACATAACCCCACCCTCATAAATGGAATACATGTCAGCATAATGAAGACAAGGAAATTATGTAGGAAACAAAATTAGAAAGCTACTGAATATGAACAAGTGAAGAGTGGCTAAGCAAATAAACGTATACAGATGCCTTAACCAAATTTTAGGTATAGAGCATCTGATTTTGTAAAGAATGAGAATTATTGGTGAGATTAAAGCACATTTTACAGTTCTCATCAGTCATACACATTTTGGTATGAATTTCTCTAAGAATTAAAATAGAAATAATGACAGAAGGATAACTCATAATCAATGCTACTTATATTGGGTGATGTTTTGAAGAGAGAAGTACCTATGGTATGCATAAACTAATAGAGGTGAATGCATAGATCTGAGTAAATTAAATAAGTAGGAGAGGCACACACTCAGTATGACGTACCTTTAATAAAAATACATTTACACTGGTTATAACATTCATAAAAGGCTTACGTACACAGTAAGCACACTGTACTGATTTTATAATGGATATAAGATGCCTGTTCATGAAGCTTCCCTGGTGCAGGCCCAACAGACTAACACTAAAGTTCTGCCACGTGCCCTTAAGCAAATACAGTTGCTGCAGTTTACCCTTGTTGAAACCTACTGCTGTTGGAGAACATTTCCTCCCTAAATGTTTCTTGTTATAAATGATGGGATTCCACTATCTCTTTCTTCATTCTGACAATACTGAGAGGTCATTCAAAGCCCTCTGTATCCTAGTCATAATAGGGCTCCTCTGTTTACCTCTTCATGCTGATAGCATAGTCCTCTACGTGCATACTCATATGCAGTGGATAAAAAAGGTGTACACTCCCCTGTTAAAATGCCAGGTTTTTGTGATATAAAAAAATGAGACCACAATAAATCATTTCCAAACTTTTCCCACCTTTAATGTGACCTATAACCTGTACAATTCAATTGAAAAACAAATCTGTTAGGGGATAAAATATAAAAAGTAAAAAACATACAATACACTGGTTGCATAAGTGTGCACACCCTTAAACTAATACTTTGTTGTGTGGGCAAACCCTTAAACTAATACTTTGTTGAAACACCTTTTGATTTAATTACAGCATTCAGTCTTCTTGGGTACGAGTCTATCAGCATGGCATATCTTGGCTTGGCAATATTTGGCCATTCTTCCTTGCAAAAGTGCTCCAAATCTGTCAGATTGCGAGGGCATCTCTTGTGCACAGCCCTTTTCAGGTCACCCCACAGATTTTCTATTGGATTTAGGTCTGGGCTCTGGCTGGGCCATTCCAGAACTTGAATTTACTTCTGGTGAAGCCAATTTTTTGTTGATTTGGATGTATGCTTGGGGTCATTGTTATGTTGAAAGGAGAAATTCCTCTTCATCTTCATCTTTCTAGTAGACGCCTGAAGTTTTTGTGCCAAAGGTGACTGGTATTTGAAACTGTCCATAATTCCCTCCACCTTGACTATAACCCCAGTTCCAGCTGAAGAAAAGAAACCCCAAAGCATGATACTGCCACCACCATGCTTCACCATGGGGATGATATTCTTTTGGTGATGCAAAGTGTTGTTTTTGCACCAAATATACCTTTAGGAATTGTGGCCAAAAAGTTCAACCTTGGTCTCATCAGACCATGACACATTTTCCCACATGCTTTTGGGAGACTTGATGTATTGTTTTGTGAATTTTAGCCAGGCCTGGATGGTTTTCTGTGTAAGAAAAGGCTTCCATCCTGCATCCCCACTCCATAGTCCAGACATATGGAGAAATGGGAGATTGTTGTCACATGTAGTACACAACCAGTACTTGCCAGAAATTCCTGCAGGTCCTTCAGTGTTGCTGTAGGTCTCTTGGCAGCCTCCCTGACCAGTTTTCATCTTGTCTTTTAATCAACTTTGGAGGGATGTCGAGTTGTTTGCAATGTCACTGTTGTCCCATATTTTCTCCACTTTTTGATGACTGTCTTCACTGTGTTCCATGGTATATCCAATGCTGTGGAAATTTGTTTGTACCCTGACTGATACCTTTCCCTTTGATGCTTTGTAAGCTCTCTGTGAACCATGGCTTTTACTGTAGCAGGCAACTGAGTAAATGTAAGAAAAATCCTACTAGGACAGCTGAACTTTCTTTGGAGGTGATCAGAGTCTCTTTAATTGATGGCAGGTGTGCACCCAAGAAGACTGAATGCTGTAATTAATTCAAAAGGTGCTTCAAGAAGTATTAGTTTAAGGGTGTGCACACACAACATAGTATTATTTTAAGGGTGTGCACACTTATGCAAACAGTGTATTGTACTTTTTTTTATTTTTTATATTTTTCCCCTAACAGATTTTGTTGTTTTTCAATTGAATTGTACAGATAATAGGTCACATTAAATGTTGGAAAAGTTTTGAAATTATTTATTGTGGTCTCATTTTTTTTATATCACAAAAACCTGACATTTTAACAGGGGTGTGTAAACTTTTTATATCCACTATATCTCAGGAGTGATCAGAACAGTCAGCTTAACCCTCAACAAATATACCAGTGACTGTGGCACTAACCTGCCCTGATTCTGCCAGTTATCATGACACTCACTTAACTTTCCTGTATGCATCCTAGTGGGGAATGGTGCCATATTATCACTCCTACTCTTTTTTGCATGCTATTAAGCAGTACATCACAAATCAGACTCTACAACAGCATCCCCAAGAAAAAGACTGTGATCTCTCAACCCTACCCCAGGCAGGCAAATGAGGTTATGAGCAGACTGGGCACCCCCACTCTACATGATCTTACCCCTGCCCTACATGTGATGTAAGCTTGATGTACTGCTCAGTCCACCTGATCTTATACTGATCTGTTAATACACTGCTTTATCAATATACATATGTGCTACTCCTTGCTAATATTGTATTTTATAATTGGGTTAGCATAACACACTGATCTTACCTGCTAACAGTTCATTGAGATTCACTCCACTTATTACTTTGGATAGCTCATTGTCACCCCTCTTGGAGGTATCAGCATTGCTGTACCAGTAAGTGTAATAAATGGGTGTTAACTGTAAATCCAGTGCTGAATGTTGGACCCTAATCTGTAGAGTGTTTCTTTGGACATAGCATAGATTTTATTGTATTACACAAATTGTTCTAAAATATATCCAGCAAGACAGAGGGACTCCAAAATGGCCAGTTTCAATAAAAAACTTTTATTGTCGACACCACAAGCAGCTTCACAGACTAAGCTGCTTCTTCAGGTAATGTCTATCAAACTAAAAATCTCAGTTTAAACACCATATATTACCTTCCTTGATTAATCATGTGACATCAAGGCACTCAAATTATTTAAACAAACAGTCTTATAAAAGCATATGCATAGCACCTAAGTACAAAAGTCATAATACATTCATAAAAATGCATATGCAACAAATATATATATATATATAAAGCATAAAAAATACAATGATACAAAGGCAAAAAACATTCAACGTCTTAGGTTCCTAGATTTCAGCTTAGGTTTTATAGGGACCACATTGTTGAGTCCATGCCCACTCTCGCCTCTCAGTCTAATGATCCACTTAGACTCAAGTTGCTCAGTACTATTCCTGATGTTACCTCCTCTTAAAGTCTTGTGCACCCTCCCTATGACCAAAAACTTAAAAGTATGCTCAGTACCACTGGCAATTACATGTTTTGCAAAGGCATTAGTTTTATTCCCTTTGTGTTGTGTTCAAAAGTTTACATAGGCAAGATGGCTAGAATGCTTAGAGAAAGAATAAAGGAACATCTGTATCATATTAGCAAAGGGAATAAAACTAATGCCCTTGCAAAACATGTCATTGCCAGTGGTACTGAGCATACTTTTTAAGTTTTTGGTTATAGGGAGGGTGCACGAGACATCAAGAGGAGGTGACATCAGGAATAGTACTGAGCAACTTGAGTCTAAGTCCTTTCCTGCTCTGTTATACAGTCCCAAAAAGATGTCAATGCAGCCTATAGGAAAAATAATGCAAGGGACAAAGGATGATTATTTCAAAATAAAGCAGGAGTAGAGACCACTTTTGTGGTGTATCACACCAAATAAGAAAGAAAAAAGAAGACAGATGACAAGCTGTTAGCATATGATCACAGATTAGCAGCAGTAGCTCAACAGTCAAAAAGCAGCAATGAAATATTGCACTAAACCATATGGCATGAAGAAAACGCTTGCCATAACATGGAGACTCATATAATTTATTAAGGAGACTTAAAACTGGCATAGTAGAATAAAATGAATATTAGCCAGTATATGAGTAAGACATAAAGATAAATAAAACTAAGCAAATAGGCCATGATAAGCATCATGCAATAGTTACACATATACTGGCAGCGTTTTTAAAGGGTTATGAAATAGTTACTACACAGATGATAGCAGTTTTTATAATTTGGAAACATCACATGATAACCTCATATACATCAATATTATCTACAACTGCTGGGATAAGTGTTTACAACATTCTTGATGGAATGTATATGGTTTTATCTCTGCTACACTGCTATATATATGGGCACCTGCATGCGAACATAGGTACTCAGCCATCCTATGCTCACTGCAACTATATGTGCACAGCTTCCAAGGCTGACCTTGACTGGAAATATCTTAGCAGAATAAATATAAGAAAATAAAAAATACAAAATTTCTGCTCTGTAGTTTCCAAAAGGAAAAAGCACATCTTAGACATAACACCCCAATGATGCAAGCTATAACACAAAACTGCCAAAAGTGGGGCACTGCAGGTATAGGAAACACAGCAAGAAATGTTCATGCATTCAAGAATAAGAGGCATATGAAATAAAGATGTGTATATAATACATCGCAAAAGGATGCACAAAGGTTATGTGAACTCTGGCAAAGTAATGGAAATATATAGCAGAAGACATGATCACAGAACATGTGCAAATGGGGTGATCATTTCCATAGCCAAACTGACCCAACAAAGACCATCCAAAAGTTGACTGACATGCAGCATAATGCCAAGATCTGTATCAATGTGCCAGCAACATTGGTGCAATAGATATAACTTCATACTAATAGAAAATAATCCATAATAACATGCTTTAATAGTCATCTACCTGATATTATCATAATCAGCAGAAAAGATACTTGTGGTAAAGAAGTAACTGCAGTACGGGCTACCCATCACCTGAGATCATGACCTTATGCAAACGTCTGACCTGCCAGATGTAGCAATAAACATGACATAATGTTGAGTGTCCTTTCACAGCAGTCCACATACCTGCATAATCCTGTTAGAAAAGGTGTAAGAAAGTCCATGAACTTGATACCAGGCTCTCGTAAAATTGTACTTTCTGTGACTCTGGCTTATATAATACTTGCACAACTTCAATAAAGGCCAAGCAAGAATGTTAGTATTCTTTGACACCCATGATAATTCAAATGCAGAGAATATAACAGCCAAAATCTAACTTTTTCATCTATCCAGGTTCATCAAGCGCAACCTTTGACAGTCTAGAATGGTCATTAAGTGACTTACTATCTGATATTAAACATGTTTCTTCTCAGCTATACAAAACAGAGAAAATTAAAACACCATCAGACATATAAATAATAATTACTTGCCTGTCTATGAATAGATGACAACCAATGTGTAACATATGTAATTTGTAGCAGACTCTGTACTCTGCCATGTCAGTGTTATTGGTGATCTGAGTATGTTCATGAGAGAAAAAACAAACATGCTACAATACTGAAGCATTTAGCATAGCAGGACAAGAATGGCTACCAGTAATATCATACTCAGCAATGTTTACAGTATGCTATTTATTTAGCATTTGTTTACTGGGAAAGTCTGACTTGGAACAAAGCCAATTTTCAGCAGAGGCCTTGGAAGAAACACTCTAGATGCATGTCATTGTAATGTGGGAGGAAACTGTCGTGAACCTGGAGAAACCCACACGAACACAAGAAGGACATGCAGACTCCACACAGAAGGCATCCCAGCTGAGAATCGAACTGGAGAGCTTCTTGCTGTAAGGTGACAACGCGACCACTGCACCATCCTTATTTATTTATATTATCATTATTATTTATTTTTTTTATTTTAGTATGTTTACTAGGGTAGTACACTGATCACTAAAGACTATTTGTAAGCACAGCTCAGGTGAAGAGATTAACAAAAAAGGAAAACAGAAAAAAAACACAAACACACATTAATTGCAGAAGGTAGATTATCCCATAGACAATTGACAGATTGTCTATCTGTCACAAAAGCTGTTCCCATTAACCCCGCCCCTGACTGAACAAAATATTAGACTTAAAGTTCTATAACCACAGGGGCAAGTTGGAATGGATGTGAAGATAAGACAGTGTACTATATAGTCACTGTAGCAAGAGCATATAGAGCAAATATGTATGAACCCTCTCTGCACTTTTGTAGTGACAATATGACCAATACCCAGGTCAGTAATGCACCTAGGCAAAGCTGGAATAACACCTCACAGAGTAAATACCTATGACCATCTGATAGACACTGCCCACATCATAATTTACCTTACCCAGCGAATGACCATCACCCCAAAAACAAGTGAAGGTACATGCTGTACAGATTACCTGTGAACATCCAAGATAACAAGTGCATGAAAAGCGTGTATACAGTTCTGCTAGTGTTCAGCATCCAGTACCTAAGTCTGGCAATATAGACACATTACCTGAAGAGCTGTAAAATCATTTCTACTATGAACTACACTGACCCTCTGATGTTTCCAACTCTCTTCCGCAGGGATGCGTATATCTGGAAGTTATGCAAGAGAGCACTCACCTTCCTTTCTGAAAACTATCCCGGTAACTAACTCATGTTACCCCTCCCCAAGCAGAATCTTTTTTAGAAATAATAAAAGAAACAATAATTTTTCCTTCTGAATTTCAACCACACTTTCTTTTTTTTTTTTTTTTTTGCTGCAACAAACAAGGGAAACAAACACTCATGAACAATGGCCATATATTTCACATAAAGTTAATAGTGGCTTTGAAAGGTAATTTACAAACAAGCTTGTAGTTACTGTGTAGTGCAATATGTAGTACAGAGCGTGCATAAGACTACTGCTACCTAATGCGCTTTGGTAAAACCTACACAACTGATTACAGCATTTAAAAGTGTGGAGTCAACTCAGCAGAGGCTAGAAAACAAATGTGGGACATAGCTAGCAGTCAGGCAGAGTTAGAAGCCGAATCTAGTTATCCTATGCAGATACAGCACTATGAAGGACTGGAGTCAAACTCTACACACCCCTGTCCATTTCTCTGGGAAGCTGATTCTCCTTCCTAAGCAAACATCTCAGTACATATCTGCAGACACCACCATAGATAACACAGAGTAGTTAAACCCCTCTCCCCTGAGAGAGTGTCTGAAGCATAAAATGTTACCTTTTGCACTACTCAAAATAGAGACAGTTACTGGCACACCCACCAGATGCATTTTCTTAAATAAAAATGTGTTCATTTAAACTTCTGCACAAAAAATACTTCCCTCTGCATCACCCCTGAAGCTGAAACCTCTCCTAACAAGCATTTTAGAATCCTGCAGATAAAAAAATGTTTTCCCCTTTATGTCACATGCACTAGAAATGAAGCCCCCCTCAGCAATGCAACTCATTTAGATGTGATGTTGTAAGCAAGATGAGAAAAGTAAAAGGTTTACCTCTACACCATGCACAGAAGCTAATACTAAACTACCGCCAGAGCACACCAAACTCAATTCAATGTGTGGATCATGCAATATTTGTGTATATTTAAGACATTTGGTACTCTTAGCATCTATCACAATTCATGAATATAAATCATGTGGTCTGGTGTCCTGTGTGTACTGTATACTCTAAAAGGAAATACTTATGTAGCTGGACATGCACATTTTTTCCATCTTATTATTTTCAGTAGCTTAATTACCAATGTTATAAGATGTGAGAAGTATTCTGGACTTTTGGAAAGTTCCTGTGTTGCCCATTTCCTTTCATGGATAAAAGGAGGCTTCTTTGTTCACCAGTGGGAGTAGGGAGCTTAGAGCAGCCTATCTATCCCTGGAGGAGTGTTCCCAGCACAAGAATCTGGTAGTCTATTGGCTGTTTTGGGCCAATTTCTAGCTCTTTCAAGTCCCCCTGTATAAAACCCGCTTTGGCGTGGTTTTTGCACTTGTTTCTACTCAGCAAAGCTCCTTGTGGTCCTGCAGAGTGGTGCTAGCAGCAGAGAGACAAAAAGAGCGACTGCTTACCTGATTAAGTATATTTTCTTCTGCTATTACCTGTGCGACTGTCTGCTCTTGCTGAAAAGCGAGTATATCTGCTCCTTTACCTGATTTAAGCTGTTTTACTGCAATTTTTTACTTGCACTTTGAAAAGTTTGTCCTGTTTGTTTAAATTTACCTGTTGAGGCGACACACTCAAGTGCGCTAGCCGGTGTTATGTATTTACTGCATTTTCTGCTGTTTATGTACTAAAAACAAAAACTAAAAAAAAATCCTTGTTTCCTGCCTTTCCTGACCTAGAGTAGTCCAAATACAGGCTTTGCAGTATTCTGGACTTTTGGAAAGTTCCTGTGTTGCCCATTTCCTTTCTTGGATAAAAGGAGGCTTCTTTGTTCACCAGTGGGAGTGGGAGCTTAGAGCAGCCTATCTATCCCTGGAGGAGTGTTCCCAGCACAAGAATCTGGTAGTCTATTGGCCGTTTTGGGCCAATTTCTAGCTCTTTCAAGTCCCCCTGTATAAAACCCACTTTTGCATGGTTTTTGCGCTTGTTTCTACTCAGCAAAGCTCCTTGTGGTCCTGCAGAGTGGTGCTAGCAGCAGAGAGACAAAAAGAGCGACTGCTTACCTGATTAAGTATATTTTCTTCTGCTATTACCTGTGCGACTGTCCGCTCTCGCTGAAAAGTGAGTATATCTGCTCCTTTACCTGTTTTAAGCTGTTTTACTGCATTTTTTACTTGCACTTTGAAAAGTTTGTCCTGTTTGTTGAAATTTACCTGTTGAGGCTACACACTCAAGTGCGCTAGCCTGTGTTATATATTTACTGCATTTTCTGCTGTTTGTGTACTAAAAAAGAAAAAATCAAAAAAATTATCCTTGTTTCCCGCCTTTCCTGACCTAGAGTAGTCCAAATACAGGCTTTGCTGTATTCTGGACTTTTGGAAAGTTCCTGTGTTGCCCATTTCCTTTCTAGGATAAAAGGAGGCTTCTTTGTTCACCAGTGGGAGTGGGGAGCTTAGAGCAGCCTATCTATCCCTGGAGGAGTGTTCCCAGCACGAGAATCTGGTAGTCTATTGGCCGTTTTGGGCCAATTTTTAGCTCTTTCAAGTCCCCCTGTATAAAACCCGCTTTGGCGTGGCTTTGCACGATTTTGCACATAGCGCAGCATCGGGCAGCACAGCTTAATCGGGTTTAAACCATTCTCAGCTCCACAAAGTCTGCTCTTCACTTTTTCCCTTAGAACTGTTCTAGATCACAAAATAAACACCTTATTCTTAATCTATAGCCCGGTACTTGCTCACAAAAGCATTTCTATAAGTTAGCACTAAAAATTAAATAGCACTGCAGCCTCACATACTCCCTTTGAGTACTCTGTTCCCCACTGGTCCTTTTTCTCAATTACAAAGGAGTTCCTTATACTATTCTAGCATGTCCAAAGGTCATCTGTCAATTTATTTTCCAATCCAGCTGGTGAATCTGATAATCTTGAGGCAATGTTACAACTGCCTCATGTACACAGACAACCCTCTCCTCCTCCAAACAAGTTCAAACATATGTGAGAGATGCAACCATATAGCCAAACTGGAGGCTGAGCTCTCTCAACTCAGTACTGGCCTAACCAGTCAGGAGGAGAAGGTAACCACACACAATACAATTCCAGTCTCACATAGACCTACTACATCAGCTAACCAAACACATAAACACACAAAAACATACTCGGAGGCTCTAAATAAAAATCTGCCTAAGCAACAGAGCCCTGCAAAGCAGACACCCAAGCAACTGCTACCCCAAAACAAAACACGTGCAACACATAGTTCACAAAACCAGTGTGCCGAACCGTTACAGCCCTTAAGGCTAAACAACACACCTGATACACTTGTAATAGGTGACTCTATTGTCAGGCACACTGATGTCCCCCTCACCAGGCTGAACAAAGAGAAGGTCATGGTGAGCTGCCTGTCGGGCGCTAGGATCCGCCACATAACACAAGCACTCAGGTCACTCTAAGGCAAGTACAAATATGACTCAGTCATTGTCCATGCTGGTGTGAATGACCTGAGACGTACCTCCCTGGACTACATGAAAAGAGACATAGAGGAGCTCTCTGATTATGTAGCCCAGGCCAGTATGACCCTGACCTTGAGTAGCATCTTACCCTCACCAAGAATGATGCCACAATATAAAGACAAGATGATAAATTTAAACAATTGGCTGAATTATTGGTGTCATTCTAAGGGGATCCAGTGCCTGTCAGCCTGGAATGACATGCTTGACAAGCCACGTTACTTCGCTAGGGACGGCTTGCACCTGTCACCCCTGGGCTTTCGGATATTGGCAAAGGCTCTTGCCACCCCCATAGTGCCTTTTTTAGGCAAGACTCAAAAAACAAACCCACCTCCATAGATATCACAAAGAAAAAGAAACTAAGGGTAATGCTGCTCAATGCCAGAAGTACAAACCTCAAGATGCACGCACTTGAAACTCTCCTCAGCATGGAGAACATCGATATCTGTGCAGTAACAGAAACCTGGCTCAAGGCTCCCAAGAGCACTCCAGCACTACCAGGTTTTACCTCATACCATACTTTTCGGCCCCAAAACTCGGACCGAACCACAAAAGGAGGGGGAGTATCAATATTCGTCAAAGATACCCACACCTCCAGGTTGGTGGCACAGCACGAAGCATTGGAGACTATCCATGTGCAACTAACAGTGGGTAAAACTGCCTTTCAGTTTATAGCATGCTACAGACCACCCTCCCAAACTCAGGAACCCCACTCGGCTTTCCTGAAAACACTGGAAAATATGAAGGTCTCTCCAAACACCGTTATATTGGGCAATTTCAACTACCCAAACATAGACTGGGAGCACTACTCAAGCCCTAACACCTTAGCCCAAAGGTTCCTAGAATTTATAAACTCAAATGCTATGGAACAAATTGTCACCACTCCCACAAGAGGGGAAAACATGCTGAACCTGATCATCACCAACATGGGGACTCTATGCTCCAGACCTGAGGTATATCCCTCACTGGTAAGATCGGACCATAAATTAATCTCACTGGATATCCACATCCCGACCCCACCCCCTGCCCAGAAAACCACAGTGAAAAACTTCTCTAAAGCAAACTTCACACTCCTCAAAACTGAGGTGGAATCCTTCAAAGCCCCCGGGCCAGTGGAAAATACGGCCCAAACAGCAGAATCCTTTATAAACGCATTCTATGGACACCTTCAGGAATGCATGAATCATGCAATCCCAAATAAAACCAAGACCCAATCTCCCAAAGGCAGGCGTCCAGTCTGGTGAACCCCAGCCATAAATAAACCATACAATAGAAGAAGGAAGCTACTACATGATAGAGCAAAATCCCTAAAAGGGAAGGCATCTCTGATCAGTATTAGCAAAAAACTATGGTCCCTCATAAAATCATCTAAGGCCAGCTTCAAGAGAAAAATTGCACAGGACACTAAAGATAAGCACAAGGCCTTCTTTAGTTATGTTAGGAACCTGGGTGGTAACTCCCAGATATGCTCAGAGATAGTCCAAAATGACAAAAAAATACACTGAACCCACAGACATTGCCAACATCCTGGCTGACAGGTTCAGTGCAAACCCCCCCCCCCAAAAGAGCAAATATCTATCCCAGCAGAGTGCTGCCCCCCTGACATCTCAGATGCTCAGGTAAGAGCCACCCTCTCCAAAGCAAAAAACACAGCATCAATGGGACCAGACGGTGTCCCGGGCTGCGTCCTACATGAACTCCAAGAAGAGCTGAACCCCAACATAAAGCTACTGTTCAACCTCAGCCTTACTACAGGATATGTACCCAAAGAATGGTGTACAGCAACAGTGGTCCCTCTCCACAAAGGTGGTGCCTCAACGGACCCTGGTAACTATCACCCCATAAGCCTGACTAGCTTGGTCTGCAAGGCTATGGAGAGGATCATCATGGAACTCATAAATAAAGATATTGGGGACCTACAGACACTGGATCCTACTCAATTTGGCTTTGTTAAGGGTAGATCCTGCCTCTTAAACCTGGTCAATTTCTTTGAATCAGTCACCAAAGCCATTGACGAGGGGAAGGTGGTCCACACAGCCTACCTAGACCTTGCAAAAGCCTTTGAAACAATACCCCACTTGGGAATCATAGATAAGCTCTCCAGCTTAAATATAAACCCCTATGTCAATAGATGGGTTGCAAACTGGCACAAGGACAGAACACACATGGTCAGAATTGCTGGAGCCATGTCAGACTCCAAACCAGTCATAAGCGGCATCCCACAAGGCTCAGTCCTGGGACCTCTCTTGTTCAGTATATATTTCCTGGAAGTACAGGCCAACATGGGTGGACTATGGCTGACCAAGTTTGCAGATGACTGCAAACTGGGCACCATAATCGACTCTCCAGCTGACACAAGCATCCTCCAAAAAGGTCGCATAGAGATAGACAACTGGTGCCAGAGCCATGGCCTCAAGCTCAATGCCAAAAAGTGTATAGTCATCCCCTTTGTCAAAAACAAAGTGCCCACAAATTACCACATAGGTGGTAACCCATTAAGTATGGAAGAAGTAATTAGGGACCTGGGGACACAAGTTGATAGCAATCTCTCATTTGACAATCACATGGCCAAAGTGGTTAGAAAAACCTTCTATATAGCCCACCTTATCATGAAGGGATTCACTTCTAGATCAAGGGAGGTCATCATGCAGCCTTACTCATCCCTCATCAGGCCCATAATTGAATACAATGCCCCATTCAGGATGTACCTTACCCAACACCTGCAGCAACTAGAAAGACCCCAAAAGTACCTCACCAAGAGGATTAAAGGGCTCAAACAGATGCCATATGCTGCTCGGTTAAAGAAACTCCAGCTCTACTCAGTTGCATACTGCCTACTTAGAGGCGATCTGTGCCTGACATATAAGGCCATGTCCAACCTGGAATTGATGGACATGCTTCACCTCAGAAAATCCAAATCCCTTCGAGCTACACGCTCGTGGGACTTGAACCTCAGCACAGAAATAAATAGGACATGCTGGAGGGACAGATTCATAACCCAGAGGCTCCCTTCACTCTGGAATAGAATCCCAGTCCAAGTTAGGCAGAGTCCCTCACTGACTCTCTTCAAGAGGAATCTTGATGAGTGGATGGGAGATCGTAGGTTTACCCTGGGGATCACTTCTGTGTCACTGTTAGACAGAGGCACAGTAAACTAACCTTGAAAAAGGGCATAGTAAAACTCATTTGAAATGGGTGGCGAAAGCCAAACAAACTCTGGCTAAGCTTACAAATGCCCTAGGGCAGATAGCCTAGTATGAACCTATGAACCTATGAACTTATGAAGTAATCTCAAATACGTTAGTTCATTTTTCACTTAAGAAGCATTGCATTTGCAGTTGCCAGGATGCTACCTTCACAATGCTAGAAATGCTGAAAAATGTGGATCCAAAAATTTAATTTATTCTGGACTATGAGATGGATATCCAAGAAGCCTGATAATCTGCAGTGTGGTATGTTTTTGCATGTCACAAGTGGAAGAAGCCCTGAAAGTGTATTTGATTTTCAGGACAAATATAGAAAAAGTATATTGCAGTGAGGATTCAGATGTCTTAGGATCTTCAATAAATATGCCATTTATTTTCCTTAAGGGCACACGGTTCCAATGAGTATATAGATGCTTATCTTACTAAATCAAATAACCAAGCCAAAGACATTGATTTTTATGGTTTACGTGATTACTTAGTATGAGACAGCAATATGTTTAATATCAGATATAGTCAGAAAAGCAGTGGTATCTGCAGAATGAGTGGAATCCCTTTGTCACACTTAAAAGAGAACTCACAGAAGGACTTGTGGCATATAAAGTTGCTTGCAAGATGGGAAAATCTAAAATGAGTAAAATCAGAGTAAATTGAGTTGGGAGTTCTTTAGCAGGCATGCAAGAGAAACATGTTCCTGAGAAGTATTGCATGTGATCAGTTTATAAACATGATGAAAAGCAGTGCATGTGGTCAGTTTATAAACATGATGAAAAGCCATCTCCTGTAATAATCATATCTGAAGAAGCAGGCAATAGAAATCACTTGGCTTAAATATGTAACAGAGTAAATGATGTCCAGCATAAAAGTACAGACAACAATTGGATAAATAATCAGTTGCTCATCTGTAAAGAGATATCGATTAGTAATTTTAGCATGTTATATTGACTAGACACTGGCATGGACTGTAATATAATGTCTGTTCAAATATTTGAAGCACCAAGTTTGGAAGACAATAAGTGAAACTATCAATGTATAATTTGCATACTTGTTTTATTCATCATGCAATACAGCTAGGACAGAAAATACTATGCAGAAATATAAAGAATAACAAATACTTTAATAGGTTCATAGGTGTATACTAGGCTAATGACCACTAGGGCCCTTATAAGCTCAGCCATGTGACCCACAAATTTGATTTATATAGGGATGATTTACTGACTTCCTCTGTCCATCAAAGACAGGCACCAGACCAGGTGTGAATTTCCAGTTACCTATCCATTGGTCCAAGTTGCTTTTAAACAGGGTTATGGAGGAACTCTACTTCCTGATGAGGGCCAACTACTATGGCATAATGACCTCTTTGGTCCTAGATGTTATGCCCTTACTTATACATTAAGCAACATAGAAGGATTTTCTTTCTACCTTGGACACATGTTGGTCAAAGGGTAGGTTACTCTCTATATGAATTTAGCAATTTCTGACTAGTGAATCAACTTTTAGGGCTGTTGTATTGGTGATGCAATTATCCGGGGTGGCCAATTTCCCAAAAAGTACTATGATACATTTCTTGGCACCAATCTTTTGTTTGTGTTAGACCTTACTAAAGGGTGTTGTCATCTTGGGAGAATCTAATGACTGCTCCTAATTTGCAAACATCTGCAAACTTGGTCAGCCAGAGGACTTTGCCATTGGCTTTGACTTCCGACAAGTAGATGCCAAAAAGGAGTGGGCGTAGCACAGAACTTTGAATGACTCCACTGGTGATTGGCCTCTTTGTGGAGGTGACCTCATCAATCCTAACCTCTTAGGGTCTATCCTTGAGCCAGCTATTTATCCAGTGTGTTATAAAGGGGTTTATGCCAAGTTCTCTAAGTTTGCTAAAAAAACCTAAGTGTGGTATTGTATCAAATGCTTTGGCCAGTTCTAGTTAGGCAGTATGCACTGCTATCTCTCATCCATTGCACTAGTGACCTTTTCAAAGAAGTGCACCAGAACCAGTAAGCATGGTCTTCCTTTAACAAAGTAAAACTGGGAGGGATCAGTGTCTGGAGGCCTCCCATGTCCTTGATGATAATTTCCATGATAGAAGAATGTTGAATTCCAGATAATTTATATCACATCAAAAGAATACAAATATTTATTTACTAGTCTGTGATGTTTGCCAGATAAATAATGAAGTGTTACCAGCAGTTCATATTGTTAAAAAAACTCCACTAGTTCTGAGAAAGATAATCCATGAAGGAGATTATCTACATGTAGCATACGGATGTGATTAAAGTAAAAAATAATATATATTTGCCTGCAGTATGGCAAGTCATGTCAAATCACACAAATTTGTATTTGGACAGATTTTCCAGCTCTCACTAAAGCTATAAAAAGAGAGTATTACTTCCTTTGCACAATGGCAGGCGGTATAGCATGCCAAGAGAAAAATACTATTGTGCATGTTTGACTTAAAACTAGCTTTATAACAAATCAGAACTTGCAATGAATTTGCCAGGCCGTACATATTTAATTCAGACATTGGAAGTTACAAGTTATTGATTTTTAATTGAGTATTTCAACATATAAAAGAAGGGCATTATTGGTGTTAATAAAATTGATGGTGTACTACTATGATGTTAGACAAAAGAAGATCACACTCTGAGAATGATTGCATTACTGAAGAAACAAATGTAAAACAACCTCATGCTGAGTAAAACTGATGAGCTCTGAATTATATGAGTTATTTCTAATTGCATGAAGATTTGAAACTAGGCACTGAGAAAGGAATAGCTGTAATGCAAATGCATCCTCTTAAGAGCAAACAGGTACTTATGTGTCAGATTTCCTGTAAAGGTACATTATCCTATTCTGAATATCTCAGATGTAGACTTGCCTTTCAGAAAGTTACTGGCACATGATATGGAATGGCACTAGTGTACAAATAAAGAAAAGAGCTTTGGATTGCTTAAGACATTACCACAGTAAAGGTATTTTAAGTTTAGTAAATCACTTGCATTACTAGTAAATGCTCTCCACAATGGAACTGGTGCAGTGATTCTGCAAGAAGACAAATGAGTTAGTTATGGGTCCAT
This sequence comes from Protopterus annectens, assembly GCF_019279795.1. Classification (NCBI taxonomy): domain Eukaryota; kingdom Metazoa; phylum Chordata; order Ceratodontiformes; family Protopteridae; genus Protopterus; species Protopterus annectens. Next base: position 697,180,261 of record NC_056732.1, on the reverse strand, counting down.
ATCCATCACAAAATGCCAGAAAATACAAGCTGAAAATCTAGGGCAGTTACTTTTCAAAGCTTATTGTTTGTAAGACGTTCCATGTATATATTACATGATTGTGAGCATTGATTTTTCAGCTCACATTTCATTGCAAATTATGCACAGAAAACATTGAAATGAAAAGTCTTAAAAGCAAAAATCTTCTTGAAAGGGGAAAGCCCTTCCTGTATCCCCCAGTGTCACACCTCACACTGCCCAAAATTATATATGCCAACTTTTTAGTCACACCACAGTGAAGGAAAGAGACATAACTCCGAAAACCTCATTGCCAGCTCACACAGTAAAATACTTTGCAACAAAATTCACCACAATATTAAATTCTTGCAATTAAGACACTCAAGTCATTGGTGCAATGCAAATGCATAGGTAAGCTGGGAAGGGTTTATTGCTACAATAATCCATAAGGCATTGCAGAGTATAAGTTCATAGATTCATAGGTTGGTACTAGGCTATCGGCCCTAGGGCCTATACAAGCCTAGCCATAACAATTCCCTGGCTATGTCTTCCCACAGTATTTACTTCCCTGGACCCCTGTCTAGCAGGGTGACTGACATGATCCCCGGGGTGAATTTCCTATCTCCCATCCAATCATCAAGGTTCCTTTTATAGAGGGCCAAAGAGGCGCTCTTCCTAAATGGTTAATGGTTAAGAAGAATGGTTAATGGTTAAGATGTTTGCCTTACAAACACATGTATGGCCAGTCTATTTCTGTCTGGGGAGTCTCTGGGTCAGGAACCTGTCCCTCCAGCATGTTTTGTTCATTGTGATGACAAGGTTTAGATCCCTGGAGCGTGTCTGTCAGAAGGATTGGGATTTCTTTAAGTGTAGCATGCCCAACAGCTCTGGGTTTGACATGACCTTGTATATTAAGCAGAGATTGCCTCTGAGTAGACGATATGTGACAGGGTATAGGTGGAGTTTTTTTAGACAGTCAGCATAGGGCATCTGCTTTAGGCCTGTGATTCTTTTAGTGAGGTATTTCTGCGGCCTTTCTAGTTGTTGCAGATGTCTTGAGAGGTATATACCAAACCGGGCATTGTGTTCTATAATGGGTCTAATGAGGGATGAGTACAGTGGGACAATGACCTCCTTTTTTCTGGATGAAAAGCCCTTAGTAATGAGGTGTGCCACATAGAAGGATTTCCTGACTGTTGTGGTGATGTGGTTATCGAAGGTGAGACCACTGTCCACCTGTGTCCCTAAGTCTCTTATCACACTTTCAGTATTTAGTGTACTGCCACCTATGTGGTAATTCACGGGTGCATGTTTTTCCCCAAAGGGGATGACTATATATTTCTTGGCATTCAGCTTGAGCCCATGGCTCTGGCACCAAGCATCTGTTTCTGTAAGGCCCTTTTGTAGAATATTCACATCATTTGGAGATTCAATAATGGCTCACAGTTTGCAGTCATCTGTGAACTTTGTTAGCCAGAGTCCTTTAGTGTTGGCCTGTACTTCAGAAAAGTAGATGCCAAACAAGACCGGTCCCAAGGACTGAACCCTGAGGTACTCCACTTGTCACTTATCTGGAGCTGGATTTGGAGTCAGCTACTTTTACAGTGTGGGTTCTGTCAGTAAGCTAGTTGGCAACCCATCGAGTGACTTAGGGATTAATGCCTAGCTTAGTAAGTTTATCTATGATTCCAGACTGGGGGATGGTGTTGAAGGCCTTGGCGAGGTCCAGATAGGCTGTGTGGACCACCTCACTCTTGTCCATGGCTCTGGAGACTGATTCGAAGAAGTCAATCAGGTTCAGGAAACAAGATCGGCCCTTCACAAACCCATACTGCATTGGGTCCAGTGTTTGAAGGTTGCCAATGTCTTTGTTTATAAGTTCCATGATAATACGTTCGCCTTGCAGATCAGGCTTGTCAGACTGATAGGGCAGTAGTTCCCAGGATGCAAGGTGGATCCCCCCTTGTGGAGTGGGATAACTGTAGCTGTGCACCACTCAGTGGGCACAAAGCCTGAGGTGAGGCTATGATTAAACATGACACTTAGGTGAGGTGCCAGTTCATTTTGTAGTTCATGTAGTACACAGCCTGGGATGTTGTTTTGTCCCATGGATGCTGTATTCTTAGCTTTGGAGAGTGCATTGTTTACCTGTGTGGCAGTTATTACCAGAATTTGGCAATCTTTTAGTATTGAGATGGGCCCTTTAGGAGGTGAGAGGGGGTGAAGTTTGCATTGAATTGATCTGCCAGGATATTGGCAATATCCTTGGGATCAGTATATTTAATGCCATTCTGTTGTAGCTCAGAGCAGATCTGAGAATTGCCATTTAGATACTTGACATAGCTATAGAATGCCTTGTGGTTGTCTTTGGAATCTTTGGCAATTTTATTTTCGTAACTAGCTTTGGAGGATTTTATGAGGCATCTCAGCTTCTTACTGAGGCTGGTAAGGGAGTTTTTTGCGGGTTCCTATTACGTTATCGAATTACTAAAACTTCGAACCTGTAAACATCGAACACAGTTAATCAAAGTTTCAGCAATTTGAACTAAAAAAAAAGAAAAAAAAAGGTCAACAGTTAAATAACTGTTGTAAGCAAGGTGGCAAGCCCCCCTGCACCACCACACTCCCGTTCTTTAAATATACCAACTCTGAGATCGCACTATAGGGTTTCCGCACTATAGGGTTTCCGCACTAGAGTGCGATCTCGGAGTTGGTATAAAGAGCGGGGGGGGGTGTGGGGGGTGCAGGGGGCTTGCCCCCCATCTTACAACAGTTGATTTATGTTTTTTTTTTTTTTTTTACGTATTCGAAATTATGAAACATCGAACATACAAGTTCGATCTTGTAGTGTTCGATGTTTCATGATTTCGATAATGTAATAGGAACCCGTTTTTTGGCATCCTGGGATTTTCCTCTTTTCTGCAACAGTTTCTTCCTTTTGTTGTAAAGTTTGTTTATGGCACGGGACCACCAGATTGGCTTCCTTGCTTTAGCGAAGAGTGTCTTGGTTCTTTTGGGGATGGCACGATTCATGCACGAGTGGATATGCTCGTATAGTGCCTTAGTGTAGGATTCAGCAGTCGAACTTTCAGTTCCCGTCTGCATGGGTGTCATGAGGTTTGTCGCTTCTGACTTGAGTAGCATGAAGTTGGCTTTTTACAGAGGTTTCCTTACTGGAGGGTGGGGGTGGCATGTGGATGTCAAGGGAGATTAGCTTATGGTCAGACCTGACCAACGAAGGGGTGACCATAGGTGTGGAGCATCGATTTCCCATGTTGGTAATGACCAGGTCTAGGATATTGGAGCCCCTGGTGGGACTAAGGATTAGTTGATCCAGGGCATTGAAATTTATGAATTCCAAGAACTGTTGGGCAAAGGTGTTTGTACATGAGTAGTTTTCCTAGTTAATGGAAGGGTAGTTGAAATCATCCAGTATTAGGGTGTTTGGTTGTATATTAATATTTTCCAGTATGTTTAGAAATGTGTAGTGAGAATTTTGGGGCATGGTGGGGGATCTGTCGCAAGCTACAATTTGGATTGCAGTCTTACCTAGTGTTAGTTGCACCTGGAGAATTTCAGATGCATTGTGTTGGACAACTAGCCTGGTGTTGCGAATATCCTTGGTGAATATGGACACTCCTCCACCTTTAGTGTTTTGGTCCTGGTTTGGTGGCCGAATGCTTAAGATGCCCTTGTGTAAGGCATGGCCAAGTCTGCACAGAATAAAAAACATATATATATATATATATATATATATATATATATATATATATATATATATATGTGTGTGTGTGTGTGTGTGTGTGTGTGTGTATATATATATATATATATATATATATATATATATATATATATATATATATATATATATATAGATTCACTTCATAACACTGAAAGCTCAAAACACTGAAACTCAAAACACTGAAACCAAAACACTGACAGTTCAAAATCTTGAAAACTCAAAACACAGAAACTCAAAATACTGAAAACACATCATACATATACTGAGTTTAAACAACATAAATCATAGCACTTTCCACCAAGTGTAAGCAGGGGGACAAGCTCCCCACACCCCCTTCTACTTATATATATCAACTCCAAGATTGCACTTCACTACACTAAGTGCTGCGCCCCCCACACCTCCCTAACTATATATACCAACTCCAGGGTCACACTACATTGGGGAACGGGAAAAATCCCTGTTATTTGTCTTAAAGTGTACTGGAGTACTAGTTGGCAGTCAAATGAGTTGGCAGTCAAATGGGTTTCAGTCAAATGAAATTTCAATCACATGAAGGTAACCCATATATATATATATATATATATATATATATATATATATATATATATATATATATATATATATATATATATGTATATATGTTGTTGTTTGTCTTTTCAGCTTTTCCCAGTAAGGGGTCGCCACAGCAGAACTCTAGTCCGCTAATGATTGGCAGTAGATATTTTTGGTGCCGAGTTGCCAGCCCGATGCCCAACCTTCAGCGAAGGCATGCCCATTTACGCATGTCTTTCGGAGGCCACTCGACCTATATATATATATATATATATATATATATATATATATATATATATATATATATATATATATATATATGGGTCTGCTTCATTTGCCCTAACTTCCGATTGACCGACACCCATTCGCCCGACACCAAATGACCGAAATTTCATTTGACCGAAACTTCATTTGACTGACACTTCATTTGACCGACAAGTATTATTGGCAAGAAAATGTGATATGCCCCCTTCCCCACTGCAGTGTGACCCTGGGGTTAGAATATATAGTTAGGGGTGTTTGGGGGGCACAGCCCCCACAATGGGGGGTGTGGGGGCAAAGCCCCCCACTTAATTTCATATTATATTGTTTAGTTTTGCTTTAATATTGCTTAGTAAAACAAAAGTAAGTGGGGGCTTCAACCCCCATACCCCCATTGTTGGGGGCTGTGCCCCCCCACACCCCTAATTATATATTCTAACTCCAGGGTCGCACTACAGTGGGGAAGGGGGCATATCCCATTTACTTGCCAATAATACTTGTCGGTCAAATGAAGTGTCGGTCAAATGGGGTCGGGCAAATGGGTGTTGGTCAATTGGAAGTTAGGGAAATGAAGTAGACCCATATAAATAAATAAATATATATATATATATATATATATATATATATATATATATATATATATATATATTAAAAATGCTAACTTTATTAAGTTACAATGATCAACTGTACAGTCTTTCAACTCATTTTTCATGTGTGCATTACAGTATATTTTATCTGACATTAGGAGATATAGTATTCTTAATAACAGCCTGCAGATAGCAGCAACAGCAGTCAAATGAGTATATGAATAGCAGTGTTCATTGTTTTTTATATTGTTTAAGACTGCAGAGAATGTTGTTAACTGTACAAATGTATGCCTTAGTCAATATTGGAAAATATAGGCATGCTGGGTCATTCATGCTTGCCAGTTCAGTAAGAAAATTGGTTCTGTGCAGAATGTTGTTGATCCTGCAGAATTATGTTTTGTTATGAAGTATATGCCAGGAAAAGAGATGCTTATTAATTATATGCAAAGGCAGTTATATCTGCCACAACAGCTGGAAGATTAGCTTCATGAGGAACTAGAAAAAATTGAATAATTCTACAGTTGCCTGTAACTAATAAGAAGCATGAATTTCTGCAGCACATTGTCAGGATTGTATAGATTCTGATGGTGTAAAAAGTAATTATCAGTTGCTGGAAATAAGTATAATCTGCAGTGTGTGAACAAAATACAGCCATACTTTTCATTTAAAAAAAGAGATCAGTTGCATGAAAGGTTTAATGTCTGGTATTTATCACAGAGGATTGAGGTTCTAAGTTGGTAAAAAGCTGTCTCCTACTGTCTAAAGTATAGGACTTGATTTCTTCTACCTCTATTTGCATACTGTGTGACTCTGAGCAAGTCACTTAACCAGATAGTGTAACTTTTAGGGTAAGAAGAGTGGTGTTTCCTTCATTGTTCTTAAGATTATTTTAGGTCTGTCCTCTAGCTTTTTAAGGACTAGGTGAGATGTTATTTTAATTATTTTTGTTTAAAATTCTGCTGAGACAAGAGGCAGTGCAGGGTGTAGGTGTATGCCTTTGAGTTGTAACAATCAGGAAGCTGTAGTCACATTATTTCTTTAGTTCATTTTGAGCAGCTGTAGAGAGAAATGTGGTTTGGGTCAAGAGGAGTTTGCCCATATTATTATTCTATGTGTTCCTTGAATTTTTTGAATATTATGTCTACCCCGAATCCATTATTTTATTTATTTATTTGTTTGTTTAAAATTCTGCACAGAAAGAGGTGGTACAGGAGGGGAGGTGCCTATAAGCTGTGCCAATCAAAAGAAAACAGTCAAATTATTTCTTCTGGTCTTCTAGTCTTCAGAAGTGGACATGTCTGTGTGTCAATACAAAGATGTCTTCAGTGAAGAGTCAAAGAGGAAGATGAGGAAATTAGCTTTTAAGTTAAGTACATGATTTATTTTTTGTGACATATAAGGTGATACTATCTTAGTTCAGTCACTCATTCTACTATAGAAGAAATCAACAAATTCTGCCAAGATGATTTGGCAGAAAGGGGATTTTTTAACTATATCCATGAGCTGTTTTATGTTTGCTGCCACTGTTGAGGGATGGGACATAGCAAACATGTTTTATGCTACATGCAAGAATACTTCAGTAAAAACAAATTCTGGTGACATAGGCATTTATGTAAAGAATGCAGAAGGCAGTGTCATCATTCCCGGTGTGGTAATATTTGACAATTGCCCACATTATGCAAGTATAGAATTTAATTTGTAGTCAAATGGTCAAGCTGAGAGGACTATTCAGTATATGACAACCCTGGCCAAGAAAGCTCAGATGATTAAAGATGACAGTTATATAGCTGTACAATACTGTTTGCTAACAATTTGAACCATTATCTAGGTTATGAATGTTTACTGTTTCAAACTTGTGAGAAGTTTCCCTTGCATACAGTCCTGTCTCTGAAGCACAACTAGTTATGCAGAAATATTTACCAGATGATGCTTACATATTGCAGTTAGCTGTCCATTGATTGATTACAAAAGTGTTGATGAAACTTTCCTGAGACACCTGCTGAGGTGGTCATGACCTCTAAGAGGCAAAGCAGAGGGCAAGTCTTACATGCCTTAAATTGCTGAACTACTGCTTACTGAATAGCATTTGTCAGTTTCTAAGACATCAGCTTTTTATATGATTGCTCAGATGTTAGAAAATATATTGTGTCTTCTGCAAATCCAGAAATGGGAATGTTTGGAGCACCTATTGGCCCAGGACATCACTGAAGCCATGTGCCTGCAGTTGATTATCTTGCATTATTCTATCATGGCGATTATCACTGAGCTCCACACCATGAGACAGAAGGATATCTGGATAAACATGGAAAAGTACATGTTGATGGAAATGGAAGCCTTCATGAGAAATGAAGCTGAGGAAAACATGATGTAGCAAACTTAACTGTTAAAAGATAATTAGGAATTTAAAATTGTACTTGATTACTTGGAAAACTGGAGTCCCAGATGCACTATTAGAATATACAGTGTGCATGACAGTAATGAATGGGAATTGGAAATTCTGCTAAAATTACGTTCAGCCTACCTTTAAGGTGATGTTTAGTAATAAGCATTTAAAACGCCATGTGCTAGAACCTCTTGTTGGAGGCCACGTTATACTGCTTTGCTGTCTAAAGTTTTCTTTAAAAGAACCTATTCCAAGTAAACAATTTTCTATGGTGAAAGGTAGCCAGAAAGACAGCTATTAATTTTGGTCTGTTTTCTCTTTTCCTGTTTACACATCTTTAAACAATGATTTCACTCTTCCTGTTGTTTGTGCTCAGAAGGAAACTATGAAATTCTGTAGGATCAAACATACTGAGGTCGCCATTTTGTATTTTGTGAGGTTCTGTATTAATTTAAACACAGATACAGTTACCTGCAATTTTGCTTAAGAAACTCAGTTTATTTTAGTTAAAACTGGTGCTGCATTTAAATCAAATTTAAGAACACCTGTTACTAATATTAAGGAAAGTATCTCTCAGCCTTCTACCATTATTAACTGTGACATGTCACCAAACCTAAGATGTCACATGTTTTCATTTGAAGATATACAGTCCAGTTTGTAAGACTATGCTTATATTTTTTGAAGTCTTTGCTGAATTCTGGAGCAGGTTCTATGCCCACCTCTAATATAAAATATAACTTTATGAAACTGGCATCTTAGTCTAATGTGATAGTTTAGAAATGTGTATTAATGGCATCATTTCCTTTACAGTGGTATAATCTGAAATACATTCAGATTTAGGTGGCTGTTGACAGTTGATCTCCATCTTATTCTTTCAGCTATCCTGATATACCAAAATATTTTATGGTGTCAGAAGTAATTCAAAGCAAGTTGGTTTGACATTGTTTTGAGAAATGGTTGAAATACAGCTGCCTGACAATCGCTCTCTTTAAAGTAGTTTGTCTGAGAATTGTAAGCTGTAGATTTAGATATCTCATTTATTTTTGAGTGTGAGCAAATCTCAGAACAGCCTGAAATGTGCAGTGTGTCATGCTTTCTTGTATTGCAAGGAAAGAAAACATCATGATATATCTGAATTTCAAGAAGATGAAAGACGGAATATGAATTGATTAGACAGAAGTTTGAAAGTCAGTATGAGCCAAGAAAAAAATCTGCCATTTATTCCAATGTTCTGCATGAGGGCACAAGGCTCCACAGGACCTACTGATGCTTGCAATACTAAATACTAGATAGTATGAAATAGGTACATATAAATTATATGACTGTTTTTTGAGTGACAGGATTGCGTAGTGTCAACAATGATCAGACTATGATCAGATGACTTAGGCAAATGGGTATGGTATTAAATAAAGCAAATTCTGAGATTGAGTAAACTTACCAAATCAGAAATAAAACAGCTCCTTAATGAGTTAACTGTGTGGTGAGTGGCTTGTGAGATGGAAAGGTGAAAGCAAGTAAAACTGAGGAATGAGATATCTGTCAATAATGAAAAGTCAGTCAAATATTCATGGAGAAGGCCTTGTGGTACAGGTGTGGCTCTAGGGATAATGAAAAAGTCCTGTGCTACCAACAAAATTTTAAAAACTGTATAAAAAGGAATTATTTTGCTAAAGTGGATAAGGTAAAATAAAATTACAGCCAAGGAGACTGCATGTATTGGAGTCATAAAATACATTGTTGTGGGCACAATTGTAAATATTGTGTGGACAGTATACATATTCTTCAAGATAAAAGTTCAGAAATATCACAACAAATGAGGTCTGAGTTACAAGTTTGGGAGGAAAGTCAGAAATAATAATTGTAATGCAAAGGTTAGATTAGATACTGGAGCAGAAATTAATGTAATGTGTTTCAAACACTTGACATACTGGGTCAGACAGATAATAACCTGATGCAGAATGTTCATATATTTTAGCCATCATGTGACACTGAAAACTCAGAATATAGTTATATGTGAATGCATAAATATGAAAAGTAAAAATCCATTCCAGATGGGAGACATTATGAAAGCACCATATACACAGAATCATTTGACTTGTCAGAATTTTGGCATGTTAACAAGAATTAATAATGTGAGCACGTAATTGTAGAATACAACAGAAATGCACAACTTGATGATTTACTTAGAGTTCAAATATGTGTTTAATTGTTTGGGTAATTTAGCAGAAGTTTTTTTGTACTCAGACATGCTGAAAGGAAATCTACAGTAGCTTTGTTGGCTAGAATTAGGAAAGAAAGATAAACTGCATGGAGACAATGGTTGTAAATTAGAAGCAGGTAAATCCTACTAAAAAGCTTAACAGCATGGTTACTGTAGTGAAGTCAAATAAAGTATTTGTTTTAGAAACTAACAAGACTTGAATAAGGCCATAAGGAGAACATATCTTCCACTTTGAACAACCAAAGAAGTGGTATCTTCCAAATCAAAAGTAAAGTATTTTTGCTTGATGCAAACTAGGAATTTGTCAAATACTGCTTAATGGCAAGAGACGGATTTCTAAGATGTGTTTTAGCATCTCACCAGCACTTGAAGAGTTTCAGAGAACTGTTCTAAATATAATCATTTATAAGCAAAAGGCTTGAAAGTGTTGTGAATACAACTGATGATAAACTGGTACAGGCCAAGACACAAAACAATATGATATGAAAATAATTGAAAAGACTGAAACGAGATGACAAGAAGTATGAAATATGACTTATCAAGCAGAACCATATATGCCACGACATGTCATCAGAAAGCATGAAACATAATACTGAGAAAATAATACAGCTTGTAAATGCATGAAGTGAATACCACAACAAGACCTGATGAGATTTTTAGGAAGAATGCCTTATCTCTTTATTCTGAACCTGTCAGAAGTAAGTTTGCCATTAAGTAAATTAATGGAGCATGATATTGAATGGTACAGGGCTAGGAAAAAATGTTGACTCCCCTCAATCCCATATCGCACCCATAATTATATTACTACCCGTAACCATAAAAACTTTAACCCAACAACCTTTTCAAACTCTCTAAAAGCAATAAACTGGAATTGTCTAAAAACATTATCTTTAGATAACACAGTTGCCCACTTCAACTCAACATTCTTAAAACTACTAGACTCTCACGCTCCCTTAAGGACAAAGAGAATAAAAATTAAATCCGCCCCTTGGCTTACCAAAAACATGCTAGCAACCATGCGCCATAGAGATAAAGCCTGGGCACTCTACCAGAAAAACAAGACCCCCCCACTCCACAATGAATACAAAACACTTCGAAATAAAGTAAAAAAGCTTATCATCTCTGAACGACAAAATTACTTCTCTATACTCCAAAACAGTAATAAAACAAACCCTCAGAAATTCTGGAAAGGTATCTCTACTCTCCTTAACCCCAGCAAACCACACCCCCCACCCCAGACCCTAATGCTCCTGAATTAGACTTAGCTACCCAATTTAACTCCTTTTTCATTGAATCTATTGCCAAATTAACCTCTTCATTCTCTAGTACCACCTCATTCTCTAATACACCCCCACCCTCCCCTACCAACAATCTACCCTGCACTGCTACTACTCCCACATTCCCATCTACTAACTCTCTACCCTCTACCTCTTCTCCTACTCTAACTTCCACATCATCTTCACCACCCCCTAATACTCCCTCTCCCCACTCTCCTCTATTCTCATTAAAACCTATACCTAATTCTACTATAAAGAAACTCCTTCTGAAATTGAAGCCATGTGCTAACGCACCTGATAACATCCCTTCTTACTTTCTTAGCATAGCTGCTGAAGCAATTGCCTATCCCATAAGCATTTTAATCAACTGCTCCATCCAAGAATGTACAGTACCCCAAATCTGGAAACAGGTCTTTATCATACCTTTACATAAAGGTGGCAACGATAACAATGTTACTAACTTTCGACCCATTGCTATCCTGTCTCCCATTTCTAAACTTCTAGAAAAGTGTGTCCAACTTCAACTCCTACCACATCTCTTAGATAATAACCTTCTAACTCCCACACAGCATGGATTCAGACCAAATCATATCACCATGACAGCCCTCCTCTCCTTTCTTGAAACTGTAAATAAAGCTCGTGACTCTGGCCTAATTGTTTCTACCCTACTACTTGACCTCTCTAAGGCCTTTGACACTATCTCACACAGCCTGCTCTTAACTAAACTCTCAAAACTTAACCTATCTCCCTCCTCTTTGAACTGGTTCTCCAGCTACTTATCCAATAGATATCAAGCAGTAAAATGGAAAAAGGCTACCTCCTCATTTCTTAATACCCCCACCGGAGTCCACCAAGGCTCCATACTAGGTCCCCTTCTCTTCAACATATTTATAAATGATTTCCACAAATCTATCCCATTCTCAAACATCATCCAATATGCAGATGATTCTACCATTATCTGCTCTGCCACATCTACCCCCATACTCCTAAAGCTTACACAAGATGCTTTTTCAATCACTGAGCAATGGATGAAAATAAACCACCTAGCACTCAATGCTTCTAAAACTAAATTAATGGTATTTACCCCCTCTAAATTCACTTCTTTCGATATAAACACATTCTCAATTACTAGTCAAAATAACTCACTTCTGGAACTGGTGTCAGAAGCCAAGTTACTTGGGATCCAAATTGATAGCCAGCTCAATTTCAACTCCTATCTACAATTAAATATAAAAAAACCCCATCAAAAACTAGGTATGCTCTACCGACAAAATCAGTACCTTACACCCATCACTAAAATCACTCTCTCTACTTCCTTTCTTATCCCCTCCCTTCTCTATGGAGCTCCACTCCTAACTAATCTTCAGTCCTCTCTAAAAAAACAACTTTCCTCTTGCTACAACAAAATCGCCAAGTTCACAAACAGCCATAAATCCTCCACCCACCACTGTTACTCTCTCCAAAAACTAAAATGGCTAGAACTACCCAATCATCTCACCTATACTCAGCTAACTCTTGCCCACAAGCTCATTTTCAACCCCTCTCTCTGTCCCTCCCTGTCTTCTGCCTTTAAGATGCACCTGCCTGATAGAGTATTAAGGTCAAACAATCAAAATCTATTAGAAGTGCATAAACCAACTCGTCCCCCAGGCAAAAACCTACTATCCTATAGCCTAGCTCGCCTTTGGAACTCACTACCACCACCCATTTGCACCACCTCTAACCATTATATGTTCAAAAAATCTCTTCACGTACATCTAGTGTCCCAGTGGGAATGCTCTTGCTCCTACCCCACATAACTAACACTGGCAATTTTCATCTTCCTTCTCTCCCATGTTTACTCCAGCAATTTTCCTTATTATTTTCCCTAACTCACATTATTATTCCCTTGGTATCTGCAAAGAATGTACTAGACTGCACCTATTAAGTTTATGCTTCTCAAGTAATAACTACTCTGTATCACTTTGCAATATTCGTTTTCTTAGTCTATAACATCTCCAAGTTTCATCACTAGTCTGTATTGTTTCTAATGTTTGCTGTACTTTTGAAATTATTTGCTTGAATCTTTTACATTTGTGTAATTATCATTATTAACCTACTGTATGTACCTAGATTGTTTTTGGAGCTTTTCTCCCCAGGACTCCATTGAAAACGGGTTCATTTTGGCCCAGTGGACTATCCTGGTAAACCAACTGCAAATAAATAAATAAAATAAATAAATACATTTAATTACTAGTGATTGAACCATCCACACTAAAGCATTTTGCTGTGAATTAGTAAGTCATATACAAGCTGATGGCAGACAGATGCCACGATGCAGCAGGAATGTAAACCTGTTGCTTAGCTCTCAGACTGCAGAGTGCCAGAGCAGCTATGCTCAAATATCCAAGAGGTACTTGACTTGTCATACTGCATGGTTGTCAAAAATAGCAATAAAAATGCTTCACCGCATTCATGGTTGTCAATACTTACAGCAGTATATTTATGGGAAAGCTGTGTTGGAAACAAGTCATAGATCACTGCATAGGATAATTCAGAAGTCATTGCATGAGGCTTCACTTTGATCACAAAGATCGTCTTTGTGACAAAAGTATGGCTGAACTGTGAATATAAGCCTGGCAAGATGATGCCTACAGAGGATACATAAACTCATTAGTATCTGTCAGAGCAACAAAAGCATTTGCATGGCAAGGACTAGACATAGCTTGGGCAGTTTCACAGTTTCTCATGACAAAAGTAAAGTTTAAACTCTTTCAGGAATTTACTCAGAATGAGCCAGAGTTCAGAATTGTTAGATGATGTGTTACACTGTAAAGCCAAGCAGGGCATTAGGCTAATATACAAAACAATGCAACCTTGCATTTTGTTTAATGCAGAAAGAAAATGCGTACAAAGTTTAATGGTTGATGCAGATAAAGTGATAATATTAAATCAGGTAAGGAAATATTTTTTGGGAAGAATACATGAGTCACATTTAATACACACATGTAAGCTAATAATTATACGAACTGAATGTGTTCATTTATATACTGTGTATAACAAGTATACTGCCCTAGATGTGACTATGTGTGCTGTATATGTGTCACTACATTTGTAAGCTGCTATAAATATGTACTAAATGTTTTCATTTACATATTCGGTATAGTATGTGTACTGTCTTAGATGTGGAGCTTTTCTTCCCGGGCCTCCACTGAAAATGGACGCTTCTGGCCCAGTGGACCATCCCAGTAAACAAATAGAAAAATAAAAATAAAAAAATAAATGAATAAAAAGAATTTTGAAGAGTGAAGGGGTTATATTGACCCAGCATCTCAATGCAATTTGTAGAAAGAATAGTTAAGGAGATTATTCTGTGTGCAATGCTAATCATAACAGTAAACCAACAGAAGAAATATTGTTTTACCTAATGCTAAAAAATAATATGAAGTAATACTGGAAAAAAAATTGTTTCAGTAAATCAACTCTGTGAACCCACTATATATTAATTATTTTTAGTTTCATGATGAGTGAAGTTACAGAACACAAAACACGTTAGAGTTATCAATGCACTTAAAGGTGAACTGCTATATTGTGTAATTCCTGATGCATTTGTTTCAGATAACAGTCTACAATATACATATAAGGCAGCAAGATTCCCAGAGAAATAAGAAATTAGAATATGGTTTCAGTTTGAACAAACCAGTGTCAAATGATCAAGCTGAGAGATCATTTCCAACTCTGACAAACTCTTGAAGAAAGCTTGCAACATTAACACTGACTCTTACACACATGCAAGTTTTTATTGGATTAAAGAAATACTTCCTTGTTTGCATCTACCATCCAGAAGTGTAGCTAGGTTGGGATAGGGAAAGCAGTTAGCCAGGGTGCGATGTGTTAGAGGGAGTGATCTGCAGTTTGTCAGTAGCGTATTCATTACTCTAAACCGTCCTTTCCCTTTAAGATAAGTTTTCTGACTGCTGGTAAGAAAATACTGATTTTGCAGGCAAGACTGAATTGCTTCAGTGCTTTGTGTGTATAAGTTGTACCACTTTTGTTATAGTTTTAATAAGTAAAAGGCTTTTTTCTGATCCTCAAGTGGAGGAACACATTAGACCTCCCGCTCTTTACTAGACTAGATAATTCTACTTCCTAATTAAAGTCTTAAGGCACGATTTTATTGAAAGGACAAAAGCAGACCGAGTGAAACAAAAGTTCAACTATGACCAAACAGGAAGTTGCCTATTTTGTTGAAAGAGGTGGATATTGCAAAGGTGGATAGAGTAGATCGGTTGCTAAGGGGAGCAACCAAGACATTTTATTGTTCACAGTGAAAATGAAAAGATGCTAAGAAGGAAAGGTGACATGTTTTCAAAGAGAATGTCCTATAGACATTGTGGCAAATACGAGGCATGCATCTGAGAAGTCTTCAGCCAAAAGGTATGCTGAGAGTTACATATAAAGATATTAGAAATGGCACCTAGAGAGGAATTTTCAGTAGAAGTGCAGACTATGCACGTTGCAGATATTCCATGTATTTTTATTTATTTATTTTTTTGCTCTCCACAACTCTCCATTGGCTGCTACCAGCTCCTCTCCTCACTCACTGGATCTACCAGACCCTACTTTAGCCTCATCGAGACTTAACCTGACCCATATCAGAGGCCACTGAGGAGATAAAGAACCCTGGTGTACCACTCCCACCAGTCTGGCGAGCACTGATATGGTTGTCCTCTGGAGATGAATGCATGCTTCAGCAGATGTGCACCCGCTGACACAAATGGCACACTGCTTACAGTAAAAGGCTTGTCAGGCTCTTTATGCTGTCACTGAAATGAGCCATCCTGCCTCCTTCCCACTAGGACAGACAAGCCAGACCTGTGCGCTCACTATTCCTATGTTCTCCACCTGGTCGCTTCATTGCCCACACCACTATTCAAACATTGGTCGTTTGAGTCACACGCAGGCATTTATATCTCTGTGGCATGAGGCCAGGTAAATAAGGTACATTATTGAGAAAGCTAGTAAGATCCTCAGAGACTAAAAAGTACTGAAATATGTTTTGATAAAAAATATTATTAAATGTTGAGCTTAATTAAAGTTTTTAAGCTTTGTACACAAAACAATAAATGAAAGCACATGTTTAAATAAATAAATAACTTTTGAAAATGTCCTTGTATATTGAAACAAACTGATGTTTGCATTCACATTTTCTATTGCACACAGTTCATAATAAAATGAAATTAAATATTGAGATGTATAATGCAGCTAATTTATCAGGTTTATTTCTGTAAAAAGTACACAGATGTAAAAAACTACATTGTACCATGAGTGGTAAACTTATCTTAAAGGGAAAGAGTTGTTTATACTGTTAAAACGTTTGTGCTTTAGAATGAAGTATTTTTAAATAATATGTATCACATTGTCTGATTTCCTCTGCAGTGCTGTAATCTGAAATACATGCTGATAAAGCTGGCAATATGCACCTGGCCTCCATTTTATTCTTTCAGCAGTCACCTTGATATACCAATATGAATGGTAAATTGGTGTCTGACAAGTTTCCTGAATGAACATGACCTCTGCCCTGAGCATTTTTTTATATATTGATGCTCTGCCTCCACTTTAATGCATTATTTGGACCTCACCTATGCCATATAACCCTGAAGAATACAAATCATTAATCTCTTGATAATACTAGACTTGGGGATTTAGGTTATATTACAGCTGAAGGTTATAGCATCCCTGATAATGTGACATTATGTCTGCTACTCCTTTATTTAAAGAAGTAACCCTTACTCTGAAGTGGTAGCAATAAAAATATATCAACTTGTATAAAGCACCTAGTTGTTTCTCTGAATGCAAAACTAAAGTTGTGGCAAGGTAGTTAATTGCAAAAAGGCAGACTCACAAGTACAGTATGGTCATCCTTGTGTAAGCATGTGAGGGAGTAGTTATTTGTTTCTTTGGGAGGTAGTGGTTTCTTTGCTTGATGGCAGCTTTAACATGTTTTTTTTATATAATTTATACAAGTAGTGCACTATACATATTATAGGCCCTAAATGAAGGTTACTGCAGTTTCTGCTCTTGTTTCCTGGCACTTTCTGGACACTGTAGTGCTCTGTTGTTAACTCAAAGCCATCATCACAGTAACTGTGACTCACAGAGTTTTTTATTGCTGCCTCTGTTCCTCGTATTAAGTATCTCCATGGCT
This sequence comes from Protopterus annectens, assembly GCF_019279795.1. Classification (NCBI taxonomy): domain Eukaryota; kingdom Metazoa; phylum Chordata; order Ceratodontiformes; family Protopteridae; genus Protopterus; species Protopterus annectens. The sequence continues at coordinate 697,163,054 of NC_056732.1, read as the reverse complement.
TTCATTTTCCTTGCTGAGACATAACGTATAAGAATCTATATGAAATGCTCATAATGAAAAGTAATCCTGCAGATGCTTTACTGTAGATGGAAGAGCCTTAGCAGGACTTGAAGTCATAACTCTTGGTGGCACCCCTGTTTGCTAACCTATTGCTTTGTGAAGGGGTAATGGGCAGTATGCCTTACTCTCATAGTAGAGACTTGGATCAAGATTAGCAAGGTGATGGTCTAAGATTGTTAGAAGCATGTGGCAATGTTGAAAAAATTGTTGGAAACTTAGTCTGTATAAATGACAGAGCAGTTGCAAGTAACCAAAACTATTTTAGCTGAATATCTTGTGCACAGCTGTATAAAGTTCATTTCAATATGAAGCTACACCAAGATGCCAGGATAAAGCATACTTTCCCCCAGCCCATATTATTATTTCCCCTTCACTACTGCCTGGATAGTTACATCTCTGCTCAGGTCATTCATCATTTTAAAAGCAATGTATCTAGGACCTTTGCTATCATTTAGACTGAGGGCCAATGTTCAGTGCACATTCTCAATTTGGTGAGGAACCAGTAGATTTATAATCACTGCTTTTCAGCAGGATAGGCTGCAAATACTTACTGGTGCTATCTTCTACTGGTGTTCTGCAGAGCATTCCTCTTGTTGTTGTTGTTGTTCATAGGTACATAGGTTCATAGGTTGGTACTAGGCTACCGGCCCTAGGGCCTATATAAACCTAACCATAACAATTCCCTGGCTATTTCTTCCCACACTAGTTACTTCCCTGGACCCCTGTCTAGCAGGGCGACTAACATGACCCCTGGGGTGAATTTCCTTTCTCCCATCCAATCATCAAGGTTCCTTTTGAAGATGGCCAAAGAGGTGCTCTGCTTGACATGTATGGGCAGTCTATTCCAGAGTCTGGGGAGTCTCTGGGTCAGGAACCTATCCCTCCAGCATGTTTTGTTTATTGTGATGACAAGGTTTAGATCCCTGGAATGTGTGGCTCTGAGTTGTGGCATATGAGCTTTGTATGTCTTCTAATTTGGATTGAAACTGAGTTATAACTCTTTGATTGTTTCAAACAACAGCAAAAACAACTAATTTGGAGCTTACATTCCTGCCTGGTAATGACAATTTCAATAAAATTGCTTAAGTGCCAAGAATGATCATTCAAGATTAGTTCACAGTCTTTTGCTAACTGTGTGCCAGAATCCATCAGACTCTTATTAGTGCAGAATATGAATACTACCATCTGTGCCTTTCCAGCTTCTTGAAAGCAAGAAGGGAATTCAATAAAGCCTACACTATTTGTTTTGTGTACGTATCATGCCTCAAAGCATACACGAGTGTGAACAATTTTAGATTAAGTGCCGCTTAGCAGTGTGCACACAAACGCAAACAGGGACAATTCTGAGAAAGCAAATGATCTCATAAGGAGGTGAATCTTATGCAAATGAGGCAGGTTGAATGATCAAGGTGTCCGTGTAAACTCCATGTCAGTGTCCATAGTGTACCCAGAATTTGTCCATGCATACAGACAGAAGGGGATGTAAAACTCCAGAAACATGGACATACCTCCCCTGAAAATGTTATACCACATACAGATATGTACAAAATTATTATTGTGGATGTCAGCAAGAGGAAGGGAATAAGTTAAACTAATAATATTTTTTTAATAATCTCGGCATGTTTGCACTATACGCCACAGAGATCAAATATGCTTAACAGAAAAATAAAAAAAAGAGGAAAAAAACATTTTATATTATTTGTCAGAAATGTATTATACAACCTTGCTTGGGTCCATACAATGCTGTATAGGTGCTGTTACTCAGTTCATATGGCAATGAACTGTGTAGTTTCCAGGCTGTCAGCACTGATATGTATGCAAATGAGGTGGATGTCATGAATGGCAAAAAGGAGTAAGTGTCTCCGCATATCCACTTCATGTAGGCTCCCACACCATGTTGATATTTCCACTGGATGTGGATGCCATAATGGGGGTGTGTCCTGTTACTTTTAGGATTTTTAATTCCCAGTGTGCATGTCTGTGTGTAAAGACCACTCAGGTCACAGTGGTGACGTAGGTATCAAGCAATTAAAACTGGATATATTCAATTATTGATTTTGACTTTTGTATAAGCTACGTAATGTGGCACAGCACATAGCTTAATGTGTTCATGGGGCACACTACCCATGTGACAGTGATGATATAGGCAGAATGAATGCAAAGCATATATATTTAATGAATATTTACTAGTGAGCATAAGCTATGCTGCATGGACTGGTGCACAGTGCACTAAAGTAGGGCCATTAAATGATGTTAATTACAGTCTAGGCAGGTGAAATGCACCATAATTAGCCAATCACACCTGGTGGACCTATAGCAGACCTGTATAAAGTATGCATACACCCTACATTTTGATTTCCCCCCAACACTCTGGACCTTTGGAGTACAGACTTGGGAATTTTAACTGAGATAATGCTAAGGTCTGCTGCAGGTCTGCTACATCTGTATGTGCTAGATGTTGAGGTCAGTGCTGATGCTGCTGACCATAGGCCTAGAGAGAGAAGGAGAAGAGTATTCATACCCAGGGTAACCTTCCAGGTGCTACATGAGCTGGAGATTGTAGAGCGCTTCAGGGTGGACAGGGACATACAAGAACTCACTGAGCTCTGCCACCATCAGTCCAGAACCAGAGCCAACAGAGTGGATCCCATCCCAGTGGAAACAAAGGTATGTGTACCACATAGGATACTAGCTACAGGTACTTTTCAAAGACTAACTGTGGATATGATGGGGGATGTCACAGGCATCTGCATCCAGGATACTCCACCATAACCTGGATGCCATGCCACCACATTCCAGTGAGCACATATTTTTTCCCCTCAACCTTGATGTGAGGGCCAGCAATATGTAACAGTTCTACCATGTAGCAGACTACCCTGAAGTACTGGGTGCTATAGATTGCATTCATGTATGCATCAAGGCACCACCTGGTGAGCAGGGTATAATCTACGTTAACCACAAGGAGTACCACTCCATCAACTGCCAGGTCATGTGCAATGCCCAAGATATTATCCTGAATATGTGCTAGCAACTCTAGCAGTTATCATGACTCCCATATCTGGCACACATCACAGCTGTAGGGGACATTCCACAAGACCATTTACCTGGGGTTGCTGGCTATGCCCTGGAACCATGGGTGATGACATCCATCAGAAATACACTCACACCCATGGAAGAATGCCATAATGAGGCACATGCATAAACTAGGAACATCATAGAGCATGTGTTTGAGCTTTTGAAGTTATGGTTCCGGTGCCTAGATATAGCTGGTGGATCCCTGCAGTATTCTCCAGCCACATGTGTACATATATTCACAGTATGTGCTATGCTACACAGTCTGATCCATGGAAACAACTGCAACAGGATCAGCAAAGGGAAGGGATACACAGCCCCCCACCAATGCCTAGGTCACCACAGCCAGATTCACAGGAGGGCTCAGAGGAGGAACCCACTGTTGGTGTCCCCGTAGGCAGACGTAGGCATGGTTGTCATATTTTCAGCTTGGACTGTACTTAACTATTTGTGGAGATTGGTGAATTTTGGTGGTGCATTTATTTTTGTTTGTATGCTCAGTACACCCTGGCTTTGGCTAAGAAACAATGCGTAGCACATTCACTGACAACCTAGGGACCTGGGGACTGACACCTTACTCTTACTCACATACAGAAATTAAAATTGATGCCAGACAACTCACACATCCTGTACCTACCAATGTATTGGCTGTGTACTGCTTGCATCAGACAGAGTCAGCCCTGAACTACAATTGTGTCAACTGCTGCGTATATATATATATATATATATATATATATATATATATATATGTGTGTGTGTGTATGTGTATGTGTGTGTGCGCCTCTCACTATCTCTCTCTCCTTATAGATATATAGCTATCTCTTCATGTACACACACACACACACACACACACACACACACACACACACACACACACACACATATATATATATATATATATATATATATATATATATATAGACACACACACACACACACACACACACACACACACACACACACACACACACACAAACACACACACACAAAACACAGCATATCACACCATGCCCCTCAATAACATGTAGGGCTGCCAGTTATAAAATATGAACATAAATATGAAGATATGAAAAACAAGTAGCGAAGTGTGATTTATTTCTCCACTAGAGGACATCCTAGGTTAACAATCTTTATATCATTTTGTTAAGTATTATTTTCCCCTTCTAATGTTCCCTATTATTTACTGGTAAGTCACTTAGTTAAAGAAACAAGACCCAGAAAGGGTCACAGTACCATAAGTTGCTATGACTGTAAACTAGAAGGATACAAAAAAGGCATAAACATGAATGAAGTAATTTCCTTCAAAGTAAATTCTCTCTCTCTTAGTAACCTAAACTTATATTCATTGAATAACATTATTAATGTTATTATTATTATTATTATTATTATTATTATTATTATTATTATTATGCTTATTTCTTCTCCTTCCTGTTTAGCTAAATTATCATTAAAATGCAGTGGTGACATACAACCTAACCCTGGCCCATCTACCCCCTCATGCATCCTACTACCTCTATTGATCCCACCTCTCCCATACATACTCCCCAAACTCCTCTACTCTACTTATCATCCATATTAACATTAGAAACATTGATAATAAGCAACCAAAATTCCATGCAATACTAGCCTTTGATTCACCTTATATTGGATTAATAACAGACATGGCTGCCAAAAGGAACAAAAGATAATGACATACTCCTGCCGAATTATGGCAAACTCAGAAAACATAAGAGAGTTGGTGGAATTGCAATATTCTATAAAAATACTACACCTCACCATATCATCTCTAACAACACCTCCCCCCCAATTTGACAAAACTGAAACCTTCATATTTACACTCAAGCTAAATCAGCACAAGTCCATGTACATAACAGGAGTTTATATCTCACCTAGAAACAATCATAATACAGCAGAAGATCCCTTCTGCTGGGCATCATCCAACATCCCCCACAAAAACTATTATTGGGTGAATTTGGTGATATCGACTATCACTCTACTAACAACCCTACCCAGACCATAAATATATGTGGACTAACACAACTGATCATCACTCCCACTCACTTCAACAATAAAAATAACATGGATCCCACAATAGATTGGATATTAACTTCTTTGCCAGGTAAAATCTCTAATTCCAGGACCCTCTCTGACTCTTTAAGTGACTATCTTCCTATGTTTACCATAAGAACGCAAACAAAAATCCAGAAACAACACCACTTTAATTGAATCATAACTGCTCAAATTTCAACAGACACATTCATCTCATACATAAAACGGTATAACTGGACTAAACTAAAGCATTTACCACTCAGTGATGTTGTATCTCACTTCAGTAATATATTCCTAAAATCATAAATGAACTGGTCCCACTTAGAAAAAATGAATTTAGTAAAATCCTACTTCCTGGCTATCCAAAAGCACAAAACATCTCACGAACTTCAAAAATGTTGCCTGGAAAACTTTGGCCACAAAAAAAATCAGCCAAATTATCAAGACATTCAGAGAATTTAGAAACAGAGCCAAATGCCATACTAAATTGGAAAAAAATACATTACAATAACCTTCAAAATAAAATGATCAAAACTGCAAATTATTCTGGTTTTCATAAATCAGCTTCTAAATCTTGGCCACTTAACACAACCTTCACCTGCACTCAAATCTAATAACTCAGATGACATTGCAATTGAATTTAACTCTAACTCTGTTAAGTCAGTCTCTTCCTTACTCAACAGTTTTACATAAAACAATACCATGAACACATTTCATACACTAAAAACTCCCCATAATCTGTCTCTCTAGCCTGTCCCCACTTTTGTCATAAGAAAACTACTACTTAAACTTAAACCTCTCTCCCTAGCACCAGAAAATTTAGCTGGTAAGTCTCTCAAATTGTCAGCAGAGATCTTAGCTTACCCTGTTTCAGTTCATCCAGAGTGCTGGGCCATTACTACAAACCAGTACCCCAACCCTCAGCTCTTCAAGTGAAGAGCAAAAGAAAACAAAAAAGAACTTCTCTGCAATAGCACAAGGATATTCCTTCTACTGGCACACTAACCAGGTAGCCAGTTGATACCCTCCTCCCTCCTACCCAAGTCATTCAGGTCCCGTTTCTGTGCCCTGCCCCCAACCTGCCTTCAACTTATTTTATTTAAAAGAATTAATAAGCCGCGGTGGTGCAGCAGTAGCATTGTCGCCTCACAGCAAGAGGTTCTTCCATTCGATTCTCGGCTGGAGAGCCTTCTCTGTGGAGTCTGCATGTCCTCCCCACGGTCGAGTGACATTCGAAAGACATGCGTGAATGGGTGTGCCTTCATTGAAGGTTGGGCATTGGGCTGGCACCTCACCACCATAAAAATTGACTGCCAATCTTTAGTGGACCGGAGTTCCAATTTATTTTCTGGCACTAGTGTTTTAATTAAAAAAAAAAAAACTTCCTTTTAAACTGTAGCAAACTACTTTTTACAAATGTAGCAAACATTTGCTACAGTTTACATCCTGCCTGCACAGAGTGTTACAGCACTAATGTTTTAATTAAAAAAAAAATTCTTCCCTTTAAACTGCAGAAAACTGCTTGCTACAAATGTAGCAATTGCTGCAGTTTAGACCACACATAGAAGCTACAGTGCTCAGTTCTGACCACAAATGCAATTCCAGCATTTAAAAGCCAGTATTGCATTAAAGGGAGATCAGGATCAGCTGATCACACCCCCAACACTTTGCACCCAGGGCAGTTACCCCTTTCACCCCACCCTAGGTACACTACTGTGGGTAGCAATGTATGCATTTAATTTAACGTTTTCTAATGCTAATGCAGTTTTATGGGATAAAATATTTTAGTATACTTTTGTAAGATCTTTTACTGTTTTAATACTATCTTAATCAGTGTTTTGAATTTTTAAATGTAATTTTTCATGCAAGTTTATTATTTCTTCATCCCATTTTTTTTATTTTTGTTTTAGACTATTTTTGATTTTCCTGGTCAAATGACATGTAAGTAGTAACTAAGTGCAATATCATGGACCTACCCATTATTATTTAACTCTATATAATCTTCTGTGTTTTTTTTAACTAACCAATCTTTAAAGTTTGACTGATTAGTTAGGTAAGCAGGAAATTTGGTGATCAAGATAAATCTTCTTGTGCTTATTGTTGGGGTAAAACATAAACATAGTCCTACAGAGGATGTGGATTCATCCATGCATTATCTGACTTGTAACTTAAAGCAGATGAAGTGTAAATTCTGTCTGTTCTGCTTTGAGTTCTAAACATGTACAAGAAATTATTAAAAAAAACAGAGAGTCTCTCTCAGGAAAAACATTATGGGCCAAATTCCAAAAGAAATTTGCAGACAGTTAAAAAGATCAACATGTTGAACAGTGAGCAGTGGACATGATTGTATAGAGTATACTAAAGCAATCCTTAGAAATTAACTATTGAGTGTAGGTTAATTACAGAATCTGCACATGCCTGCTGAATTCCAAATTTAGCAAACATGCCCAATGCAACTTAAATGCAACAAAGTGCTTCATCTACAATTTTATGAAAGTGTTTGCTGGAGGTACATCTAATATCATGAGAGAAAGTGCTTTGTTATGGAATCTTGTGAAATCTGCAGCATTAAAAAAAACATGCAGCCACCATGTAATGCATTAATGAATTACAGCAAGCTGGGGTACTGATAGCCACAGAGGAAGATCTGGCAATTAGTGCCAGAAGGTAGCCAGTTAGACACTGAGCCACGATACATCTAAGCCAGATTCCCGATGAAAAAAATTATTAACAGGTACTGTTCAGACAGACAGCTGATGCAGACTGTGCAACCCCATATTATTCAAACCAAAGTATGCCTGAGTCTATTTGTACTGGCATCTCAGACATTTTAATGGCATATGGGAGAAATAGCAGGAGTGTCACAGACAGCTGTCAAGTTGCATCCTCTCCAAATTGCTAGCAGTAATGTGCATCAGCAGGGATGAGAACATTAATTTTCCATTCACAGTCATAGACAGCAGGAATGTCATGCACCATTTCTATTTCATTGCCAACTTCCCCATATGCTCAGTGCAATAGACTGCACCATGTTCCTAGGATAGTTCTTGCAGTACCTGAAGCAGACATTTACATAAATAGAAAGAACTGGCCATCACTGAATTGCCAGGTGGTATGCACAGCAGATGGCATCATAACAAACATAATGGAGACACACCCTGAGATTATACATAATACTGCTATACAGTGAAAAGGGGGATTGACTGCTGCCTTACAAAATGCAGAAATACCTAAGGGACTTCTACGTGATAAGTACAGTAACACAGCAATGCTGTAAACCAGATCCAAACCTGTCACTAGTATGCATGATGACAACATATGTCTCATCTCCTTCCCACCAGCAGGTGACTGCAGTTATTCACTAGAGCCTTTCTGTGCTGGAGGGAAGCCTTCTAGCATAATTTTGTTTCTTAGAACTAGCCAGTTTTTTGTTCTAGCACTCAAGTCTGTTTCTTTGAGCTCAGCACTTGTTCAGAACTTATTGCAAGCACTAAATAAGCTACAAATTACTACAGCACTCAACTTTCCTCACTGTCTAGAAGAAAACAGTTTCTAGTACTTAACAAATAAGCACCCATCCAGGCACATATAAGGGTCAGCTCCCGGTGTTTTCTCCTGTCTACCTGATGAATCTGGGCATCTTGGGGCAATGCAGTAATTGCCTCCTGTACACAGACAACCCTCTCCTCCTACCATCCAACACTACAACCTGTGAGAGATGCACTTATATAGCCAAACTGGAAGCAAAGCTCTCTTCACTCAAGACTGGACTAGACAGTCAAGAGGAGAAGGTAAACACTTGCACCACACCACACTCAGCACATAGTCCCTCAAAAACTTCGCCACCAAAACACACACATAGAAACACAAAACACACACCTACATTCACGGAGGATCTGAGTAAAAACCTGCCCAAGCTACATGGACCACCAAAGCAGAAACACAAGCAACCTCCACCCCCAACACAACCCAAATGACACATAGCCCAGAAACTCAGTGTGCCAGTCAACCACAGCCCATAAGGCATAACAACATACCCAACACTCTAGTCATAGGTGACTCTATAGTCAGGCACACTGATGTTCCACTCACCAGGCTAAACAAAGAGAAAGTTACTGTCAGCTGCCTGTCGGGTGCCAGGATCCACCACATAACGCATGCACTCAGGTCACCCCACAACAAGTACAAATATGACTCTGTCATTGTCCATGTTGGTGTGAATGACCTGAGACATACCTCCATGGACTACATGAAAAGGGACATGGAGGAGCTGTCCAATCTTGTAGCCCAGGCAGATATGACTCTAGCCCTGAGTAGCATCCTGCCATCAACCAGAATGAAACCACAGTACAAGGACAAAATGATTGACTTCAACAATTGGCTAAGCTTCTAGTGTCATTCTAAGGGGATCCAGTATCTGTCTGCCTGGGATGACATGATCGACAAACCACAATGCTTTGTCAGAGATGGCCTGTACCTGTTGCCCCTGGGATTCTGGATACTGGCTAAGGCTCTAGCCACCCCTATAGTGCCTTTTTTAGGCAAGGTTCAAATGACAAATTCACCACCCTAACAGGTACAGGCAAGAAGAATCTGAGGGTATTGCTACTCAATGCTAGAAGTCTAAACCTCAAAATGCACTCACTCGAGGCACTCCTTAAAATGGAGAACATCGACATCTGTGCAGTGACAGAGACCTGGTTCAAGGCTCCAGAGAGTACCCCTGCATTACCAGGCTATAATTCATACCACACCTTACGGCCACCTAACCTGGATCGAAACACTAAAGGCGGAGGCGTGTCCATATTCATTAAGGATATCCACACCTCCAGGCTAGTTGCTCAGCATAATGCATCCAAGATTATCCAAGTGCAACTAACTCTGGGCAAGACCACAATCCAAATAATAGCTTGCTACAGATCCCCCACCATGCCCTAGGATTCTCACTCCTCATTTCTTAATACACTAGAAAATATTAGGGTACAACCTAGCACCCTAATAATGGGCGGTTTCAACTACCCTACCATTAACTGGGAAAACTACTCATGTACCAACTCTTGTGCTCAACGTTTTCTGGAATTCATAAATTCCAATGCCATGGATCAACTTATCCACACCCCCACCAGGGGCAGCAATATCCTAGACCTGGTTATTACCAACATGGGCAACTGGTGCTCCACACCAGAGGTCAATTCCTCATTGGTCAGATCCGACCACAAGCTAATCACCCTAGACATCCACATCCTTCCCCTACCCCCCATTAGGGAAACCACAAGTACCAAAGCCAACTTCACACTTCTTAAGACAGAAGTGGCAAACTTCACAACACCCATGCTGACGGACAATAGAGGTATGACTGCTGAATCCTGCACAAATGCACTTTATAAGCTCTTACATGAGTGCATGGATCGTGCAATCCCTAACAGAACCAGGATGCTATCCTCCAAAAAAAGGAAGCCAATCTGGTGGTCCCTGCCATAAACAAACTCTACAACAGAAGAAAGAAACTGTTGCAAAAAAGAGTAAAATCCAATGATTGGAGAAACTCCCTGGTCAGCCTCAGTAAGAAGCTAAGACCCCTCATAAAATCCTCCAAAGCTAGTTATGAAAACAAAATCGCCACTGACTCTAAAGACAACCACAAAGCATTCTACAGCTATGTCAAGAATCTCAATGGCAACACTCAGATCTGCTCTGAGTTACAGCACAATGGCACTAAATATACAGAACCAACTGATATTGCCAACATCCTGGCAGATAGGTTCAGTGCTAACTTTACCCCCCTGTCATCCCCTAAAGGGCCCATCTCTATACCAGAAGAATGCAAAGTTCCTGTAATCACGGCTGCACAGGTAAGGAACACACTATCTAAAGCCAAGAACACAGCATCCATGGGACCTGATGACATCCCAGGCTGTGTTCTACATGAACTACATAATGAACTGGCACCCCACCTAAGTACCATGTTCAATTATAGCCTCACCTCAGACTATGTTCACACTGAATGGTGCACAGCGACAGTTATCCCACTCCACAAAGGGGGAGCCACCACAGAGCCCAGAAACTACCGCCCCATTAGCCTAATGAGCCTGGTCTGCAAGGCTATGGAACGTATCATCATGGAATTTATAAACAATGACATTGGTAATCTCCAAAAGCAGGACCCCACCCAGTTTGGGTTTGTAAAAGGCAGATCATGTCTCCTAAACCTTATAGACTTCTTTGAAGCAGTCACCAAAGCCGTAGATGAGGGTAAGGTGGTTCACACAGCCTCTCTAGATCTCGCCAAGGCTTTCAACACCATCCCCCACTCTGGAATTATAGATAAACTCACTAAACTAGGTATAAATCCCTATGTCACAAGATGGGTTGCCAACTGGCTCACTGACAGGACCCACACTGTGAAAGTAGCAGACTCCAAATCCAACTTTAGACCAGTGACAAGTGGAGTACCACAGGGTTCAGTCCTGGGTACTCTCCTGTTTGTTATCTACCTCTCTGAAGTACAGGCCAACACAGAAGGTCTTTGGCTAATGAAGTTCACAGATGACTGCAAACTAGGAGCCATAATCAAAACACCAAAAGATGTGGACATTCTACAAAAGGCCTTGCTGAGACAGATGCCTGGTGTCAAAGCCATGGCCTCAAGCTCAATGCCAAAAAGTGCATGGTCATCCCTTTTGGTAAAAACTCAGTACTCATGAACTACCACATAGGCGGTAGTCTACTTAACATTGAAAGTGTGATAAGAGACCTTGGGACACAGGTGGACAATAGTCTCTCTTTTGATAATCACATCGCCACAGTAGTCAGGAAATCCTTCTACGTGGCACACCTCATCACAAAAGGTTTCTCATCCAGGAAAAAAGAGGTCATTGTTCCCCTCTACTTGTCACTCATTAGACCCATTATAGAGTACAATGCCCCTTTTGGTATGTACCTCACAAGACATCTACAACAACTGGAAAGGCCACAGAAATACCTCTCAAAGAGGATTACCAGCCTCAAACAGATGCCCTATGCAGACCGTCTCAAAAAACTGCAGCTTTACTCCATTGCATATCACCTACTCAGAGGCGATCTCTGCCTAACACACAAAGCTATGTCAAACTCAGAGCTTTTAGACATGCTCCACTTAAAGAAATCCCAATCCCTATGAGCTACATGGTATAGGGACCTAAACCTTGTCACCACAATAAACAGAACATGCTGGAGGGATAGATTCCTGACCCAGAGACTTCCCATACTCTGGAACAAACTACCTATCTATATCAAACAAAGCTCCTCATTAGCGCTCTTCAAGAAAAATCTTGATGATTGGATGGGAGATAGGAAATTCACCCCGGGCATCACTTCTGTGGCTCTGCTCGACAGTGGCATAGGAAAATAATTTTCTTGGGTGGCAGAAGCCAGGGTACCTTTGGCTAGGCTTATATAGGCCCTAGGGCCAATAGCCTAGTACCTACCTATGAACCTATGAACCTATGAGCCATGGCTAATGACACCATGTAGAGCCCCATTTCAGAATGCATATAATAGATCACACACTGCCACAAGAAACAACACTGAACATGTGTTTAGCATGCTGCAAACCATATTCAAGATGTTTTGACACATCTAGTGGTGCACTGCAATACACACTGGAAAAGGCAGTAGAGGCGATTACTGTGTGTGCCATGTTACACATCATGTTAACATCAAAACCTGGTGGCTTGCCATCTGCTGTTGGGATTGATCTACCCCAGATGTCCAAAGGTGATCAGGGGACATATGCAGAGAGGAAATTGGCATGGGTGATGGAGGATGTGGGCACAAGTCCTAGCTCAGGCAACATGGCAGTGTCTGACACACCTCTGGGTCATGACGGGCCACAGGTACACTAGTACACAGAGTAAACATCGATGTTTATGTGTTGCCCCAAAACAGTAGCACAGTTCACAGCTAATAGAAATTATCCATTAGTTTTACACAGTGAATGTATACCAGTATAAACACAGCAATGCAGAAAGACTGTCTGTGAGGTACATTACCAAAGAGGAATATGCAAGCACATGTGTGGAATGCAGGAGGTGTGCACAACTGAATTATGCACAGGACAGTTAGGATATCATCATACAGAGTGATACCATAGAAGATTACCCATCCAGTCGTCACAAGAAAGCAATATTCCATGACATGTATGGGGATGCATCAGCATATACATAACACAAAAACACTGTCTGTATAATAACAGCATTGCCTCACCTACATATGGTATTGCTGTAATGTATGTCATGTCCATGTAATATACATACAGACATGCACAGTATCAATGACCTTGACCACAATATCCCTGCAGTATACATCAATGTTGTTGGTACAGCCACATATCTATATATACATATATGTGCAGATTCAATCAGATATAGGAAGGCACACATGGGAAATACAAGTAAGCATTGTGACTGAAAATGGATATAGGTGCACAGAGAGGCAGTGAATGCTGGTGTTAGACATGTAAAGGACCATATTAAAATGCCATCAGTGACACAGATATGCATACAGAAGCATGGTTGTGGATGTGTGAATCGCAGACAGCAAGGAAATATGTCTGGAAAACATCAGTCTTATCTGTCTGTTGACATGAAAGCATGACATCACATATTGCATTATTGTTGTCAGTGTCATCACTAACATATGCCAATGTCAATAAGGTTATACATATCAACAAATTAATCTATTCACATAGTTTAAAAAATATCAGAAAATTCCATGACACTAGGCATTTCAGATATGACAGACACATTATTCTGTCAGAGGTCAGCATAGTGATCATCATTGCCACAGGGACAGAATGACATAACAGGAAGCACATTGGATCCACTGTCAGTGTTACACTAAAGCAGTCTAGAGTGCCCATGATGATGGCTCACACCACATTCTTGGCTGCCCCTACCATGTCTGGAAACACTTGATCCATGTTGCTTAGTTAAGGAGCTGGACATGACAATACTTGCAGGTGTAGTGTGGGAAGTATGATGACTGTAATGTGACTGTCTGTTCATGTCTGTTGTGCTCACAGTGGAGTAGACATCAGTAGATGTGTGTGCACACTGCAGTAAAGAGATTGACCAGGTGTGGATCTAATACAATGTGGTCAGCCTCTGCCCACTAGAGTTACTCAGATTAGTGCAGTTAGGGCACATAATACCACATTAGTACTATGACACTGCTCTAACACTGCACTGCTGTAACAGACTTTCAGTAGAAAATGAAATGGACAACACACAGTCATGCTGTGCAGCCAATGCAGCCATGATCTCACCATACCTGTGCTCCTAACCTTTGTGTAACACATGGAGCTGGTGTGCTATACAATCAGTTGCATGGGCACTAGCATGAAGTTCAGCTCCAAGACATCACTGGGAATGTTCATTCGCTTGTAATAGTAGGCGGACTCTCTGTGACACACATCCATGCACAGCAGCAACAGCAGCACTCAAGTGTGTTTTGATGGGCAGTACCTCTCAGCCTTGGAGGAAGAGTCACCCTCACTGCCTGACTTTGCATGGGACACTGGCTTATGGATATTTTCCTGTCCAGCAGCTGCTGTCACCACGTCATCAGAATTATGGCCACACCATCCACAATATCTGAAGCTACAGCATGATCCACAATTTCTGGGCTGGACAATAAGCCTAAATCTGTGGCCTGTGTGCCACAGGCTGTGCTGTCAGAGTGAGGCACATCACATCCCAAATCAGGATTAGTGAACAGACTTCTGAAGGAGGCAGGCAGCCGATGGACTACAAGAAGAGGCAGATAACACAGGTAACATATACGCACAAACAACACATGATGCAGTTTGGTAATGTTATATGGACCGACTATTTGATTACATTGTTATTGGGGATATGGACTTACCAGGTCTTCATGCCTGGGTGAGGTTCATGGACCCTATATCACAGAGAGATTTCATGTATACTACATATTGCATACATCTGACAATTGGGAATAAAAAATAGTAAAACCTAACAGACATATCCTGTTGGGACTGCACTGCTGATTGTGAGGTTTGACCTGAAACTATGATGGGGAAACATATACATCAATACATCATCAGCATGCAAATAATGGCCATCACGTTGCATTCCAGTAGAGGTACAGTGCACACAAGATACTAGAGACCATACTATTTGGCCAAGACTGATGTGAAGATGCTCTTATTTATTTATTTATTTCCAGTTTGGTTACCAGGGAAGTCCACTGGGTCAACAGGACCCATTTTTAGTGGAGGCCCATGGAGAAAAGCTCCAAGAAAGCATTGTACAAGTTCAATTACAATAAAATGCAGGAGTATGCAAGATAACATTGTATTGAGAAACACAAATAAGAATTTACAACAAGCATAGTTGGCAGAATCTGTTACGAGAGAAGTTAAGGGTGAGTACATTACTTTTGATGCAAGGGAAAATGAGTGTTGAGAGTGATTGTCAGTTAAATTACATCTATTGAGGAATCAGATTATGCTTGCTTTATATACATAATTAAAGTAGAAAGTAGAGCTGTTGTACTAGACTGGAGAAGAAGAACACACTAGTTATGAAGTGCACACATGTGATCATCAATACTGACATGTATTAAACATATGGAATGTCGTACTTTTAATGTCATTCTTGTTTGGGGAGTGCATCATCTATTATAATGCAGATCCTGTAGTATGACAAGGCACACAAATGTCAACATGTGGGACTGCTCCACAGTCATAACTGCAGCATAAGTACAGGGCAACGATAGTACATACTAATGTGCTATGTAGACACTTGTGACATCTCTGTGTATGCAAAAAAGCATAATAAATATCATACCTTGTCTGTCTGTAGGTGCATCTGCATGGGCCACATCTTGTGATGATTTATCTGCATTTGACAAAGGCACAAACAAATCAACACATGAGCATAATCCACTGCCATGACAGGTGGTAGAGGCACAGAAAGGGTTAGTGCTGTACAGATGTTGATGGACTTGTGCAATTGAAAAAGACAAATATCACAGATGTTGCTTGAAGTCTTAGGTATGTACTGCATTATTAACACAATATGCAATAACGCATACATTGGGAATCCAGTCCTGTGTGGTCATGTTCCCCATGCTATTGTGCTGCTGAACAAAGAAATATTGCAATACATTAATAATCTGGACTTACCAGTAAAGACTGAAAAGGTGTATCTGCTGCAGTGGTTTAAAATGTATGACTTAGATGTACATCCTGGGATATCAGCTTCGATACCTCCACCTGGTATAAGACGATCACAACTGGTGGTATGATGTGATGCTAGAAACACCATGATCTCATCCAAATGAGTCAATGTTAATTCACCTCCCATGGCATTTCTCACCCTCTCATAGTGGCATATTCGATTAGCTACACTGAGGATTATATCTGACCAGCATTGACGACAAGCCTCATAGGATCAGTTGACCACCTACATCATGTTCACAGTTCTGTCTAAACCTCACTCCTCTAGACTGTATTTCCTATCTATTCAAGTAGGCTGTAGCCATGTTGATATAAAGCCTTGATTATAATTTCATTCTCACATTGAGAAAAATTGTCAGCCCAAGTTTGGTTCGACATCTGGAACTCGCTTTTATATGCACATGTTATACACTTTATGGAGGCTCACAGCTGACACAATGTTATAAACATTTGTCTTGTTACTTGATCTTCTCTCCTTACAGATGCAAGCTATGAGAAATAATCCTTTATCATATATAGCACTGTTATGTATTAAACAACATAATGGATATGAAGACATGTAATGACATTATCACATGTAACAATCCATTACATTACATTATCTGTAGAGGTTATTTGTGAGATTTGAACCCATTGTAGAGGATATTACAACTAAAGGACAACCACACAGCCTCATGGCAGACACTCATTACTTTGCATCTCACCACAGCAAAAATTTAACATTCAAAGCCATACTCACATTGTCTGCATCAGACTTGAATGTATTAAAAACTATTAATATATTGCTATGCATCAGAGTATAGGTAGACTATTCAGTAAACGCACAACTTACAGAAACTCTTGAAATTCATTGTTCTCCATAAACATAACACAGACATTAAAGGTTAATCATAATGAACTACAGGTATCTTTTCATTCCAGCTGTATCTATAGTACACATGTTAGTAAACATCCAAGAGTATCGTAAACTATTAACATACAACTTTCAGAAGCCCTGAGAATTTGTTGTTAATTCGTTACTTTCCTTAAGCATGCCAGACACAGTCAAGGTGAATCAGAATTTACTACAGATATAATTATATGGCATTTTCATCCACTTTTCACAGGGTCTGTTTGATTTTAGCCATATACCCATCTGCATGCATATTGTTCAATCCTAAAACCACCCATTATGTCACAGCCAGTTATTGCAGACATGTGTGACCATACAAGGTCTGCCAATATGTATAATTTGAATTATAAACATTAATTATAACATAGATATGTAATGAGAGAAGTATATTCCCCACACAGCAATGCTATCAGGTGATAGCTTACCTTTGAAGCTAGCTGTAATTTCACTATATCTTACAGTGAGTCCACCTATGTGCATTTTTAAGTGCAAGTTGCACCATGCATAGTTACCATGTTTCATTAACATTCAAGGGGAAAATTCAATAAAGCCTACAGAGTCCACGATGACCATGTGCATGTTGTGGGGTGAATCATACATGATAACACACAGTTTTAGATTCAGTAAGGGGCTCTACATGCCATGTAGAGGTGCACAAACATGGTAAACACCATGGTATGATAATTACAGCCTAAGCAGCTGAACTGTATGCTAATCAACCAATCCAAGATGAAGGAGCTAGTCAACAAACTAAAAAGGAACCGTGTAGACTCAGTGCTGTTTTTCCCTGTGAATTCCAAAACCTATTGGAACACAGCCATGAAAAGGAATCTACACAGAAAGAATATTATGGGCTGGTGTTGCTTTAATTCATGTGCATGTGCAACAGGCTGAAGTCTATGCGGCTACTGCTAATACACCACAACCAGGAAGGAGAAGAGTTCTCAGACCCCAGTTAACTCATCACAGTCTGCATGAGGTGGAAATTGTAGAGCACTACAGGGTAGATACAGACACACTACAAGAACTGTGCAACCTCTGTCATCCTCAACTCAGACCTAGAGAAAACTGAGGGGTACCAATACTGGTGGAGACGGAAGCTTACAGAGGACATGCTGGGATTGCCACAGGCATCAGCATCCATGATCCTCCATCAATTCCTGAATGCTATGCTCCAACATGGCAGTGACTACATATATTTTCCCCGTACACTTGAGGACAGAGCCGCAAATATCCAGGAGTTCTACCGTGTAGCACACTACCCTGAACTACTGTCCACCATAGACTATACACATATAGAAATGAAGGCACCACCCAGGGAACATGGAAGAGTCTACATAAATAGAAAGGTTTTCCACTCCATTAACTGCCAGGTCATGTGTAATGATAAGGGAATCATTTTAAAGGTGTGTGCTGGCAATTCAGGCAGTTTCCATGAGTCACATATTGAGCACATCTCCCAGGGGTAATATCCCAGAGTGTCATTTACAAGGGGATGCAGGTTATGCACTGGAGCTGTGGCTGATGATGCCCATTAGAAATGCACACACACCAACTGAAGAACACTATAATGAGGCACATGCTCAAACCAGAAATATCAAACAGTGTGAGTTTAGGCTGCTGAATTCTAGGTTCTGCTGCCTACATACATCTGGGGGAGCCCTGCAGTCCAATCCATGTACATGTACTGAAATGTTTCACTGTCTGTGCCGTGCTTCACTACATCATCCTGAGAAAAATAACTTCATAAGGATCAACAAGAGGAAAGGCCATGCATTAAAACACCAATGGAAAGGTTACAACAGCTACACACAGGTGAGGAGTCAGAGGGGGATCCAGCAGCTTTTGTGGGTGTAGGCAGGTGTAAGCATGCTCAATATGCCCTCACAATGGCTAATAGGCAAGGCATAGCACACTCACTCACCACCTAAGAGGACTAAAACCTTCATCCTACTTACATACATATAGTAACATTGATGCCCAGCAATACTCACAACCTTTACCTTCCCATGTAATGGCTGTGCACTCTTAGCATCAGACAGACTCAGCCTGAACTACAACTATAGCAACTGCTGGATTTGCAAGGTAAGTGTTGAACTTGGAGTGTTAAAACAAAATTGTTTAATAATACAAATGAATGGCATATCCTTGCATGTTGTTACTTGGTAATGTAAGTAAGTAAAAGATGGGTTTTTTGTACAGCAATGTCTTTAACATGTGACAGCAGATACTTGTGTCCTCTATCAAGTAATAGGCCTCAGGCATCAAAGATTCACAGTCATATGTCTCAAAAGTACTGATGGCCACCAAATGTCCTCAGTTTGGCCTCATAGTTTTGTACTGGACAATCATTACAGAGAGAAGTTAGAAAGTAATTAGACACATTTCAGTTTCAGACTCCATATCCCTCAGAAGACTCTTAAAAATACTGATGCAAAAAACTATTTAGATTCTTTCAGCTGTCTAACTTTGTAAGACCAAAATATGTCAAAATTACAATTAGCAAAACAACATCACAAACACAGATATTCTAAGCACTAAGTCAGCTACGCACCGTGATCACCAGACACAAAGCTTATATATCCCTGAATCCAAAAGATAGAAAACAAGGATATGGCACAGTTCACTCCACTTGCACAGAGTGTTGTGTGTGTGCGGGGGTTGGGAGTAGGATGCCTAGGCTGACACACAAGGTAAGTGAGTGCATGACAGTAAGAAAGAGAAACAGGCAGACATTTGTATAAAGTAACAAATGGCCAGTGAGATAGAATGAGCTTTAAGCCTCACTGCTGAACCATATAACTGCTGTGTGTGTGTCTGTATGGGCACTCTAGGTGAAACTGCTGTGTGAGTGCCTGGAAGAATACATCCAAGCTCTGTGCAAGGTGTACATATTGGTATGTCAGACAGGTGTGGGCTGTGCCTGGTAGTGGTGGCAGTTCATTGTTGTCATACCTGACCATAAGAACTGGCTCTGCCAGGAGTTGCACTGGCACATCCATGCCCATGGCCAGATGCACCGCTGCTACCTGAATGTGACTGATGTCTGCTGGACAAGCTCTCCACATGAGAATGCCCAGACCTATGATCCCATGAGATGTCTCAACCACTGATGGACCAGTGAAGTAGTGTCACTATGGGACCGTGATTAGGTACAGCCACATTGGCTGACATCAGATAATGTGACTGATGTACACCCATGCGGATGCCATCCCCCTCCCCAGCAGATGTTCCATCATAGACACCTCTCATTCCAATGTGTTATTTATCCAATCCATCAAATCAGCAACAGTGTGGGGGCAGTTATGCATGTCAGCCTGTGCCAGATCTACAACCCTAAGCATTTCTCTGGTGGACATATTGGACCATGCCTGTGCCTCCATGATGGCCATAAACATATGTTGAGTGGCACGGGAAGATACCCCTGTGTCAGGTGAAGGATGGATAGCTGGCCTCCTACAAGTACCCCTAACAACCCTTCTGAGTGACACCTGACCCACACTATGGCTATGGCCAGAGTCAACAAACACTAAAGCTGCAGTAACCACACTACCCTGATCAAGTGTCTTACCCTCCAGCTATCCAATATCTGAGGCCTCACCAGAATGGGCTGCCATAGTAGGCCTACTGGCTGTGCCAATGGAATTACAGGGTATTGTGGAATGTCAACCTCAGTGTCAAATTCAACCTCTACACCCCCTCATTGTGCCACTGTTTGCCCACCATCATCATCAAAGTCTGCTGATACTCTGACATCAGGTGGTAACCTCTACACCCCCTCATTGTGCCACTGTTTGCCCACCATCATCATCAAAGTCTGCTGATACTCTGACATCAGGTGGTAAGAGTGCTACACTTCCACTGTTAGGATCACCTGTGATAATAAACAAAAAAAACACATGAAGGAAATTAATACCTACACTACTATAGTCCAATATATGCTACAAACTAACAGCGGTACCACTATTAAAGACAGTACAGCAATACACACAACAGTCCTGACACCCACATCACACATATGGATAAAATAAGCATTTCTTTGAATTGCTCATCAGTGCTGACATGAAAATGTTTAGCTTACCATGTGCAGATGATTGTAGGCTCCCTATGGAGGATGGACCTGGATGAAGTTAAGCAAAGGGTAAGGACACCATCATCACAATTAACAGTAAAAGAGAGGTTTAAACATTTTTGCCCTTCATATGTCCATTAATGATACTTTTAACAAGAACTTGGATGACATGTCCACCCCAAGCCCTTGTGTAATCAATCAGAATGCATTGTTAACTGTATCAATGTACAACTATTCCTCCCCCTAAAAAATTATGCTAAACAGAACTTAAGTATTGCTGTCAATATTTTACTATACAAGAAGTATTTAACAATTGAGATAGGTAACCCTTCCTGGAAGCTCCTCCTGGGACATGTTTGTCCTCCCTAAAACAGCAGCACCAACATCAATGACATGCTGTTGTACACTTTACCCTGAGCTCTCTGGATCCCTGACAGTAGACAGGAGCTGTTCATTTGGTGTCAGTGGTGGGTCTGTAGAAGGTTCCCCCCTCCCAGTAGTTATCTGTTCACAGGCCACTGGTGTCTGGGCCGATGAAATCATGTCAGTGGTCCTATGGCACACCTGAGCATATTTATTTATTTGTTTGTTTATTTTTGCTTAATGGTTAGTGTCCAACTGGGCTAGAAGCCTGTTTTCAGATGAGACCCGGAGAGAAAGGCTCCAAAAGTTATAAATACAAACAAAGTACAGTGAATAAAAGAGAAAAATTCACAGAGAAAATATTTGCAGAGTAAAATACAATACAGATTAACAATATTTACAGAGTAAAATATACAATGCAGATGAAACACAAAGCAGATACAAATACATTGATAAAAATACCAGTACTATGAAATCATAATGAGATTCGAGATAAAAAACACTCACACTTTATTTTTTGTGGAACAATCAAAGAAACAAATATAGAAGCAGTTTAGGATGCAAAATGAGTAGGTAGAGAAGATTAATGAGAAACGTTAGAATGTGACTATTAGCCTGGAGATGAGCAGGAAGATAGCCATAGTATTTAGTATAATATTCTTTTAAATGTTGTTTGAAAGTATGTGCATTAGGGGTAGAGAGAATATGTTGGGGAAGAGAACTCCATGATTTGGTAATTTTATAAGAGTATAAGGAGTCCCTGTGAAAGTTATGAGACTTGGTAACATTGCACATGAGTTTATTGGATGACCTCAGGGACTTAAGGTTTGTGTAAGGTTGAATAATATCAGCTACAGTGGGGCAGGATTCAGGATTGTGGATGATTCTATGTGCAATACCTAGTTAGTTGAGAGACAGTAAGCTAGGGAGTCTATCCAATTAAATTGGTGAAGAGCTATACTATGATGAGATCTGGGAGGATCGTTTGAGGTGAATTTGGCTAAGTTGGTAACGATTTGGAAACAGTAAAGAAGGGTGGCTAGGAGGTGGGATCTGGCTGTAGCTAAGCTGGCATAGTCGGTTAGATAAGGTTTTGCTCTATAGAGTGAACAAAGTTTTATATGGACCTTTTTTGATTGTTAGTGCAAAATGTTTATCGAACTTTAAGCCATTATCTGTTGTAACACCTAAAAGTTTTGTATGTTTGACTGGTTCTATTTTTGTACTATTAGTGGAGAAGATAGTGAGAGGTGATAGGGTGTTAGTATCATGAGAAGGGCCTATATTATATAACAACAAACAACACATCGAACAATGATTTTTTTTTCCCCCGGGGAAAATTTGCTGTTCCCAAAAAAACAAAACAAAAAAAAAAACATATTCAAACATTACATAAAGTGGGGGGCTTCACCCCACTACACCCCTGATGTGGGGGGCTGTGACCCCACACCCCCCTCCTTAAATATACCAACTCCAAGATCGCAATATAGTGCCAAAAATATCAAAGTGATGAAAGCAGCCAAGCGACTTCTTTCACAGGGAAAGAATTTGCTTATATGCCACTTTGTCATTTTGCATTTTTGACATTTGAAGTTCGACCAAGACGCATTCGGCAAAATGCATCTTCAGTCTTCTGATAGGAACCCCATGAGAATTACTGAAAACCATTAGTTTGATTTTGTTGGGATTTAAAATAAGTCAATGGTCAGATAGATATTTTTTGATGTTTTGTTTTGTAGGGCAATTTGAGTTTTGTCTTGTAGTTCTTTGATAGCTGGGGCAGAGCATATGAGAGAGGCATCATCAGCATATTAAATGATTGAGTCAGGTTTAGTGGAGGTACTGAGGTCATTGGTAAATATGATAAAAAGTAGAGGGCCAAGGATGGAGCCTTGTGGGACTCCAATTGTGATGGGTAGGAGGAGGGGAGAGTTTGTCATCCCATTTAATGGCTTGCTGATGATTTAAGAGATAGCTATGAAACCAGTTTAAGGATGTCATATTGATATTGTATGAGGCAAGCTTGTTAAGAGGTTTTTGATGTGATACTGTGTCAAAGGCTTTTGACATGTCAACGAAGGTAGCTGAGATGAGTTCACCATTATTTTTGAGTAGATTTATGGTGTTTGTGAAAGTTTTAATGGCTGTATTGGTGCTATATGTGGGTCAAAAGCTGTGCTGAGTGTTGTAAAGAAGGTTCTTTTTAAGGAAGTAGCCAAGGATTTGCTTGTGTATACATTTTTCTAAGATTTTGGCTAGTGGTGAGAGAATGGCTATTGGTCTATAGTTGGAGAGGTCTGTAGAGGGGCCACCTTTGTGAAGGGGTATGATATGAGATATTTTCCAGAGAAGAGGTACATATTGCTCATAGATAGAGTGGTTGATAAGAAAAGATATAGGATAGGAAATGGATGCGGTGGCGAGTTTTAGAAATTTGTTGAGGAGTTGATCAGCTGCAAGAGTATAAGGTTTTAATTTACCTAAGACTTTCTTTATGTAGCTGGTTTGAATTGGCATAAGGGAGAAAGGGGTAGAGTTGAATTTAGAGGGGGGTTGGGATAGATAGTGGTGGGTGATTGGTGTTGTTTAGTAATGTAGTTATCGAGCTGATAAAGTGGGTATTGAATTGCAAGGCTAGACACTCGGTAGGATTAACTGTTGATAGTGCTATAGTAGTAGGTTTGCTGGGGTTTAGGAGATGGTTTATGGCTTGACAGAATTTTTGAGGGTTATTGTGGTACTTTTGTTGACATGATTGGAAGTATGATTTTTTTCTCTTTTTCGATTTGTTTCTTAGCTTGATTTCTTATTTGTTGGTAAGAAGTTAGGTTCTTGTTACTTTTGTTACTATGATAAATAGTCCAGGCTTTATTCCTTTGCTTGAGTAGAAGTTTTGTTTCTTTTGTTAAACAAGGTAGCTGTTGTCCTGCTCTGGCCACATACTGTGTTCACATCAGCCACTATCTGGTGCCAAATTTGCATTCTTCCAGACATATCCCCAAGTCCTCTCTCAAGCAGAAAGGCACAATCTTGCCTAAATACTTCCACAATTACTTCATTCTCAGGGTCACTGAAAGGGGGTTTGTGGGGATTTGGATGCCTGGGTGCCATAGTCCTAGGTGACATAAAATACAAAAGAAGTATAATACACATAAGTATCACATATAAATAAAAGTCCTGCTTAAATATAACACATAAAAGGTAGTATTTCAATATTATCCACCAGAGAAACAAAAACAGTCAAGATGTTCAAATATAAAAAAGGAATTGTGTGGTTGCAATATATTACAATCACACACAAAGCAAGATTGAATCCAAAACAAGGAGAGTAACAAAAGCAAATTTTATTTGTGCCAACACAGAATGGAACTTGGCTTCCCCACTCCCAACACAACAGGCAAATGGCACATTTTGCTAACCAACCTTCAGTGTACTGCTAAAGGTGCTATCTAAACTGTCCCAAAAACGTGTACACATTTACCACATAACATTCAATTTTCTGCCATTCCCAGTCACGTCTAGCTGTGGCCACACTCCCATAGAGGTGTCTATGGGCCATCCTAGAAGGCTAACACCCTTGTGTCATTGACAATTTATAATAATACATGAGTGTAAAGAGAAAAAAACAGTTGTAACATTAGCAAAGATGGAAAATCACTGTTATGGAAGAAAATGTTTTGTCCCTTATGCATATGTTTGAATCACATACTGTAAAAATCAATTTTTTGGAGTGTATAAAGCCAAACAAGCATGTGTCAAGTCATGAAATGTATGCTTCCAGTGCATGTCTGCAAAGTTAAATCACCTAGCAGTCACAGCAGCAGACACCCTTCAAACAAATGCCAAGTGTCAGATTAACCTTCTATTTTCAAAAATGTCTTTTCTCTCTGGTGGCACTGTTGCTCTCCACTTAACATCGTGCAAATATAGTTGGCATCATTGCTCAGGTTTGTGCACTACCAGTAAATGGAATAGCAGGAATTGGCGGGAAATCATTACTTGCTCTTATACCTCTTTTGGATTAGACATGTCTGATGTTAGAGGGGAAAGTGCCCAATTTAGGGTCCAGAGGTGGGGTGTTGAGGAGTCCAGAATATTTATTGGACTCCTGGTAAAGTGCCACAGCCAAAGGCTTTTGTCTGAGGACTATTCTCACTCCCAGTACAAGTCTGAGGCTTTGACTAGTCTGACCAAGGCTGTATCCAGTGCAACTGGCATCCCACGCACTGGAGAACAGTGAAGGCATCACTTCAATGACCTAAAAAGGAGCAAGAGGGATACACTGAACCAATGGTTGGATGAATGTCGAACTAGCAACATCCCACAGTTGTGTAAGTATGTTAATAAAGATAATTTATAATGCATAGAAAGCTAAAATAGGCAAGACTGGTATGTATAATGCTCTTTTGTTTGTTCTTTTCTTTTCTTTTCTTTTTAAACCTAATTCTGAAATAGCTGCAAATAGTCAGACCCATGCTGATCATCTAGAGAAACTGAAGGAAGCAAATGGTATGTATGCAACACAAGAGAAGTATTATTGTAGTTTTAAAATTTAAAGATTTTTTTTTTCTTTTCTATATGGTAGTAGCAAATTAAGCATGCATATCTTAACTGTAAAAGGAAGTATGCATGCATCTGACTGTAGCACAAACCAACTTTAGGAGCCAAATGTAAGACTGTAGTCAAAGGTTGTGGGTTCAAATTCCAGGAGTAACAACTATAGACTACTGCAGTTCTTTAATAATATTACATAAATTAAATTCTATGCAAGTGGCATATATGCCTGCTGTGAACTGTAATCTGTATAACTGGACCAAGCGTATGTGGAATATCTGCACATTGCAAGGATTACTTTGATTAATCCATAATTATAATTTGTAGTTGTTAGGGAGTATACTTAAATCTAAGACTTCAGATAAAATAGTTATTCTATTGTGATGATGCATTATATGTCACATACGATGGTACTCATTTTATCTCTTTTTTTTTCTTTCACCCCAGCCCTCATCTCTTTTTTTTCTGTTATGAGTCATCAAAATGTCTCCATGTCATCTATCAGCAACAAATCACTAAATATTTCTCAGTACAGGGAGGTAGGCTAACTCCAGTGGCACAGCCTGCTTTCACTCCACTGGCTCTGGCACCGACACCCAGCACATCTGGGATCCAACCTGGCAGTATTGCCTGTGTTGCCCCTGCAGTACCCACACCCTCATGTAGCTCTACCCTAGCAGCTAGTGCTGTGGTACCCTCTGGGAGTACTGGCAGAGGTGGGGATTTCATCATCTGCCAGGAGATGCCAGGTTTGGTGTATAAGGTCGTGCACTGCACCATTGGTGTACACCTACTCCAGATGGAGAGGCTGCTCTCCCTCATGGTCCATAGGAGGAAGGGATGTCAGGCAATCTAGCAGCCAGCAGAGTAAGGGGATTGTGATGGCAGTCCTGCAGGTGAGGTTTAGATTCTCACTGTCCTCATGTTTAACAAGCACTGGCTTGCATTGTCCCCTCCCTCACCTCAATCATGGTGTCCCTCAAACTTTTGTATTGCTCACTTTCTGTCATTGTATTTATAATTCCTGCCACAGAGTCAGCTAAGCAGCAAGTGTGTTTCATACTCTCAGTACTGAGAACTATCAGAATTTTTAAAAAGCAGAAAAATGGCAGCAGCAGAACCACAGCAACATTGTTTTTATTGTAGATAAAGTAAGCGCTTTCGTCGGTGTACTCCACCAACTTCATCAGACAAATGACATAACATGTAGTTGCAGTTTAAATGCTTTCAAACTGCTATATCAATTACACAATTAAAACAATTTTTTTAAAAAATTAAACAGATATTCCCAGAAAAAACATTTTGCAACACAGAACGCCAAAGTGGGAATAAAAACTACATTACTAGTACTGTAATATGGTTAAATATAAATGAGTTCTTTACATTAGTGGAACATTGCAAAGTCTTTAT
This sequence comes from Protopterus annectens, assembly GCF_019279795.1. NCBI lineage: Eukaryota > Metazoa > Chordata > Ceratodontiformes > Protopteridae > Protopterus > Protopterus annectens. The sequence continues at coordinate 697,135,343 of NC_056732.1, read as the reverse complement.
CATAAATAGAAACAGAAAAGAAATATATAGGAAAAAAATATATATGGTTAAAAACAGAAAAATATATGGTTAAAACCAGTCGACCGGTGTGACAACAGTATTACCTAGTGAAAGGTTTTGTTCCTTCTCTGTATACCTATTTGTGTCCTAAAATTCTTCGTCCAAAAACTTTGATGCGAACCAACAACAAAAAACATATCTCTGGCGCTAATCCACTATGCTTATGTTTAAATGAATTAAGATGGAAATTTATAGGCATTGTTAGAGCCCAAACCCAATTCTTTAAGAAGACTTACACCATATATTGTGATTCTAATGATGCACCAGAAAATACACTAAAAAATACAAAGTGTATAATGTAACTTGTGCTATAAATGTTGTTGTGTTAATAATGTTATTAAATTAAACAAGCCATAGTTAGAATAGCCTTATCTATTTAGATCCTTAAGTTTGAGACGGCATTTAATAGAAATGTAATCATTAAGCCCTGGGGGCACATGAGCCGAGGTACGTACCTGCCATCTCAATTCACATTCCTGCAGTCCGAGTTCCCAAGGCCCACCCCTAATATTGTGTTCTACCTGTTGTAGTACCATAAAGTGAAACTGATGGTTGGAGTGTTCTATGATGTGTCTCACCAAGGCGTTGGTAGTGTTGTTCTTCCCAATACACTAGGTATGTTCATATACCCTTTGTTTGATTTTTCTCTCCATTTTCCCAATATAGTATGCATCACAGGTGACACAAGTTGCTGCATAGACCACACCTTTGGATTCACAATTAAACCTACCACTTATATAATATTCTTTATCCCTTAGTCTAACCTTATTTGTGGTTCTAATGAATCTGCATTGTGGGCATCTGCCACATTTTGCCATACCCGTACCTCTTTTATTTACCTTATTTCTCTCCACTAGGATTTTTAAGTTAGGGCCCCTTTGAAAGGTCATGAGAGGTAGTTGTCCCAGTTTGGTAAGACTGGTATCCTTGTTGATAAGGGACCAGTTTTTAAGTATGTCCCTAATATGTGTGACATCTAGGGAAAATGTTGTAATGAACCTGCTAGTTGTGCTGTCATTAGTGTGATCCCTAATCACTACATCATTAACTGCCCATTCAGTATGCTCCTGCTCATACCCTTTACAAACAATTAGGTGGAAGTGACCTACCACTCTTTTCCTGTCAACTTCCTCAAAGATGTTATTGAGGAACCCTAATGGGTAACCTCTTTTCAAAAACATAGACTTCAGTAATGTACATTCATCTATAAATTCACCATAGCAGGAGATCATTCTAGCAGCCCTAACCGCTTGCCCTTTCACAACTGCCTTTTTCTGATGTAATGGGTGGCTGCTGGTAAAATGTAGAAAGGCATTAGAATAAGTGGGCTTGTGGTAGATAGTTCTTCTATATCTTTGGTTCAAACTATCCTTACTTAGAAGTACATCCAAGTAGTTGATATCCTTATGTCCTACCTGATAGGTGAAATCCAAAAATGTAGTGAATATTTTGATGTTACAAATAAAGGTCTCAATAAGCTTAGCTTCTCATTTCCAGATGAAACACATATCATCTTGGTACCTTGTGTACCAAACGACATTCTCCTTGTCAGAATTTTAGCAACAATGCTTGTGTTTGCCCACTGCATAAAGATGCGCAAAGAGGGAAAGTGGTAGAAATGTGTATCTCACATCTGCAAACAATTTTCCCACCATCGCACAAACCCACTGCTCGGCAGTGTGCTATGCAAAGAGGACAATAACATGTATTACTTCTGTTTACTGTACATTTAGTGTTCATGACATGAAACTACATGTGGAAACAAACAAAAGGAAGGCACTCTCTAAGAAAAAGACATATTTACAATGCAACCATTTGTTGCTTGTGATCATGCACTACAACCTTGGTCCTCAGTTCTTGTTCACAAATATACCAACTACATAAATAATAAATGTTGTCTTATATACCATTCACATCTTTAGAATTATAATACACATTCAGATTTTCCAATATTTGTAGTAATGTGGACACCTGTTTGCACATAGTTTGTAAAGCTGTCTCTTAAAGTATACTTGCACATTGGAAACACAGCCACCAAATACAACACATTGCAGACTTACCAGTCTGGTAATATGCAGAACTTTAATATCTTGACAGTTGGACATGTCTAGCTATGCATTTCATGCAGGCCTCCTGACATCTTCTCTCCAACATCCACTGCTGATTTCATCCACTGTAAGTTGTCCTGCAGTTTTGTAAAAGTCAGAATATTGCCATGGTGCTTGCATAAAATATTGAGTTCTCTAGTCTTCTGCTTAGATGGCAGGGGTTCTAATCTCACTGCAGTCAGCTGGTGTGTGTGTGTGTGTGTGTGTGTGTGTGTGTGTGTGTGTGTGTGTGTGTGTGTGTGTGTGTGTGTGTGTGTGTGTGTGTGTACACATGCTTGCCATTAGAGAGAGCATTTTACATCAGCATGTGGGACACTGCTATTACCATTTTCCTCTCAGCAGACACTGCTGATGTCATCACTTATAAAATGTTGTCTGATACTCAGTCAGACTTGAGCTGTGGCACTTGCCTTAAATACAAAGTTGTCTAGCTGGTGTACTTAGATAGGTAGGGGTTCTGTTCTCACTGCAGTCAACTGGGTGGGTGTTTGTGCTCTTGCTTGATGTTAGACAGACCATTATATCAGCCTGTAGGACACTGCTATTACCATTGTCCTCTCACCAGACACTGTTGATATCATCAGCTACAGCTGATTTGCAGATGTGCAGTATTTCCATCAGGGCAGAGTCAGGGACTGGCCTGTATTTCAGGCACAAGTCATCTCATTCTATATATTCCAGATTACAGTGACAGGGCTTTCAGTCTATCCACATACATCATGACATGGTTTGTAGGCCCTACATTTTCTGGGTGAGAACTCCCCGTAGTCTCTCCAGCTGCTGCAGGTGTCTGGTGAGGTACATGCAAAATGGAGCATTACACTCTATTAGTGTTCTGATGAGGGTTGAGTACAGTGCTATTATGACATCCTTAGATATGAATACAATGGTCTGACTTATGAGATGCATGACATAGCCTTTCCATACCACTGCAGAAACTTGTTGGTCAAAGTTCAGATTGTTATCTACATGTGTTTGCAAGTCTTGCATCACTGGGTTTGAGCATGGGGGGTGTTTTCAATGCTGGTACTAGTGAGGAACTCCAATTTGCAGAAGGCAAACATAATGAGACATTTTTGCATATATTTGTAGACTGTGTGGCTTTGTCAGCAATCTTTTGTCCATGCTAGCCCCTCCTGTAATATGTTAACATAATTTGTGGACTCAGTGATTGCACCTAATATGCAGTAATCACATAACTTGGTAAGTTAAAGTCTGTATACTTTAACCTGGACTATCAAGAAACAGATTCTAAACAGTAAAGGGCCCAACATAGATCCTTGGGGTAAGTCAATGGTGACAGCCCTACTGATAGAGACTGATCCAGCAACTTTCACAGTATGTGTTCTATCAGTGGGCCAGTTGGTTAACCATCTAATGACATAAGAGTTAATCTCCAGCTGAGAGAGTTTCTCAATGATACCTGAGTAGGGGATTGTGTTCAAACCCAAGGCCAGATCAAGATAGGCAGTATGCACTATCTTGGCTTTATCCAGACCTATCACACAGAATCAATGGGCTGTGACAACACTACAGATCACCTATAGTGTAACTCAGAACATACAACTACCTGATGTGGTCGGATACACACCTCAACACACGCTCCAGATGGAATATGTTCCTGTAGAAGGGCGTACATCTATATGCATCCATCTGAGGGGGTACAGCACTGAATGCATGCATATATAGACACTTCCTGACTCTCCTCATCTGTGACCAACATGTAACCATGGACCTTTTCTAAATGGACACTGGTAATATCCCAGCTGTGTGCAAAAAACATGTGTGAGTTGTTAATGCTACATCTATGTCTGCTATATCTGTTAGATGTCCTCAAAGATGTCATCAAGCACATGAATGATGATGACACTATCATCTTGCAGAATTTGACCAGGCCAAGACATTTGACACAAATCCACAATGAAGTATTCACTCAACACGGTCAGATGTGGCCATAAACACCTATATCACCAAGTGGGTAGACCACTGGATCACATACATGGCATCTAAATATGTTGAAATGTGTGAAGTGACCTATATCTCGAGTGCAGTGATCAGGTCTGTACATCAGAGCTGTGTGTTAGGCCCTTTCCTGTCCAGTATTTAATTCACAGATGTCAACAATGACATACACATCCTGTGTCCAAACAGCTGTCTGGAGGACTACAGAGTGTTGGCAACCATTGACTCCAACTGTGATATTAGTATAATACAGACAGTGTCAACACACACCAAAGATTGCTGTCACAGCCATAACAAAGCATGAGAAAAAACAAAAGCATGGGGGAATTTACTTTATGAAAATAAATGTACAACCCAATGATAATGTAGACATCACAGCCCTATAAGTAGACAATTGGTATGTGACCTGTGTCCTGTGGTAGATGGTATGTGGAACATCCACAAATATGTGGCCACAGTGGTGAGTACTCCCTTGTATCTAGCACAACTGCTATTTTTAGCACATTCACATCAAAGGCCATAATACCTCCATAGCTCACAGTCTTCATCACACCAACAACCTAGTACCATGCACCTTTCTTCAAGTACCTACCTACACATCTTCCAGTGATGTGTAACTGAAGTATATTACCTTTGCCACAGTGAGCTCTCACACATCTTATTGGACATACCTAGGTATACCTTTTGTTGCATAGATATTACTGTCTGATGGTGCAGAACCCCCAGCAAGGTGTTATACCAGATGCATTTGTAATACCTGTTCCAGTGATGCATACAGTACATATCTAGCTACCATGCACATCAGTCAACTATCCTGGACTTGATCGTGTCAGGACGCTGTGTGCTTGATTACCCTCATAGATTGATGACATGTCATAATAGTTGTACAAGTGTGTTTGTGCAGAACCATCTATGATCACTCAGACTCACATATATGTCAGAGACATTGGATTACTGGTGGTATTATTCTGATATTGTTCATGATTGTGCATACTTCTCTTTACTGTTGTCCATGAGCCTATAAATGTGTCCCATTTGTTGGAGACCTCTGCTGACATTATAGTCATATTCATCCAAATCATTTTGCACAGCTTCACAATATGCACCCAACCCCAATTGTATATAGCATCCCTGATAGACATCCTCTCCATTGTTTATGTCGGGATGCTTATCTCACAAAGACATATCTTCTCTATTGTCATGTCACCTTGTCTGACAGTCACATGATATACTTTTTTACTGTACAGTCCATACTGTACCAAGTTGATATGTGACTAGTGTTCTTGCTCCAACTGTCCTCATTTACATGCCCTCATCTACTGTACATTACGATGTTTCACCTATCCTCTTTCCCTGTGTTTATTCCTATAATTCATCTGTGTGTCCCGATACAATACACATACTTCCCCTGACTGTTTATTTTAAATGGCAGTCCATGTACCCTTATATATCATTTACAAAACTTTTGTACAGAATGCCTGGAATGGGAGCCACACAATCCTGCTAACCAAGTTAGCTCATATGTAAACAGATTTTCTCTCAGTGTTGCTTTGTATGCTTTTACATGTTTTTCTGACCAGCAACACTGTTGCCAGCTGCAAAACCATCCCTGTTTATATTTAAATGTGGTGCATGACATGCATATATAATTAACACTGTTGCTCACTGTGCAACCTCATAAACTCCATGTAAGCTTCACGCAAAGAGTTTATTCAATCCTGCTGACTGTGTTTACTCTGTCTTATAAAATCTAGTTTAAGACCTATATCCTAAGGAATACTAGCACTATAACAAATATTTTGTGTTGAAGTGCTTGTCCTTTACACTTCACTAATAATACGTATGGTTCCAGATATGTGAACATTTGTTTGAAATGTGAAGATATAATTTGATTTTATCAAAAAGCATAGGCTTCGCCCTATGGGGGTTTCAATTCAAACTTTCAGAGCATCACTTAAATGCACACTAGCCCTTATTGCCAGGCTTTATATTTTGCCAAATGAAAAGAACAAGTTACTTTCATCCACAAAACAACTAGCACCTCCCTATCTATTGCCTTGAAGTACAGTTAAAAAATGACCTCATGTTTCTGCAATAGCAAAACCAGAAAACCACAACTGCAATTATCCACACTACACTATTTACTGTTCATGAGCTTTCCCATTTCCTTCCCAATGAATCACGAGAAGGAAACAAACAAAAATATTTAAATAGGGTTGCTGAGTGTGTACATTTATTTATTCTTATAAGTAAAGAACAATTTATTTTCTTAAAAAAAAAATAAATAAATAAATAAGGTACCTGAGCTAAAGTTCTGCACAGGGATGTTTATGCATAAATACTCTGGTGTCTGTTACATAACTTTTTTTAACTTAAAACATTATTTAATGATCACTCGTTATGTTCAGCACATAAACTAACTAAAGTTACTTTCTTGCCGGACATCGGAATCCTTGGAGCTGTGAGTCTAGGATTGCCTCTATTATAATAAGCCAGTGGCCCTGTACCAGAAGCAGAACAGTCTCAACGCTGTGTGCATATGCATTCAGTCTGCCATGTCACTCCATTGTTTCAGCTATTACATCCATCACACAGGGGTCTGCATCCACCTAGTCTTTGCCAGCTTTGAGCACCATAGCATCACTAAGCGATTGGAAGTGCTTGCAGACTCTACTTTGTTGTTTAAAGGAAGCTAATAAGCCTATCTTAAGAATAAATAATGTACTGTTCATATCATAATCTGGGTCCTTAACAGAGTCTCAGTAGTATCCCTGTGGAAATTAGTGGTAAAACAATTGGAGAGTAAAGCTACCACTTAGCCAAAATTACAGAAAGCAGACAACTGGAAGGCCAGTGATATCTGAGTGCAGGCTAGCAGTGGAGACCATTAATGGTTTGACATTCATCCAAAAGAAGAGGTGCAGGCATTTTCAAGAAAGGTAAAAAAAAAATTAACTTGAGGGGAATCTTAATATATGACTTAATATATGACATAATTTTGAGGAATTTGTATTGTATTGTATTGTAGTCTGTTAATATTAGTAAGATGTTGGTATTTTTCAAAATGTTTTGATATATAATATTTTGCATTTAAATGGGGGAGCAAGTATGTTGGGGTGTAATTTGATGTATGGGAATCACTTTGAGTACTTTTATCAAGCAATGTAATTAAGTAATTTTGATATGTAAATTTGTTTGCACATAAAAGACTGCATTTGTGGTGTTTGATTTCTTCCTTGAAGGCAATTTGGCTGAGGTACCAGAAGCACCAGTGAAATTTGATTTTTGCAGTCAGTATTGCCTTAGCTCTGTTTTTTGCTTTTTCTTTAGAGTTATTTTTAGTAATTGGTCATTCAATGTCTTTGGAAAAAGCCTCAGCAATTCTAGGTGTGTTCCATACACAATCTGACAATTATAGATTCGGGTTTGTGGATTTATGGAGGGAGAGAAATGAAAAACTTGCCTCTTGTGACCCTTGGTCTTTCAGTAATGAGAATGCTTTTTCAGCTAAATATAAACAGTTAGAGTGGCTATTGGTTAAAGAAGTTATGCTTATTTATGACATCAGACTATTAGAAAAATATATCAGTCCGAATATTACTCCCAGGGGTCTAAGAGGTGACCGGTTGCCTACATTTGAGTTTTCGGAGGATGAATTGGATTTATTTAATGAATGAAAAAGTGTGTCTCTCCAATGTATCCTGGGCTGGCTTATGGTGCTCATTAAGAGAAATTTAAGGTTGCATGGCAAAGTGCAGAGCAACATTTTACAGTTGCAGGAATCTTTCATAAAAGAGACATCTGAGACTGTGCTTTTTAAAAAAAATATGAGAGCTTTAAAGGCATGAGTGAGTAAGGTGGAAAATGAAATTGTGGAAAGAAAAATTGGATGGGGACATTAATGATCCTAAGTGTGACCTTATATTTTCCTGGCAATGTAAACCGAGGAAGAGAAGAACTAATGTGATTTCAGTTGAAGGGAGATCACGGGTGTTGCTAGATTCCTCCGTTTTGTCTTTTTAGACTGTTTCCAATAGCAAGAAAAGTGTTTCATTCGAGAATCTGAATGCAGATGTTAATCAACAAGTGGGGCATACATCAGCAGAACAGCATTTGAGTTCACAGAACACCAAGGGATGAGGGTGGAAGACTCAAGGCCAAGGGAGGAAGAATTAAGGTCCAATTTAAGGAGCATGGACATTGTTAGAAATTTTGGACTTTCTGTTTGTAGGTATATGGTGAATAATTAACAGAATGTAATTACAGATTGTAACAATAGTTTGAATGTTGTTAATCTGTCCAATATGGTTATTAGTGAAGACGCAATACGCTTGTTGCTTAAGGAGAAGAAATTTGTCCCCACCTGAATTCCCACTTTAGCAGACCTTGTCTTGGAGGTCAAGCATTTTTGTAAGAAGTTGCATTTAAAAGTGTTTTTTCATTACAAGAATGAAAGCAATTTTATAGAGAATTATGAAATGAATGACTCTCTTATGGACTTATCTGTATATGAGCATGATTTGTGTGAAATGTATTTATGTTAGGGCATACAGGAAGATTGTAATGTTTTTCAGGAGCAGTTTGTCACAGGTTATGGGGAGTGTTTGTACCACATGTGCCATATGTTAATACCTTCGTTCCTCCTAGTACATATATGGTAGTAACCAGTTTTGAAAGGATATTGTGTAGGCAAGTTGAATTAGAATATTTGAAGTTCATTATGTGAGTTAACAGCATAATTTAAGTAAAAATGAATGGCTAGCACTGAATGAACTTTGTGAAGTCAATAAGGATTATGTATTTACTCAGGTTGATAAGGGTGGTAATTGAGTCATTATGACCATGTTTGGTTATAATAAAATGATAAGGGGATTATTATCAAATGGCAACAATTATCAAAGACCATCTGGTAATCCATTGTTGGAATATAATTATGCCTTGCTGGAATTATTAGAGAGGGGGGAACGTTTAGGTTCTCTTCTTCAGATTTCAAGAAACTGCACATTAAATGCCCCAGGGATGCTAGGTTTTTTGCCATACCCAAAATCCACAAAAAATTATCAAACCCTTGGGGTAGGCCAGTTGTATCTGGTATTGTGCCTATATGCATTATCTGGGTATCTTTTTGGATGCCCAGTTGAAGACATATTTGTCCAGAGTTCCTTCTCATATTAAACACAGAAATTAGTTTTTTGTAATGGTTGGGGAAATGGATTGGCAAAGAGATTTTTATTGGGCTTGTGCTGATGTTAAGGCATTGTACACAAGCATCAACATAAAATGGGGCTTGGAAGCAATGGAAAAAAATATCACATGAAGGTCTTTGTACAGCTGTTTTGATCCAGCTTCTTGAGTTTTCCCTTACACATAATTATTTCCTGTTTGAGAATGAGATTTTTTTGCAAAAGGAGGGCACTGCGATGTGGGCCTCTTATGCCCTTTCATATGCCATCATTTTTGTGGCTCATTTTGAGAATTAGTTTATCTATTCTACTGGATTTTTTCTCAACACTTTATTATTTATAAACATTGCATAGATGATTTAATCTTTATATGTAAGGGTGATATGAGGGAATTTAATGGATTTATGGAAGAGCTGGACAAGAATTCCCATGGTTTGGAATTCGCGTATAGAGTACACAGGGAGGTGATGCAGTTTCTTGGCATTGAGATGTTTATTGGCAGAGATAATCTGGTACAATTTAGACTGTATTCTAAGAATACAGCTGTGAATAATTTTCTTTTTGCCAATAGCATGCACCCCCCACATCATTTAAACCTATTACCTGATGCAGAGTCAAAATATATTTTTAGTAATACTTCGGAAAAGTTGTAGTTAGATAATGAGTTTTACAAGGTTAGCAATAAATGATTAAGTAGGGGATACTCTATGCATGTGATAAGAAAAGCCGAAGTGACGGTAAGAGGGATTATGGAAGCAGGGGACATGCATAAGATTGTTTGGGGCTGTAGGGAGCAAATATGGGAAAATATGGAAGTAGGGAGAGCTGAGTTAAGATAGTGAAAATAGAATTGTTTTCATTAGTAGGTTCTCTCCTTTATCAGCTATATTGAGAAATTTGATCAGTAGCCTACGGCCTGTCATTAGGCAAGATGAGACGCTGGATAAGATTTTCCCTGGAAGGGTAACCTATTCATATGGAAGATTTTTGAATTTAAAGGAAATCTTAAATTTGAATTGATTGCAGGTGGAAGGAACACATTTGGAGTCCTTCCTCTGTGGGAGATGCAAAGTATGTGGTAAAATAAAAAATGTTACCGGTGGCAAGATTATTTGAAGAAGTTATAGAGCTACTGATCATTTTGATCGTTGCCCTTCTGGAATAGTGCACATTATAGGCTGTTGATGTATGCCCAGAAGATAGTATGTAGGGCAAACCAAGAGAATGGTTAAAAAATGAAAATTAGAGCACTTGGGAGATGTTAGGAATTGCAATTTGGATGGCCCTGTGGCCCAGCATTTTCATTCAGCACATGTAGATTCAGACAGCAGTTTTTTTCTTTAGTGTTCTAGCTAAACCTCACATTAACCATGGAAGTGATTTTGCATACAAGTTATTACAAATGGAAATCAGGTTTATTATTAACTTCAGGACTTTACAACCAAATTATTTGAATTTAGAGATGAATCTTAATATATGACATAATTTCTGTGGAATTTGTATTGTATTATATTGTAGTTTGTTAATATTTTTAAGATGTTAGTATTTTTCAAAATGGTTTGATATATAATATTTTGCATTTAAATAGGGGAGCAAGTATGTTGGGGGTGCAATTTGATATATGGGAATCACTCTGAGCACTTTTATGAGTAATGTGATTAAGTAATTGTGATGTGTAAATTTACTTGCATATAAAAGACTGGATTTGTGGTGTTTAATTTATTCATTTAAGGCAATTTGGCCGAGGTACCAGAAGCACCAGCAAAGTTTTGATTTTGCAGTAGGCATTGCCTTGGCTCTGTTTTTTTTTCCTTAGTGTTATTTTTAGTAATTGGTGATTTTAAAGAAAGTTACTTTACTGGAGGTTGCTGGACCACACTTTGTGCATGTAATTGAAGTAACGTTTTCTTGTGAGGAGAGATTGTAACCCATAACTGGAAGACACAAATGGTGACTTCCATACATCTTTGTTAGAGAAAAGAATGTGTAATACTTATAAAGCACCAAGTAAGCTGCCATAGTCTGATCAAACAGGTGAAAGTTGTACTGGCCAAATGGCTGGAGGGAAGCCAAAGGGTTGATGTAAATGCCACAATGAGCATACTCCTGGCTAATACGTAGAGGACACCATGTTTGGTTATTGTCACTTCCCATCTTTAAGTGGAGTATTCAAGGGTCATGTGGCCCCCAAAAGTTTCAAGAATTAGGTGTTGAGTAGAGGCATTCCTGCTGAATGTCTGGTAAAATTAATGCTATATACTCTCATGAGATTTAATGCTGACCTCTCTGACTTTATGGAAGAGGTTTTTCTAACATGTGAGTAATTTCCTGAGTCCGAAGTTTAGCCTAGACCTTGACAGAGAATGTGGGACAAACTTAGAAGACTTTTGACCTGAGAAAGGAAAAGGAATGCCATTTCAGTGAAATGTTTATAAACACTCAGAACTAGAAGGAGATGGAAGCTGGTAAGCCTCAGATTTACAATATTTTGATAGACCTTGCTCATTTACTGATGTTATCAATCTACTATGTGATATCTTTACAAAACAAAAGGGATGTTTAACTTTGAAAATTCTATGCAAAAGGGACCTTTCAGGAAGAAATGGGGAACAAGATGGGTGTATCCCAAGCCACTGCCTCGGCATGTAGGGGAGCATATGTGATTTTCTCTTACCACAGAGGAGAAAACCATCATCATGTGAGCTTGTTATGGCATAGCAAGTTTCCATAGACTGCACCCACATTGGAAGGACAAGGGTGAAGGTATATCAACCATAATGGGATTCTATGCTATAAACTCTTAGTTGTCTGTAATGCACAGGATATAATATAAAATGTGTCTGCAGTGCATTCAGGCAGTGCCTGCAACTCCTACATATGGCACACATGTATCCTATATCAACCATGACCCAGAGTAAAGCACTATATTAAAAAGGTGATGCATGCAAATCATTATCCAGGCTGTCCTTTAACATGCATAGACTGGCCAAACTATGCATCAGATGCATGCTGCACAAATACCAAAGTACAAAGTGCAGAGCAAAATTATCATTTGCATGGGTGAGGAGGGCCACAATGTCAATAATCTTCAATGGGCAATCATTTGTATGTTGGTGCAATTGAAGATTATTTTATGCTGTGTGTGTGTTTTGGACCTGTGTGTGTGCATGTTGGAAGACTGGTTATACTGGCCAGGGAGGGGGTGATGCCACCTTGGTGTTTGTGTGTGTGGAAGTGGGCACTGTGAAGGTCTGAGTAAGTGTTTGCTGGAAACAGCCTCCGCACATGTTGTAACTCTGTGGTAGGATTTGATAGACAAGTCAAGGCAATGACAGGAGGCAAGCTCAGAGTGTGCACATGGCTGTTCATGAGATAAGCTCAGATTGTGCACACCCCTGTCCATGGGACAAGCTCAGAGTATGTGCACCAGTGTCCATGGGACAAGCTCAGAGTGTGCCAAATCCTGTCCATGGGACAAGCTCAGAGTGTGCACACCCCTATCCATGGGACAGGCTCAGAATGTGAACTCCCCTGTCCATGGGACAACCTCAGTGTGTGCACATGCCTGTTCATGGGACAAGCTCAGAGTCAGCAGACCCCTGTCTATGGGACAAGCTCAGAATGTGCACACCCCTGTCCATGGGACAAGCAATGAGTGTGCACAACCCTGTCCATGGAAGCACTCTGTCCTAGGAGGGCTACAGGCTCAATTCAAACTATGGTCCAGTGGCATGAGTTGACTAGACAAGAATGACTTGGCCATCTGGACTTGCATATTGTAATGTTCTTCCCTCAAAACTGATGGCAGAGTGGAGATGGTAGCACTGTGTGTGCTTGACCATGGTCTCCACCTTCCGCAGAGTTTCTCACCACCAGAGATGTAAGTGGAATGGCCATGGGAAGAGTGTCTACCATGATATCTGGCTAAACAGGGACACCTGCTTTTTGCAAACTTCCTGTGCATTTAGCCCATGTGCTCTCTGAAGTCATCATCATCAGACTTCGTGCTATCACTACCAGTTCAACAAGGACTGTGGTGCTGGCAGGCTGTCTATGTATTATGGCTATACACATATGCCAGGTTAAGGACATTGACACATCTAACTCTGGTGCTGGATGAAACCCATGGCATCATTGGGCATGAATACAATGTCCACTCATGCCTTCTACTCACTCAGTAGAGCCTACAGTAACCAAGGGGAAGTGGTCAGCAGATGAAGACATGAAGTACATCTGTCTATATAGTCCTTTTTTGTGGTGTGAGTTTCACAGACACAGACCTATGTCTGCTGAGTGGGGTGGTGATGTGGATATCATATTACACATGCCCAACATTGACACCATGACCCCTGATCATGCTGGAATTTGGCTGCCATCCTCATCAGAGCCAGACAGTTTGCTGGTATCAGGCAGCTATATATCCATGGTAAAGGATCCATATAACATTGCACCTGAAAGAACATAAAAAATCACCCATACTAAGTAAGAGCCTTCATTAATAATTGAGTGAATGAATAAATACAACCTAATACAGTTACATAGTAGATTAATATGTAGCATACCTTGTGCTGATGGTGTCTGAATATATGGCCCTGATGTTTCTGTGAAAAGCAGAATGTATGCTTGTAAAATGTATTAATCAAACATTTGCCTGCTATTTTAGATATTTATTAATGTAAGATATCCCCAGCAGGGCATCTTCAGCTGATATTCTGGGTGGTTGGCTGAGCACACACCAATACACAGGACTCTAGCCTGGGTTGTAGCATTATCTGTATCCCCAAGCAGAGATGCCATGATCTATTCTGTCTCTTTTACAGGTAGTTCAGTTAATGGGCCTGCTTCTGTGCCATGTGGTCAACCTGACCTTTAGCAGCATTTACCATGTCAGTGGCCTAATGTCCCACTTCATCATATATTTTTTCTGCCTACTGTTACACTGATATCATTAATCACATCCCACCAAACTCAGTCATGAAAGGGATAGTCAGATTTGTTATGGAAAATTATCAGCAGCTGTGGAGACCAAGGGCCTGTAGCAAGATTTCATTTTCTGTATGTGAGAACTTGTTTTTATGTTGCTTTCCACATTGTGGTATACAGCAGGGTGGCTGTGTGGTACAGAGTATTTGGCCTTACTCTATGTTTTCAAAAATGTCAGACACAATGGACATATGTTGAGCTGTCATGTAATAAGTTTTTTCTGACCCCTCCCTCCAAAAAAGAACAAAAAAATCAAATGTTGATTCCATATGGAGCCATCTATCACAACATACACATTGTCATGGACATTTACTGTCTGTATAAATTTAGATGCATACAGGGCAATGACATATTGGATGTGTACCTTTAAGAGGTCACAGATACATCAGGGAGGGGAGACTAGAGATGATTTGCTAGGTAACCAGAATGTAGCTGCTACTGATTTAGAATGCATGTTAGGCAGCTTCACAACATAATTATATAGGGCCTACAAGGCTGCTGATGATTGATGTGCTGGGTCTATATTATGATATCGCACACTCAGAACAGCGAATGGCACATAATCAAGCCCATGTAAGCGAAAGCTTACAACATCGAAACCTCAGAACAGCAATTTTTTTTCCAAGGGAAAAAAATTGGTTCCGAAACAAAAAAAAAAACAAAACAAAAACTATAAAACATTACATAATGTGGGGAACTTCGCCCCTCACACCCCCCGACATGGCTGCCCCCTACTTAAATATACCAACTCTGAGATTGCATCGCAGTGCTGAAAATGGCAAAGTAGCGAAAGCGGCCAAGCAAATTCTTTCCCAGGGAAAGAATTTGCTGAAAAGCCGCTTCGCTATTTTTCCTTTTCACGCTTTTCAGTTCAACAGACACATTCGACAACCTGCGTCTGCGACAGCATAAGAGGAAGCCGATGTGCTCTGTTTACAGTTTGTGTACCAGGCCTGTTAAATCATTGAACTTCCCCCTGCATCAGTCACACAGAAAGGACATTGGTAAACATTCATAGCCTCTTACTTAAGAATGTTGTTTCCTTCTAAGGTACCCGGCAGGGGAATTATCAGAGGCTACTATCTGCACACGTCAAAGACCCCCTAACAAAAAACACAGGCACAAATAGAAAAGAATACATAGCATATCAAGTGGCTAAGAAGCTGTACATGCCCTCAAACAACTGTCATAACTGTAAACAGAGAAGGTCAATGTTCTTCTTGTACAACTACACCTGTAGCCTATTTACTTACATATGCAATGGTAAAGGCATTGCACTTTATTGCCCCACTTAAGAAAAATAAGCATCCTGCCATGGCATTATTCGCAAAATATGACAAACCTTTACCCTGTCAGCATGGATGAACTATTAAACTACAGCATAAACAGGCATGCAAAACTACATACTTTCAAGAAAGTTCTCAAGCAAATTTGAAGCATAATTACAAGTCGGCTATATACTAAACTTTTATACCTATACCTTTGAGAGAAAGGCTTCAGTGGATAGCAGCTGCGTAAAATTTCCTCAAGCTGTGGTAACTGTTGCAGTGCAATCTTCCATAACACACTGAGGCACATAGTGGCTGCAGGAGTTTATATCTTTAAAAGTTATACCTTCTAGAGCATCACTTACACTGTAATGATGCACCAGCTAATGATCATTCTTGAATCTTAGGTTTTACTCATTGCTGCTATGAGAAAACATCAGGAGTCTCACTCACCTAATTGCACAAGCATGAGCACCAGTGAAGTGCATTGAGGAAAACTAGTATAGTTTTGTAGCTTACTGAGGTATCATGACACTAAGGAACAAAACAGCCTTCGCACATGGGCATGTTAATGTTTGTAGACACTTTCCATGTTAGTGCTCACACTGTAATACTTTCATGACACACCATCCATTTTTTGTACTAAATAGCAGTAGTGGCACCTGGTCTGACTTGCTACCTGATGTTCTTTTCTGCTACCTGGTGTTAAGTGTCTCATGTAGAAAATGTCTGCATACATGAATGTGAGAGTACTACCATAGTTATCTTGAATGTGACATTCTGTATGACCAGAATATTCAAGGGGAATCATGTTGACAGTTCTTCCTGGTGGTACAGAAAAGAAAAGAAAAGTGCTTTGTATGTGTAGCAAGGTCCAGATTACAGACTCTTATGAGGATCTCCAATACAAAGTGGATGTGTGGCACACTCTTTCCAAGGTTGCTTCTGATGCCACTATCATACTCAGATGTGGTGAGAGCAGGTGCCATCCTGCCCTTAGTAGGTAAGAAGACCAGGTTAGAGTAAGAATAAGAGGCCCTGAGACTAAATGTAAGTATTTCTACTAGTCAACTGCTCTTTAAATTATATTTTACCTTATATACAATACAATGGACATGTATTTTATGATTTCTTTTTATGGCTTCTTTTTTTGGTTTGCAGCTTAGAGCGCTGTCTTGGAAAACAGACTCCTGTACTGGAACAGAATGGAGTGGCTATCCACGTGAAGGGGTGTTTATGGATGCTTCTTAATATAATTTTGAGTATATTCAGTCTGTAGCTGCCAGCATGTCTGCACACTGCCTGAGTTTGTCCATGTACAGCGGGTACTATTTAGTTAAATGAGTGTCTCTTACATAATACAGATGTACTTATTTCTGCATGTTACTTAGGTATGCATTTCATAAATATAAGACATGTCCTGTGTAATGACAGCTGTCAATAGACATGCTAGATATAACAGTTTAATGAGGATGCCTGTGTTTGCAGAAAGCATTGTACTGGCAGGCACTGCTCTTCATACAACCACAAGGAGGCACAGAACACATACATTCTGTAGGCTGCAATTCTTTCTTTTTATTCCATGCAGGTGAATACACTGCATAACACAGGGCTATAGTTATCTTTTAGGGGAATACAGGAAACATGACTGTGTTGTGAAGAGGAAGGGAGAAGAGGAGCCTAGCTTTATCAGTCATGGACATTTCTTAGTAGTTGTGACACTGCTCACCTTCCTGTACATCCTAGCATAAGGCCACATTATACTGTATGTATACAGTATAACATGTAGACAGTAGCATGTAATTTGCCATGGTCTCATATTTTCTTCCTGCTTAATATATGTATTTGTATTGCTCTGACAGGTCACATCTCCTATATGTAATAGTAATGAATGCTTTTTTCTCTCTCCCTCTCAATTTGTTACTGTCACGTTTTTTTTTTTCTTTTGTTAATTTTTTTCATTTTTTTCTTTGTTATTTTATTTCTCTCTATTTATTTTGTCATTTCCTACAGCATCTGATACATCACTACAGTAGGCAAATACCAGAGTCTGCTGTCACGGAGCACCATTACACTAGGAAAACACCAGAGTCTGCTGTAGGGGAGCACCACTGTTCCTTCTGGGAGGACAGCTAGGGATTCACAATATGTTAATTGCAGAACGTTAGTGGATGAGATAGGGGAACTTCACTGGCCATCAGCTGGATGCCCACATTTTACCTGAAAAGGGCCCTCCTGCAGCTTACAGAGTTACAACCCTACCTAAATCTCTGTCTTCACTAGGCAGTGCTCAGTGGAGTGGGTGGTCTGGTTGCTCATTGACTTCTTCCTGGGTCCATAAGTGGCAGTGTGATACAGAAGGATATGCCATCCTATTACCCATCCTGATGTTGCCTTTCCTTGTGTGTTGCCTCCCTCTCCTATCTGTTATTTGTTCCTCCTCACATTGTCAGCATATCTGTAATTATAAATGCTCCCCAATATGTGTCACCACTTCCCCATCAATTTGTATGTACCTGCTTCTAAATCCCACCTTCTTACCTTCTCTTACCCTTAAATCCTTTCCCTATCTTTCTCAAAAGAAAAGGAAATCAGTTCCTGCCCCTGCAAAGATAGACAGATAGATAGACAGACAGACAGACAGACAGATAGATAGACAGATAGATAGACAGATAGATAGACAGACATATAGACAGATAGATGATAGATAGATAGATAGATAGATAGATAGATAGATAGATAGATAGATAGATAGATAGATAGATAGATATAGCAATGAGTCAAATACTGATTGCATGTGATGCTGACCTCTTGGATCTTATCAGAAAACAAGGCCAAGCTACACTCTTCATAGTATCACTCAAGGAAACAAAATAAGCAATGAAAAACAAGTGAAATCTGAAGTGATTTCTCTTTCTCTCTCTCTCTTTCTCACTTAGAGACCTTAATGTTATCCTGGACTGCATGCTAAGTAAATATCTTTAAAACAAAATATATTAACCATATACATGTTAGCAGTGTCCATCCAGTACATATAAAAAGGAATGTCTTCCAAACTCTGAGTAGTAAAACATCCTTCAGATGACACTCACTTTTCTGAAAATATGTCCATTTTACACAGTATGTTTTTGGATAGGGGCTACAAACCAGATTACACAGATGATATAGTCTATATAATTGTAACTGGTAGGCAACTATAGCCCTGTTTTGCATATTGAATACAAAAAAAAGGGATGTTGCATGACATATATTACACAAATACAATAAATAAACACAAGGTTTTGTAAACTGCATTTATGGTTGCATATAGTGTGGTTGATCAACAGTAAAAAATGCAATTCATAATAATTTGGGGGTAATTCTTGGACATCTAGACAATTTGAGAAGAAATGGAAAAGGTCCTTCTTTTGTGGGTAAGAAAGGTCAAAGCATTAATGCACTTTTATAACAGAATAATATTAGTAAGGGGACAAAGTCTGTTGATAAATATTATTTTTTTATGCCTGAGATGAAATTCCTTTAGACAAACAGCAAGTCTTCTTTCTTGGCTCTGCACCTGTGTTCTGGAGAGTCTAGGACACATGCTCGACTAGCATATGTCCGAATCACAAAACATTGAGCACACATACACGAAAGCGCTTAACATCAAAAAGCACTTCCGTACATGTGTAGTTCAAAAATAAAATCTACGTTTCTGCAGGGGGGCTTCAACCCCTGCACCCCCCACACCCCCCCACTTTATTATTCTCACTCCAAGATCGCACTACAGTGGGGAAAAGGGAATTTTCCCTTACCCGCACTGTAGTCCGATCTACGAAACAGGTAGCACTTGTCGATGTTAAGCGCTTTCGTGTATGTGTGTTCGATGTTTTGTGATACGGACATATACTAGTCGAGCATGAGTCCGGATCCTGTTCTGGAACACATCTGGCAATGGGAACAAAGATCAAAGGTGGTCTAACATTTTTGTTAGTTACTCTGGAACTTTTCTCCCCAAGCCTCTTCTGAAAAAATGCTAATAAATAAATAATTTGTAGTATTCACTTCTCATATAAGGGTGGGAGGTTGGCATAATGGTTAAGGTGTTTGCCTTATAAACCAAAAGTGCAGGGTTTGATTCTTACATGAGGTAAATGGCTAGCCTTAAAATGGTCCACAAAGGCAGTTAGCCTAGTACTAATCTATGAACCTATGAACCTATATCTCCAAGCCAAGAACCAAGACCTTTGGCCAACAAAGTCTGCAGATGATTGTGCACTGGGGGTTGTTGATAATTCACACTGTGACACCCAAACCTTCAAGAATGAACTCTCCCTACTAAATTCTGGATGTACTAAAAATGGGCACAAACTAAATGCTAAATAGGGTGGTGACACCATGTTTGGTAAACAACCCTTCCACTTATCATACTGTCCAGACAATATAGATTACAAAATGAAAATAAAGTTATGGCCTAGACACTCGGGTTGATAGTTTTTTCTTTTTTTCAATCATGTGACAATGGTTGTCATAGAATCTTATTATTTAGCCCAGCTAATTGCCAAAGGAATATTATTAAGGTCTAAAGAGTTAATCAGTCCCTCACAGTCAGCACTGATCAAGCCAGTGATCAAGTTCAATGCCCCCTTAGGGATGTACGTCACTAACCATATCAAAAATTTAGCAGGACCCCCAAGTGTCACAGGCATAGAGTTCCTAAGCTACCAAGAAAGTCTGAAAGTTCTATCTTTTTATTTGGTGTCTTAAAGACTTTTGAGGAGAAATCTCTGTCTCACTTACTGTGATATTGAAGACCTGCTTGTCCTAGACCTCCTGTTTCTTTCAAGTCCAATATCTCTAACAACACTAGAACCAGGGACCTAAATCATCACATTTAGAAAAGTAAAACAGAATGGAGGGACAGTTTTGTAATCCATCACTTCCCAAACCTCTGTGTAGATCAGAGTGTGTGTTGTACCTTTAAGAATCTTTCCTGTCTGTGGCACATGCATATGTAAGCACTGAGCATGGGCGAGCTAGAGTGCCATTTGAGTGATCAGCCAGAATGAAAGGATGTATGTGCGTAGCAGTCAGTCAGTTAGTTAATTTGTTTAAGTTATGTTCCTATTCTCCATCCTAATGTGTTTGTGTGTAATAAATGACTTAAACAAACACCCAGGCCTCATCATTTTATTTGAATACACAAGACGAGCAACATGGTGTCAGAATAGAATCCAAAGTAAAACTTCTTCAAAACCATGAGGTGTGCAGTTACAACTGGAGGAATATATAGAAGTGAATCATCCGATGCTCAAATGACTCACAAACAGGTCAGAAAGATAATTCCAGGAACTAAAACTTGTTTAAATGACTTTTTACTCCACAAATATAAACTGAAGCATTCAAAATGTTTAAAATGACTTTCTAATTAAGCAAAATGTTCAAAACTAAGATATATTGATAAAAGTACCTGAAATGCTTACAGACATGCTTGAAATAACTTCTGAATTGCATCAAATGTATAAAAAAGGGAAAACAACTGTATTTTTTCACTATGTGCTTATTTTTCATTTTAACTAAAGCTATTTGAAGTATCCAAAGTGTGCAAAGTGTTCATAGTATTACAGTATATTTATTTCACAGAATATGGTCATTTCAAAGCAATTGTCATGCAACTGAATATTTTTCAAGTACCTGGTGTGTGTTTGAACATAATTATAAGGGCACTTTGTTGGCATGGCAGACAGATTTTGCAGACTGGTCCACTTGTATTTGATATTAATGTTGCTGAAAATTGGAAACTGAGTAAGAGTACAATATTTTCATACAGGCTGCTTTTTTGATAAAGATGCACATACAAAATAATTTATTTTGTTTAATTTAGCTTTTTAAGAAGTGACTGAAAGGGAGATTTCATTTGTGCATGCCCCAGCTGTGTATGCAGGGGAGGGGAAGACCACCATATTGTGGTACGGGCTGAAACATGGAAAGACCCTGAGTCCTTAAAATGCAAATTTAGAGAAATATGCAACCTCCAAATGAATATTACAATGAAAAGACTTATTTTACACAAGAAATCAAAAGCCTGGTGAAACTTTTGCAGCATATATAGCTTATTTGAGAAACAAGGCAAAAACTTGCATATTTGGTGATTTAAGAGATGAGTTGATAAAATACAAGCTTGTGTGTGATATTAAAGATGATGCTCTGAGAATGATTTTGCTTTGAGAAAGTGATTTAACTTTGAATAAGGCCATAGAGATTTGTCAGATATATGAGCTCACAGGAAAGTACTTGATTATGCTTACAAATGAGAAAAGTATGCTTACAGTGCCTATGTTGATAGTATGCAGCACAAGGTTAAAAGATACAGATCTAAAGGTAGGACCATGCCTTAGGCATCTATAGCAAAACCTGTGGTTACTTCAGCAAAACCTAGAGCAGCTACAGTAAAACCCAGGGCTCACTCAGTATAGCAGAGGGGTGACTCAGCAAAGCCTGTGACTAGCTTCATAGTCAAGTGTCATAATTCTGGTAGAGATCTTATCCCCAATACACACAAGAGGGTGGCCTAATGGTTAAAGTGTTTGCCTTACAAACACACCTATGAACCTAAGTGAGAGAAATGCTTAGCTTTTGGTCAGCAGTACCATACATGTAAAAAGTGGAATCATTTCAAAAGGTTCTGTAAATCTAAAGGAGTGCATTCTTTTATTAAAAAGAGCATTCAAAGAGGCAAGTTGATCAATTAGAAAGCTAGGACCCTAATTTTATGTTGATGGGTTGTCTGTGCTTGGTAAAACAGTCACTGCAGAACATTTGTGGGCAAAAAGTGAAGTATTTTCTACTGTTCTGATTAATGGGAGATCTGTAGAGCTCAAGGTTGATACTTGTTCTAAATGCAATGTTACATCAGCAGAAATGTTTGCTAAGGTAAATGCTGGTGAGAGGCTTGATCTGGCAAAGTGTATGAAGCTTGTTGCTTATGGTGGTGAAGAAATTCAGACCAAAGGCTCAGTAGTGCTTTCATGTTATTCTGTGGGGAACAGCTATGACTTTCAATTTTACATAGTCAATAGGCACATGCAGTCATTGTTAGGGCTCAGAGACAATTTGAAAATGGGACTGCTTTCATTTAATAAAGAAGTCCACCATGTAAGCACCTGTAACCAGGGAAATTTCACACAAAGTGTTTTTTCTGACTATGCTGATCTTTTTGAAGACAAATTAAGCAAACTCCCAGTTGTATATTCCATGAAGTTAAACCATGAGGTACGCCCAGTCATCAGACCAGCATGGAAAGTTCCTGTACCCATGCAGGGCAGTGTCAAAGCTGACCTCAACAGAATGGTGCATCTAGGAGTAATTTGTCCAGTGGAAGAACCAACTGAATGGGTATCCTCCATGGTGGTAGCTCATAAGAAAAGTTCAGATGATATTAGAACATGTATTGATCCAAGAGGCCTGAACAAAGCACTAAAATAACCTTATTATCCAAAGCATACAGTCGAAGAAATTACTGCCCTTATGCCAAAGGCCACTGTTTTTTCCGTCTTAGATGCAAAAAGTTCATTTTGGCAAATTCTGCTTGACCAAAAATCCTCATTGTTATCCACTTCCAGTACACCCTTTGGAAGTTACAGATTTTTTAGAATGCCATTTATGATAAATTCTGACAGTGATGTCTTTCAACTTGCAATGGAACAAATTTTTTCTGGCTATCCATCTGCTGTTATAATAGACGATATTCTTGTAGGAGGCAATGGAGAAGTTGAACATAATAGAAACCTCAGGAAAGATCTAGAACATGCTCGTGAAGTGAATCTTAAGCTGAATCCTCAGAAATGTTAATTCAGGCTGTAAGAAGCTACTTATGTGGGTCATCTGTTTACCAGTTCAGGCTTACGACCAGATCCTTCCAAGCAAGCTGCAATTCTTGAGATGCCAGTTCCAGACAGTGTCATATCCCTACAACATTTTCTTGGTATGATTAACTATTTGGGCGAGTTCATTCCAGATCTGAGTGGGCTTCCAGCACTGCTAAGAGAACTGACATGCAAAAATGTAACCTGGTCCTGGTTGGAACAATGTCAAAGAGCATTCAATGTCCTGAAATAAAAAATTGACAGTCCATCCACTTTAAGATATTTTGCTGTTCACAAACCTGTAACTCTTTTTTGTGATAAGTTTGGTCTTTTTGCAGTTATTCTTCAAGAGGGCAGACCAGCAGCCTATGAGTCAAGAAATCTAATCCAAACTGAGATGCAGTATTCTCAGATTGAAAATGAGGTTTGGAAATTGTGCTAGCATGTTCGAAGTTCCATGATTATATTTATGGCCAACCTATTCAAATTGAGACTGACCACCAACCTTTGTGATTATTTTGAAAAATCCTATGTACACACCTCCTGCAAGATTGCAATACATGATGTTAAAGTTGCAAAAGTACAATTTTCACTTGGTTTACATAAAAGACAATCTCCTCTATCTTGCTGATACATTATCCAGATCACCCAGGAAAACCACTGAACAGCATGAAAATGAGAAACCTGATTTTGAGTCATGGAAGTGAGAAATTTTTCTACCACATGTCTTAATGAGCTTAGAACTCACACAGCTTCAGATCCAATTTTCTAGAAGCTCAACCACTTTATCAGTCGATGATGGCCATCAAAGCAATTTTGTTTACCACTAGATGTGCATCAGTATTTTTCTTACAGAGACAAGATTTTGATGGAAGATGGTATCATCATGAAAGGTCCAAAAGTGATTGTTCCAAAATCCTTGCAACAAGAATATATTAAAATCTTGCATCATGGCCACCCAGGAGCTGATTCTACCAAAAGAAGGGTGAGAGGATTAGTATTTTTGGCCTTCTGTGTCAAAAGATATTGAGAATGAACTTTCAGCTTGTTCTGTTAATAATAGTACTAAACTGCATCAACAGAAAGAACCACTTCATCTAAGCAAGATTCCTGAAATACTTTGGTGGACCGTAGCTACAGATATTTTAAAATGAAATGGTCAACATTACTTGGTGTTAGTAGACACTTGTTCCGATTGGTTTGAAATTGACCTACTTCCTATTCAAATGTCCTGTACTGTGATTGTGAAGTTGAAAATACATTTTTCTGTCCTTGGTAGTCTGGACAAAGTTATTTCTGACAATGGTGCACAGTTTACCAGTCAGCAGTTCAAAAGATTTGCAGAAACATGGGACTTTGTTTATGTCACTAGTAGTCCTGAATATCCACAGTCTGATGGCTTGATGGAACGTGCAATTCAAAATGTAAAACAGCTGTTGGGAAAATCCAAACATGACAATACTGATGTTTTTCTAAAGCTCCTAAATCTCGGAAACATTCCTCATGACAATCTACTTGGCTTGCCTGCCCAGAGGTTAATGTCAAGACAAACCAGAAACACACTACCAATCAGTAAAAATTTGTTGATTCCAAGTGCTAAAAACAACAAAGCAGTAAAAGCCTAACTCCTAAACAAGCGTTTGTCCTACAAGTCCTACTATGAAAAAAACAGCAAGCCTCTGAATCCAGTAAAAGAAAGAGCAATAATGAGAATGCAGACATCAAAAGGATTTGACTGAACAGGAAATGTGTAGCATCTGTGTGAGGAACCAAGATCGTACATCACTGAGTCGCAAGGGATGGAATTCAGGCGGAATCAGAAACATTTACTACTGGTGTCCGAGCCAGTGTTACATCATAACTATAGAACAAACAAAGTAAAAAGTCTTCATGGAAAAATGTAAGAAGTTAGAAACTTGTAAAATGTAGATTGAAAATAGTTAGCTTAAAAATGCTTAAGTCGACGTGACTTAAAAAAACGCTTCAGGGATGTAGTCCCATTCAGCATTTTTAAGCTAAATATATTCAATATATATTCAAACTATATCCCTGAAGCCTTTTTTAAAGTCACATCGACTTAAGCATTTTTAAGCTAAATATATTCAATCTACATTTTACAAGTTTCTAACTTCTTACATTTATATATATATTTTTTTAGAATTCTCTTACTTTATGTAGTTCATACTTTTTTATCACATTTTATATATGCATCCATGAAGACTTTTTAATGGCTATTTTCTTTTATATACAAAGATTTTCAATGACATTTCCAATGAATTTTCTTATATGTTTTTTATTGTTGTTGTGGATCTTTAAGACTTGGATATTTTGTTATTGGTTTGTTCATATCAGCTGACAAGTTTGAAATGATACATGAACTGTAACTTTTAGTTGTTTAGTTGTCTGATGAAGCGATAGGAATTATCGTGAAAGCACTTACGTTTTTTGTTTTTTATTTTATTCTATAATAAATACAAGTTTGTTAGTGCAAGACTGGTGCATTTTGTTTGTTCTATAGTTCTGCTGATTTTGCACCTTTCCTCACCCTGAGCCATATTGTTGGTTTCAGTGTTACTTCATCTTGCCTGTAACTGAGACTCTTATTCTCAGTGTGATTTGTCTAATGTTCCTGATCCAGAGAACATTTCATCATCTGTTCCCATTCCTGAAAATATCCCTGAAAATCATGAAGAAGAACTTTCCCCAGTGTCTGTCCCTGTTGGTAAACCCAGTTCTAATTATTACATTACGAGTTCAGGTCATATTTCAAGACCTAATCCCAAATGCACAGCAATCTAGACATGATTGTTATTGTTTGTTTATAACTGCATAATTTGCATGGTCATCCAATTGTCATTTTCATTTGCATGACAGATTAGTCAAAGAGGGAGGATTTAGATCAGAGTGTGTGGTACTGTTAAGAGCCATTCCTGTCCATGGGCACATGCATATAAGTACCGAACATGTGCAAGTTAGAGTGCTATCTTGAGTGAGCAGCAGGAGTAAAAGCATGCATGTGTGTAGCACTCAGTCAGTTGGTTAGCTAGTTTAAGTTTTATGTTCCTGTCCTCCATCCTGAAGAGTTTGTGTATAATAAACAACTTAAACAAACACCTAAGCCTCATTGTCTTATTTAAATACACAAGACAAGCGACACTCTGGAATAAACTTACCCTGTGTGTCAAGCAGTGTGATTCACTATCTTCCTTTAAACATAAACTAGATGACTGCATGGGAGAAGACAAATTTATTTCAGACTTGACTGGTATGGCCATACTGGTAAAAGGAAGTGCAGCCTGAGGGAGAGTACTTACAAGGCAAGCTGGTCTTGATACTCAGTGAGCCTGGAATATTTTACTCAAAAATGGAAAGGCAGTTGAGGTTAAGCATAGGAACCTTTACAATAGGATATTCCACTCAAAACTGTTAGCCTAAAAACTTCCCAAGAGTGGGTGAAGGAACAGGCAGCATATAAAGTTCAGAATATGAAGTGCATTTATTTAAGAGAGAGATTAAAGTGCTTAATCCTGGTTCTTTTTTTTAAATGGCTAGATAAATACACTTCATATTTTGAACTTTTCAACTGCCTGTTCCTTCGTCCACTCATTTGAAGTTTCGAGGTTAAGCATAACATATATAACATCTATTTACAAAACTGACAAGCCCTAGAACATAATAGTACATGCATTGAGATGAATACTTTACATGCATTTTATGTTCAAATGTAGTGTTAATTAGAGTCTTCCTCAATTCTCTTGTCTAGATCTTATTGGTTCTGGAAATAACTATGTAAGACAGTAAAATAAGAAATAATGTCTTATTTGTATGCAGGTTTTCAGCTTCCCATTAATTTTATTGTAATTTAATGAAATACACCAGCCAATATTATGGGGTATGTCCAGGAACACAAGATCTCTGCTTGAAATTATTTGAAACTAAGTTATGCAGTAACTATCTATTCCTCAAAATGAGTGCACTTTAGAACTAATCTCAGTCCATGCAACAATGATAATACAAAAATAAAGCTTGTTTTGTTTATTTATTGACACTTGCACTGTCTGATTAGACTGAGGAACTGTAAAGCCAAGGAAACCAAGCAGAAAGCAGTAGTGGTTATAAGAAATGACCACTGAGTCACTTTGAACGCTCAGTCTGAATAATTCTCTGAGTCATAACTTTATGACTCAGCGGCATCACTTTCCCTCTTGTTCCTTTCTTTAACTACTTATACTTCCCCATAAACATAAAATCATAAGGCATGTGAGTTCCTTATTTTGAGATTACATTTAAAATAAATACCATGAACTGCATTCAGAAAAGGAAAACATTTATTTGTCAAATAAGCATGTTTGATATTCTTTACGTCTTTAGTCACAATTTCCTCTACAATTATAAAGCTTTTTATACTAGATTATTATCAATAGAGTCAAAAGAGTGTATCAAATTCGCAGGTTATCTGTAAAAAATGATGAGATTTACTTCATGTTCATCTATGTGACAGGTGAGCCCTAGGTTAGGTCTCTTGAAATACATTATTTAAAAAACACTTGAAATGTTATATTCAGATCTGAACCACTAAACATCTGTCAATATCAGTGCATTCAATATTATTTGTTAGACAAAGACATAATATAGCAATGCTCTTATTTATTTTATTAAATTATACACTTCTTTCACTTCATTGTGTTTCTTTCGCCGAACCATCTGTTTTGTAATGAAATGTTATATATAGTGGTAGCGCATACAGAGGAATCCCCAGCATTCGAGGTGTTGGAAGACACATTTTTCAGTGCTGTAACAAAATTGAAAAGTCATCAATTTGCATTCAGTGAGAGACACTGTTGTGAACAGTTTTCCAAAGCTTTTATGAAAGTTTACAATGTTTCGGTATATTTCCAATTTTCTAACGCTACCTGTAAACACTAAGAAGCAATTAATATAACATCAGTAACCTCTCCTTCATTAAGCTATGAAGCTGAGGGTTCACATTATACATTGAAATAGAAATGTCTAGTGCCCACTATTTTTGGGGAATTTCTTAATATTTAGTATACAGATGCAAATATACAGTCCATAGCTGATACTCAGCTCTGCAGAAATGAATTACCTAAATTATGATACTGCAGAAATAGGGCTTGCCCAGGGCAATGTTTTCCTCCATGAACATTTGCCCAGGCGAGTGAGTGATAGATCGTACTGAGGACAGTAGATTTTAAAAGGGTTGGAAACAGAGAGGGATTGGATAAGCAGTATATGATATAATTAGGATGAGAAGGAGAAGTGAGGGAGTTGATATTTAAGGGAGGGAGGCTGGGATTTTTGGTCTCTTGGTACTTGCAATTGTGATGAAATTATCACTTTTCAGAAATCAAGCAACCAACTGCTGGTGTCAGGTACTGGAGAGTAGCTATCCTTATAAACCAGCTGCTGGTGTCAGGTACTGGGAGTCGTTATCCTTTTAAACCAACCGCTGGTGTCAGGTACTGGGAAGTAGTTATCCTTTTAAACCACTTGCTGGTGTCAGGTACTGGGGAGTAGTTATCATTTTAAACCAACTGCTGGTGTCAGGTACTGTGCGGTATTTATCCTTTTAACTCATTATAAACGAATGGCACCTCCAGGTGCATCTGCATTTAACTCCTACTGACACCTCTAGGTACCAACTATTGCTTGTTCACATTTAAATCAATAACTACCAAACCAAGCTATATATAAGGTTTTAAAGCATTTCATCTTAAACCTTACACAGTAGCAGACTCAGTCACATTAATATTTGACCTCTGTCTAGTGCTGGTAAATAGATATTAACTGTTATTTTCATGATATTAATTTATATAGATATAATTTTACATTTTACATTATATCTCAACAACCAGGTAACACACACATAATTTCTTAGCCTCAAATGAAAGCTATCAGCTAGATGAATAAAATGCTGCT
Source organism: Protopterus annectens (assembly GCF_019279795.1). Taxonomy (NCBI): domain Eukaryota; kingdom Metazoa; phylum Chordata; order Ceratodontiformes; family Protopteridae; genus Protopterus; species Protopterus annectens. The sequence continues at coordinate 697,105,995 of NC_056732.1, read as the reverse complement.
GACAGTATGTGTGTAACTTGCATGGTTGCTGAGATATTGCAAGTTGTTTACAAAATATTACAAATGTAATAGTTACTGTGACTTATAAAATTCGGTTTAAGACCTAGAACCTAAAGAGTACTACCACTATAAAAGTAGTTTGTGCTGAAGAGTTTGCCATTTATACTTCTTTCATAATCCCTATGGTTCCAGAGATATGAACATTGGTTTGAAATGTGAGGACATAATTTGATTCTGTCAAAAGTTTAGGCTCCGCCCTTTGGAAGTTACAGTGCAAACTTACCGAGCTCCATTGGAGTGAATGAGTTAAACCAACTGCTGGTGTCACGTACTGGGGCATAATTATTCTTTTAAACCAACTGCTAGTGTTAGGTACTGAGGAGTAGTTGTCCTTTTAAGATGAGTAGGAGTTTTCTTGATGCTAGGAGGTAGGTAGGTAGGTAGGTACTAGCCGGTAGTGATTGGAGAGGGAGTAGTTGGCTGGGATAGATGGACGTCATGGCGCCAGAGGGTTGAGGAAGGGAAGAGAAGTTTTAAAGCTAAATTAAAGATGAGGCAGTTATGGTTAAGCATTCATTTATGGTATTGGCTCTGCAGTTTGTATGGTGCATGGCTCTGAGGTTAATGGAGTCAGGTTTTACTCACAACATAGGCAGAAAGTCAGTCTGTGATACTTTCATCCTGTTTGGAAGCATCAGAGTGGGGAATAGCAAGCTGGAGTGATAAGGAGTGACTAATTTTAAAATAAGGGAATATATATAATTAAGGAGTAGAAGTTAAGCAGATTTGACATAATGGATGGCCCTGCAGTTGTCATGGTTAAATTATCAGCATATAATTAGCTGGGGAGTGATGGGAAGGCAGGGTGTTGCTGTGGACTATTTACCATGGTCCCATATTAATAATGACAAGTAGGACTTAACTACATGGTCAGCCTCTCATGTTGGAGAACAGTAATAAATGCAGCAGCCAGGAGGAATATATACTGAGTGTGGCAGCCAGGAAGGCATGAGCTTTAGTGTTGGCAGCTGGGCAAAGTATCCTGGTGCAAGTAATAGGTGCTGTCAGTTGTTTAATGGAAAGGGGAGTATTTGGATCTGGGATTCTGGGTTCAAGAGGTCTGGGAGTGGGGTGTTGTACAGGGTGTTCTTGACAATTGCTGCTGGAAGGAGTTGCAGGGGAGGCTCATATCTGTTGTTTAATACAGTCAATATTTCAAGCCCACATCATAAGTTATTTAAGTGTCTCTAACTGTCCATGATTCAGAGAGAGAGTAGGGTCCTGTTGAAATAGAAATATAAAGAAATGGTCATGTTGCAAAAGGCAGTAATTCGTTGTACCCTGTTGGGGTCATAGATAATTTAATTTTAGGTAGCAGTTTGGGTTAGGATGGAAGTAATATTTCTTTTGTCCTAATGCTGGAATACAATTCATTGTTTAGGTCAAGGATAAGTGGCTGGGGAGGGCGTAATGGTTATCTGCCAAACAGGAAAGAGTGGTGAGATAACCATCCCATTAGAGGTTGAGATGCTTTCTTCATGGTTGTCAAATGTACTTGGTGGTGTTTTATCCTTAGCTGGATATAAGCTGGCTGCTAGGAGAAAGAAATTGCTTAAACCAGGTGGTGGTCTTCCTGAGGGGTGGGGGGACTGTATTTCATGAATGGTGAGGATAAATTTAATATTAAAGGTTAATAGGACTTTTTCATTTTGCGAAGAGTAAATAAGGACTTTTTGCATGGGAGATGGTGGACCATGGGCTTTGACACCCCTCATATTTCATAGCTCTCAGCATCTTAATATCTAGATCATGGACAGTTTGGATCACTTAAATAACTTGTACTATGAGCTTGAGATGTTGACATAATAGGATTAGGGTATTACCATGCAGTTCTGAAGTAAGATGGTATATAATTCTAAGTACTGTCATTACTTAAATGCCATACATCACTTTTTACCTAATTGCCATTGTTAGGAGGGTTGGAGATGGTAGGATATATGTGAACCAAAATCTGGATGTCCTCGAAGTCAAGGATATGGACAGGTATGGTATACAGGTGGGACTGGTTCAGCTTGGCCCTTAATGTCTATATTGGTTAGAGTCAGGACAGGATGCTGTTAGCCCCCAGGGATAGTGCTTACTCTGCCTTGATGGATAAGGGTACTGGTGGTGTTATCATAATTTGTTTGTGGAAGACCATGCGTAAGATAAAGGTAAGAGGTACCTTAATGTATGGGGACAGCACACACACAAAAAGAAGGGGTGGGTAGTTGCTAGCAGTGGAGGTAGGCAAGGGGGTAGGTTAAGAAGTTTAAGAAGTTGGGGAGTAGGTGCTTAATACAGTTACTGTTTCTTTGGCAGGATGACAGATATTGAGGAACTGAAGTGAAAATGGAATGACATTGCATTGCAGGTATCCAAGTCTTTCCAGCAGGTGTTGAGCCACTCACAAAGAGAAGGCTAAGAGCAATCTGACCAGCTGAGGGATTGCTAAAGATGGAAATCAGCAATCAGCATTACAGTGGTGAAAGGCTTCCATTGGGGAAAACTCAGAAAACCAGAGAAGATGCCAACATGGGAGATTCAGTAGAGCAACACCCAACTGTAGGTAATGTTATTGACAATATTATTTATAGCAAACTGGGGAACACACAGTTAGCAAATGAATATTTAGTGGGATTATTACAGGATGTAGAGGTTGAAAGTATGTGTTTACCAAAAGTAACCTTGCTTTAGGCCAGGTAATGTCAGTAGGACAGTTTGGTAGGTAGGAAGTGCTTAAACTAAGAGAAGCAGGGACGTGATAAGGGTGGGTAGCTAACTTAAATTCCTCTTGAGACAACTTAGTCATGAAGGTGGTGAGAATCAGGCAGTGAATGAGCATTTTGTGGACCTGCAGAGCATGCGGTCTTTCCTGGCAGGTGGTCAAGATGTGTTTATCATACCACACATCCCCACGTGGAGAAAGAAATGATTTGTTGGGGAGAATATGTCACTGTGTTAGAGTTGTTAGATGTGGTTGAAGCTCAAAGGATAATGGAGGTGGACATTCCAGGTTTAGGAGACATGAAGGCTGCTTTATCTGCCTTAAGGAAGAGAGACATCCTGCTAGTTCAGGGCCATGATACAGGACAATTGGGTGTTGGGATAGGCATACTTCATGGCAATGATTGGGAGAATGAGCAAAAACAAGTAGCTCCTTTGCTGTTGTAATTTTTGAGAATAATGGAGGCTCAGAAATTGAGGGGGGGTGATATGTGACTCTGATATGATCAACATTTCAGGAAACTGAAGACCATAGACAAGTCATTGAGATGGGAGTGTAGGCATGCAGATGCATGGTTAGGGGTAATGACTGATAAGGTAGCATTAGTGCCTAAGGTAAGACAGGATTTGAGTGGACAAACTAAGCATATTGCTCCTTTAATGTAGACTGGTTTTCCAGGTCAGTCTGCAGGACTGAACTTATTTGTTCATTTTTGAGAAGAAAGTGGTCAAGCTGGCGGGTCTATATTATGTTATCGAATACTAATGCATTCGAAAACGTAATAGTCGACCCGTAAATGTCGAAAACGTCAGACATCAAACATATCAATGGAGATCTCCGCACAGTGCAGAAATGGAAGTTTTCCATTGTCTGCACTGTATGGCGATCTTGGAGTTGGCATATTTAAGTAGAGGAGGGATGTGGGGGGTGTGGGGGCTTGCCCCCCTGCTTACGGCATTTAAATGGGTTTACTTGGATGGGTTTTTGTATTTTTTGTAAGTGTTCGACATTTGATGTTTTTGACATTTGCAGGTCGACTATTACATTTTCTAATACATTAGTGTTCGATAACATAATATAGACCCCAAGCTGGCTGTGGCTTTTCTACTTAACAAAACAGATAAAAGGAAGATGTGACAGGTGAGACAGGCTTGCAAGGAAAAGGTCTTTAAGGGGTTTTATGGGCCCTTCATCCTTTTTGGGAGGGGCCAGTGCACTGGCCAACTCATTGTCCTATTAAAGTAAATTTGTTATGGACATGGCCGGAACATTATGCAAACAAGGAAACAGCTTTAGAGCTTTCATCTGGTTTTAGTAAAGGGTCTTCTATTCAGTCAAGGGGAGAGTGGTTCTTTTAAGGTATGTAGCAATTTACATTTGGTAAATTGTTTTTAATCAATAGTGTAGGCTTCATTAAATAAAGATGTTCAGGCAGGTAAGGGAATGTTCCTGTTCCAGAGAACATTTCATCATCTGTTCCCGTTCCTGAAAATATCCCTAAAAATCATGAAGAAGAACTTTCCCCAGTGTCTGTCCCTGTTGCTAAACCCAGTTCTAATTATTACATTACGAGATCAGGTCATATTTCAAGACCTAATCCCAAATGCACAGCAATCTAGACATGATTGTTATTGTTTGTTTATAACTGCATAATTTGCATGGTCATCCAATTGTCATTTTCATTTGAATGACAGATTAGTCAAAGAGAGAGGATGTAGATCAGAGTGAGTGGTACCGTTAAGAGCCATTCCTGTCCATGGGCACGTGCATATAAGTACTGAGCATGTGAAAGCTAGAGTGCTATCTTGAGTGAGCAGCAGGAGTAAAAGCATGCATGTGTGTAGCACTCAGTTGGTTAGCTAGTTTAAGTTTTATGTTCCTATCCTCCATCCTGAAGAGTCTGTGTATAATAAACAACTTAAACAAACACCTAAGCCTCATCATCTTATTTGAATGCACAAGACAAGCGCACTCTGGAATAGACTTACCCTGTGCGTCAATCAGTGTGATTCACTATCTTCCTTTAAACATAAACTAGATGATTTCATGGGAGAAGACAAATTTATTTCAGAGTTGACTGGTATGGCCATATTGGTAAAAGGAAGTGCAGCCTGAGGGAGAGTACTTACAAGGCAAACTGGCCTTGATACTCTGTGAGCCTGGAATATTTTACTCAATAATGGAAAGGCAGTTGAGGTTAAGCATAGAAACCTTTACAATAGGATATTCCACTCAAAACTGTTAGCCTAAAAACTTCCCAAGAGTGGGTGAAGGAACAGGCAGCATATAAAGTTCAGAATATGAAGTGCATAGTGCATTAGCTTTATATCAGATGTCTCTGTTGGGGCTGGTGCCAAAACAGTAACTGTGTCAGTTTCATTTATTTAATTTTTCATTCTTGAAGGGATACAGTCTCATTGATAGGAGGGTCGTACACATCCTGTAGGCTTCAATGGAAAATTCAGTGTTAGCTGCTCAATCATTTGCTAATCCTTGGTTGGTAAAAATACACACTGAGTCAACTTTTTGATAGCTTCTGGAAAGGGAGCAGCATTGCCCAAAACTGGGTGTGATTTGGAAGGAAAATTTTAGCAGGAGTGCAAAAAATTTTAAATTTATGTAATGAGTTTTGCTAAGGATAAGGAGAAAGGCCCAGCTAAGACAGTTCATTTTTGGGGATTAATGGTGGGTGATGCTGAAATGGCCTATTTTTGTTTGCTACCTGATAAGTTAGAACGATAAAGGGGGAGATCAAGGAATGATTAGACATTGCTGAAGTCAAGGTGCGTGATACAATGGAGCTAACTGAACAACTGCATTTGGCTTGTAGATCCATAGGACAGGCAGAGCATTTAGTATGCCATTGACAAAATTTTGAGGGGCAGTAAAAGGAAGCCACCTAGAATAAGAGTTAAGAAGTTAGCGAGGAACGATTTGAGAAATTATAATGAGTTATCAGATCATTTCTGTGGTGCTATGATGTAGCAAGAAGGTTGATTCATCAGATGATTTGCAATTGTATACTGATATGGTTGGAGTTTTAGAGGTGGGGAAAGGAAATGGTTTTCTGTAGCTTGGCTCAAATGTTAATCAAGAGAGGTGAGGAAGGATGTTACATTTTTTAAGTTAATGCCTGCTTGGAAAGCAACAGAGGTATGGTTGGAGGACTTGACCAACAGGAAGGTAGTTTTCCATTCTCATAATCTGTCAGTTGAACAGGTACTGGCTAAAAAATCCACATAATTGCTCACATTATCAGTTTTGCAAGGAAGATGGTTCTTTAGAGTCTCAAGATTCATTTATCTGTGACTGCTAACTATATATCTTTTAAGCTGAATGTATTTGTTGATAGTTTCAGTTTTGTAGGGTTTGGGCTGTCATCCAGATGCAGACACACAGCTGCCAGCAGTCCTAGAAAAGGTGTGGAGAATTTCAATTGGCTGTCTGTAGTGGGGTGGCTGGTGCAGCAGTCCTGGTATGCTTCTATTAGGAAAGCATATAGTTCTTCATTGCCAGTCTTCTCAGCATTTGTTGGAGGTTGACAGGTGCTGGTAGGTAAGCTTGTTGGCTAGGTATGTGCTGTGTTAGATAAATAGATATATTAGTTTGGGTAAGCAACGAGGACAGTCACAGTGCACTTTCCTGCTTAAGGTGCAGTTACAAAGTTTTCAGGTTGCATAGATTGGGTGAATAGTTGATTTTAAGGATAGTGAAATGGTTTAATAGTGGATAGCAATTTGCTGACAGGAAGGCAATTCTAAAGGATTTTCATGAAAGGGTTGTATGAATTATCACCTTTAGGTAAAGTATGTATCTTGTGAGCAATGTTTTCATTTTTTTTTTTAAAAAAGGGCTTTTAATATTAATGAATTGTTGGGAAAATTGATGTGGTCAGAGGTTTCCCTAACTAGGGTGGCAAGGTGAATTGGGTAGAAGCATTCTAAGATGGATCGATTAGGCAAAGGACATGAAATAGTTGTGTTGCATAACACTGAGAGTTTTTGTATCCAAGGCGGTAGCTGTTAATATGGCGTAGGTTGCCATGTTATGATAGCAAGTTGTTTTTTCATCATTTGAGTGGTGTTCCACTGGATGTCAGTCAGTTTGATGTGGTTTGGAATCAAGCTTTGAGGAGACAAGGAATTGTTAATTATCAGTATCCATCTCACTTTTTTCAAATTTGCAGGGTATCTCTGATTTACCTTATGAAAGTAGGTCAACCAATATGATTAAAAGGCCAAGTAGGTGAAGTTTTGATGCTTTGTGAGCTTGTTTAAGATAGTGGGAGTATCGTATGTCAGTTCACTTACTGGCGCTTATTTTGTAGGTCAAAGATAGGTGGTAATCCAAGGCCACTCATATACATTGCATGGCTTAGCAAGCTACTGTTAGACCTTGTGGACTTTTCTTGGGCCTTGACCCCATTCACTGGGATGTATGGTGGTAAGGATACAAAGAAACTGCAATGGGGTCAGCTGTTGTCAGATGTGGATGAATTGCAGTTAGAGTTTACAGGTCTGGGCACAGTTATTCTGCACTTGGAAGGTAATGATCTGAGTATTATTCTGAAGTGAAGGTTACTGTCATGGATAGTATGTGATTAGTACTAGGCTAACTGCCCTTGTGGACCATTTTTTTTTAAGCCTAACCAATTACTCCATGTGGGAGTCAAACCCTGCACCTTGTGTCTGTAAGGTAAACACCTTACCATTATGCCAGCCTCCCACATTCATGAGTTGCTTCTGCTATAATAAAGCTTTCCAGGGGCTGTAATTATATGGTCCAGTATTGCCCCCTGGTTAATTTGGAAAGGTGTAGTTAAGATTGCTACCAACAAGGCAGCAAGAAGGTTTAATAACTACAGGACCACTAGGGCTGCCACATCATTAAGTATTATGGTGTTACAACACTGGGAATTTTCTGATAAAGATCCTTTGAGATATTGAGCTCATGGGGTACATTTGAAGAAGATGGGCTTTACCTTTTTAATGCCCATATATCTAATTTGGTTAAAGACATGAAAGCAAGTGTTAAATCAGCTTAGTACTTAGTTTGAAGGATATCTTTTATTATATCTGCCTCTGTGTCAGAAAGTTTGTAGAATGTCTAGTTCATCCTAGGTTAATTTAATGCATATCCTTTGAAATTTGGTAACTCTTAGATGTAATGTCTGTAAATAAGTTTTATATATTCGATTTTTCTCTCTAACATTTGTAATTTCTGTAAATAATTTTTGTCTCTCTGTATTTTGTGTAAATTATTTTTATGTAGGTTTATTGCTTTCTGGCACTTTTCTCCCTGGGCCTCCAATAAAAATAGGCTTCCTTGGCCCAGTAGGCTTTCCCGGTAAACAAATGCCAGTAAATAATAAATAAATAAATAAGTATGACCAAGAATGCAAGTGAGTGAATAGGCTGCCTAAATGGTGGGCATTTGGGGGCAGTAGGGCTCTGATTGGGAGGTTTTCCATTTCCCCATTTTCTTTCCTGAGTTAACAGGGAAAGTAAAAGTGAGCAGTCCTGAGCACTGCACTTGGAGTTTTATTGGTACTAGTAGTGAGCGGCATGTAGTCATGCTAAGTATGGCTGTATAGTTGCATTGTACACGAGCAATAGTGAATGCACATGTCAGTTGTAGTTGTTATTTGACTATCATGTGTGTATATATATATATATATATATATATATATATATATATATATATATATATATATATATATATATATACATACACACACACACACACACACACACACACACACACACACACACACACACACACACACACACACACACACACACACACATATATATAGACAGATAGATCCACTTTTATATTTTGAATTACCAAATAATTGAATTGCACTTGATCGAGACCAAAATCCCGAATTTGTAAATCCCTGAAAGTCCTATGCCTATCTGTTTAAGTACTGTACTATCCCTTTCAAGTTTTTTTCTTTGTTTGTAAGGAAAATGGTGGACATTGAGTGTAACTATGGTGAAACTATCTAAAAGTGGAGTACAACAAATGTTATATAAAAAAGTAAGGAAGTGATTTTATAGAAGGGTACATTGTTACTATTAAGTATTTAGTTAATGTTATTATTCTTTATTTAAGCATTATTTTGTCATTTGGAATTTGAAAAGTGTTGCAGAATACGTCAACTGGCCAGTTTCTTCAATGTAGCATGATCTCAGAGTTGGAATGTTTAATTTGCAGAGGAGAGGTGTAGGGAGAACCCCCCCCCCTGCTAAAACTTAAAAACAAAATTGTTTTGGGTCATAGGTAGGTGATGGGTCTGCCTTTCCATTTTTGATCTTCTGAAGTTCGGTATTTATAAATTTCAGTGTTTTGTGTATTAGGCTTTTTGGTCTCGATCAAGTGCAATTTGATTATTTGGCATTTCAAAATATGAAACTACATCTACATATATATATATATATATATATATATATATATATATATATATATATATATATATATATATATATATATATATATATATATATATATATGTATATATATATAATCCTATTACAAGAATGAAAGTTCACTACTTCGAACTTGTAATAGGAAGCCTGTGTTCAAAATGAAATGCTGTACAACAATAGCCAATGAAGTAAAGTTCTCTTGGAGAATGGGTAGTGTGGTTAAATGATATAAAACTTAAAATTGCAACAAATATAGCAAAGAACTTGCATACATTTTCAGTACTTAAATTAAATGCACTTACAAGATATTCACGCTGTGAATGCAGTTATACCATAGCGAAATGATGGCTCCAAACTATCCAGTCTTATGATGGCTTCAAAGTATCCAATCTTTTTGGTCTGATATACAAAGTATCCACACTGAAGATGTAGTAGCTGCTATGTGACTGTGATGAACTGTGATAACAGCTTAACCAGTCTAACAGATCAAATAAAAGCTTCTAGCTTTAATGGCAGTTAAAATCCTTTTATTGTAGGAAATGTTAAAATCTTCATGTCAAGTTAAAATCCTGATGTAGAATAAAACAGTCCCTATGTATTCCAAACGATAAGCGCTTTCGGTATCTTCTTCAGATCCTAGAATAGGAAGCCTCACTTCTGCAAAATTTCACTTTAATGAAAGTGAACCTTTGCGTAAGTGCACTTCACCGAAAACACCGCAGCACAGTGGAGGAAATAAAAAGCAAGCTATGTCCTCCACTATGGTGCGATAGTCATGGATGTTAGGGTTAGGGCATGGGTTAGGGTAAGGGGATAGTTAGTTAAGCTATCCCCTTACCTTAATCCATGCTCTAACCCTAAGGTTCGTGACTATGGCACCATAGTGGAGGACATTGCTATGTCCTTCACTGCGCTGCAGTCGTCACAGACCTTAGAGTTAGGGCATGGGTCATGGTAAGGGGATAGCCCTACAGGCCCTACTATGACCTGTGCCCTAACATCTAAGGTCCGTGAGTGCTGCATGGAAGTTCAGTACAACACCCATTCGCTGTACTGAACTTCGCGTAAGTACACTTTCAATTAAGTGCACTTTTGCTGCAGTAAGCATTCCATGCACTATTTCGAATGAGTGAAAATTCAATCTAGTGTATGGAACCCATATATATATATACATACATATATGTGTGTGTGTGTGTGTGTGTGTGTGTGTGTGTGTGTGTGTGTGTGTGTATGTGTGTATGGGTCTCTATCAGATGATCAAGTTTTCAGAAACTCAAAATTCATATAGTCAAGACCACATGATCAAATTTTTGAAACTCATAGCTTTTGAATGGAGATTGCAGTACAGCAAGGATCAGGAAATGTACTATTTTCCTCACTGTAGTGCGATCTCGGAGTTGGTATATATAATTTGCAGGGGTGCAGGGGGTCTGTCCTCCTTGCAAAAATGGAAAAAAGGTACATTTTTGTGTTTCCTTTTTTTGTTTGTTTTTGATGTTCGAGTTTTCAGAAACTCGATCATATGGTCTCTTCAATATTTTTTTCAAGTTTCCGAAAAGTCGACATTCTGACATAGACCCATATATATATGTATATATATATATGTATGCATGTATGTATGTATGTATATATATATATATATATATATATATATATATATATATATATATATATATATATCTATATATATATATATATATATATATATATATAGATATATATATATATATATATATATATATATATATATGTATATATGTATTCATTATGAATGTTTTAAATTTGCATGCTTTATATAATTTATCAATAATAAATATGTTTGCTTCACAAGATTTGGTGTGATTTTTGTGTCCTGGAAGGGATAAATGAACAGACGCATATACAGTTGTATTTTAATTTTCAGAATATTGCTTGGAAACACTTTTCTGGTGCAAGAATCATTATGACTGATACCACACACTTTTTGTTTTAAACCCACTCTGTAAGATTTCTGTCTTCCAACAGCAACACCGAAGACTATTAAATCCACCAAAAAGACACAGCAATAGAAAGCAATAAAATAGCAAGTAATACTTTTGGAAATCCAGCCTTATCCAGTGAAGTTTCTGACTTTCAGTAACAGTAGGGAAACCTTTGCCTGCTCTTATGTAATATTTTTATTTTATTCATTTGTTTGATGCCAGGAATTTCTTGTCAGTACCTAGACAAACTGTTGTCCACTAAAAATGTATTTTTGCCCCATGAATTACAGTGATACATTCTGTTTATACCCCTGTCTGTGGTCTTTTTCACCTTTTCAAAGACATTTGCAAGACTGAGGAGACATGACTGGCTCTTAACAAAGCCAGATTACTGTGAGTTGAGCCGGATTAAATTCTTAATGCCCTCATTTATGAGCTCAGTGTTAATGTGTTCCATGGCTTTGGAGACAAGACTCCTAAGGCTAAAGTCTGTGTAGTTCTTTAGTCAGTGGTGGGTTCATTCTTATGAAGGGACATAACCACCACAGCGTGCAATTGTTTGTGAACATAACCTGAGGTAAGGCCTATGAACTACATATGGAGAGAATCAGGGAGAGCCTACATGGGTATTACTGCCAATCAGAAATTAAATGTCAGTGCTATGTTCAAGTCACTATGAAGAAATGTCTTTGTACAATGAAACTCTGCTGCATACAGTGACCGGAGGTTTTGCTACATTTGTACAAGTCCCTTGCAAGAACACATTTAAAATACAATGCTTCATTTTACACATACACTTTCAGTGATATGTGTAAGCCTTAACATATTCAAAGACACTTTTTTAAGAAGATGAATATCTGCAAAAAGGTTTACTTATCCAGATTAGTTTCCTCAAGTGAAAATTTATTCTGTACCTTTCTTTAATCTAGCAAGTCTCAGGGCTACTTTCATGACAAGGGATGACCACCTTTCAGCCACATTTCCTTGTTTTATGCCTCAATAATGGAGGTGCTAGACTAGGTGCAATCCGATTCTACATAGCAGTCCTTCCCAGCATTATGGGATAAACTCTTTAGTTGTGAAATTTGAATTTATCCCATGCAGAAGCATCGGTTAGGCATTCCTAATATGTAATCACTATATAGTTTGGTTTACCAGGTGTGTCCAACTACTGCTACAGCCATTCTGTTTACCCAGCTCACCATCCAATGGTGATCAATTCACTGATCATCACATTTCTTGTCATAAATGTTCAGAACATATGTCTATAGGTCTGGTGTCAAAAATATAAAATTAAACATTGATTTTTGACCAAAATGCTCAGGTACCAAATAAAAAGTTAATAAATGACTTTTGGTTAAGGTGCTTTGGTAACAAATACATTCATGTTTATTCATGTCTATTGGTTTGAACACTGTGTTTATTATGCACAAACCATGACTAGTGCAAAGATCCAAAACCACAGAACTGCTTGTATTCAGATCATCAGGCCACAGTGTCATCATGTCAGGTCATAGATATATCATATATCAAAGATCCCCTTTCAAAGTTCAATAACCATAAGTAAAAATCTCAGAACAGTAGGATTTTAAGTTTGAATGGCAGCATGTACAGAGTAATTCTGAGATTCTAATACATTGGAGTATTCCCCTTACTTTGATGAACAGAAATTTCTGACTTCGTATATATAAGTAACAGGGAAAGTGGGAGTATAAAAGGGTGCGGCCTCCTGTAAAATGGTTTAAAAGTATAAAAAATGATTTTTCAGATTACTTTTTAAAAACAGAATTGGACTTTATTTTCCAAAGTGCTGGTACTTGTATTATTAGGTCTGGCACTTCTGTTAAGAAGTCCTCTATCATTCCTATAAATGTCAAAGTCTTCCAATAGAACTAGGAGATATCCTGTTGAACACCACACACATAATCTTTATGAGGGGTGAACACTCTGAATAGTTGTTAGGCGCACAAACGGCAGAGTGAGTTTTCCTTCTGAATATTATGGTTACATTAAGCTGGCCCTCTCAACTACTGGTGTATGCTAGAGTTGTACCACCTTCAGACTATTATTTCAGAGTATCCTAACACAAGAACAGGGCCTGTCCTTAGTGCCTCTCAAGAGCATGAGAAATGTCACACTAGCTTGAGATGTTTCCTTTTAGAACATCTGCTGTGTATATAGATGTAAGACTATCTAAATCCACCTACTTATTCTCAACCTCTCCGCCATTCTCAGATTCATTTTATAGTAGTGAGATGATATTACAGGTCACAATGGCCATTTTCATTATTAATATTAGTCCATTTTACTCTGCCCAGCATTCTTCATCTTGTAGGTAGTAAGTGCAAACAGCTGTGCTGAACCATGTTATGAGTCACTCAGCCACCAGGCAATTGCCAGGAAGCATTACCCCTTAGACCTGGCTCCAGGGGCTTGTCCTTCTGCTTCTTCTGGGTAATGCTCTCTGATTCATTATCTGAACCTTCATGTTGGATACAGTTTGGATCACTGTAAAATTATTTCACCTTCTTCAGTTTCCCATCATCAATAGATTATAATCACTTAATTTGTATTTAGATAAATGAAAAATATCTAATTAACTATTACTGTACCAACAACTGAATCAAAGATGTAGCTGCATCAAAGGAGAAATACTATACAATATATTTCTAAGTGAAATGATACACAATATATTTCTAAGTGAAATGCTATACAATATATTTCTAACTGAAATACTATACAATATATTTCTAAGGGAAATATGATACAATATAGTTCTAAGTGAAATGCTACACAATATATTTCTAACTGAAATATTATACAATATATTTCTAAGTGAAATGCTATACAATATGTTTCTAAGGGAAATACTATACAATATATTTGTAAGTGAAATAGTATGCAATATATTTTGTGTGAAATAGTATACAATATATTGTAAGTGAAATGCAATACAATATATTTAGAATGAAATGCTATACAATATATTACTAAGTGAAATGCTATACAATATATTTCTAAAAAATACTATGCAATATATTTCTAAATGAAATGCTATACAAATGCAGTTTGGCACAAACAAAGTTGTCCTGGACCCACAAGTAAGTGGAGGGAGGGGGTGGGGGGGTGGGAAAGAGCTAGGCTAGGGATTAAGGGATTGGTTAATCACTAGAGTCATGGCAATGTAGGTAGTGAAGGGGGATTGGAGTAGTTAAGGAAGTGAGGTAAGAAAGGGTGGGACTCAGGATGGGTTTAAGTGTAGGGAGCAAAAGAAGTAGTTACATTTGGCGTGAGTTGGTGCAGTAACAGCTAGCTTATGTCCAGACGACCTGTAAGTATTGTGGATGCAGGTAGGCCTTGGATGGTGGGGAGAGAAGGGATTAGTTTAACTGAGTTAGTTCCCTCCTCTCCCTTTGGTTCTTTGTTAAAAAATTTTAAAGTGGAGATGGAGTTTGGGAATATAGGTTGGGCTTGCTGGCATGGAAGGCTACTGAGAGGAGAGTGTGGAGAGTGTGTGAATGGTTGGTGGGTACTGTCTGTATGAGTGTGGTGCTTGGCTTACCTGAGTATTGGTATGATTCTCTGAGTCCAGTAGGCAGGGTGTTGTGGTAGGTGCTTCCTGGTGTCCTGTGGTGTTTTCTGTTGTTTCGCAGTTATTGAGGTGCTTGCTGGTGGTTTGGTGGTGGTTCCAGCTGGGTGATAGGGCTGGTTGTGGTGGCTTAGACCTTTGCCAGGTGGTCGGGTGTAGCCATGCAGTTAGGCCAGGCTAGTCATTCCTCCTTCACGGTTGGGCCACGCGCTTGGATAGTGGCATGGGGGTTGGCCAGTTAAAAAAAAAAAAGTGTTCCCTGGTGGTCGTGGTAGGCTGTAGGGGGTCCAGCACTGTAATCCAGTCTGGTACATTGGGTTTGGTGTCCCTCTAGTTCTCCCTGGTGGGTTTGTGTGCTTCTGTGTCCTTTCTCCATTCTCCAGTGTTTTCCCTGGTGGTTGTGGTCGGCTCCGGTGGTCGTGGTAGGCTGTGGGGATCCAGCATTGTAATCCAGTCCTTCTCAGTGTGTGTGGAATCCATGAGTGCTTCCTGGTGGGTTTGTGGGCTGCTGTGGTTTCTACAGTCTCTGCGTTTTCCTGGGTGGACGTGGTAGGCTGTGGGGGGTCCACTGTTGTAGTTCGGTCCTGCCTCGGTGTCCGTCGGTTTGCAGGTGTTCCCTGGTGGGTTTATGGGCTTCTGTGGCCTTTTCTCCGGTCCCCCAATGTCTCTTCTGGGTTTCCACTCACACGCTTGGTTTCCAGTGGCCGTTCCTTTCATGGGGTTGTCCTCACTGGCTTCCTTCTATGTTAGTAGTGGTGGGGATTCCCTTTTGCTTTCCCTGGTGGTTTCTCAGTTTCTCCTTTAATTTTCGACTATTTGGGTTCCGGTTCACACATGCACACAGCAGATTCCGGCCGTTGCCTTTCATGGGATGAGTATTTGCAGTCCAGAAGAAAGAGGTAAGGGTTGCAGACTTCTGGGAGTTGAATGGGGCTGGTATCTGTGTGGCTTGAATATAGGTGGGTAGAGGATAGGCTATATATATATATATTTTTTTTTACATTTTATATAGATATATATATATATATATATATATATATATATATATATATATATATATGTATATGTATCTATATCTATATATATATATATATATATATATATATATATCTATATATATAAATATATATATATATACACACACACACACACACACACACACACACACACACACACACACACACACACACACACACACACACACACACACACACACACACACACACACACACACACACACACACACACACACACACACACACCTGGTTGTGATAGAGCAGGGGATGGTACCTGTAGGGAAGTGTGTGGCTGAATGGGTGTGCAGCGGAAGGGTGAAGAGAATGCTAGGCAGGGGATAATTCATTTGTGAAGGAAGTATAAGTGCATTAGCTACTGATGAGTGTGTATAACTAGCAGGTACGCTATGCAAGGGGTGGTTCTAGGCTGCAGAGTACAGGTAAGTAGGGGAGTTGGCAGATAGTGGGGGGGCATAGGGCAAGATAACATTATAGGGTGGGGGGGTAGTCAGGTTTGTGGAACAGCGTTAACATTGTGTTCTTTTTTTACAGATGGCCAAGTTACCAGAATTGCAACAATGATGGCAGGCTATCATAGCCCAAGCAGAAGAATTATTCCAGGATGTGACGAGGTCCGAGGCAGAGCCAGAGCAAGCTTCAGGCAGAAAGAGATGGCACCCTGTGATGACTCTAGGTCAGGGGAAAAGGCAGCAGGTGGAGAAACAGATGGTTACAGTGGAGGCTCCCGTTCCCATTATGTCGCAAGGCAAAGGTGCAGGTAATGATATTAATTTATCAATGGTTGGGGAACTAGGTGGTGAGGATGGAGAGGTTCAGGTGATTGATGAGGTCTTGTTGGAGGGAGATATGGAAAGGGGAGAAACAGTGTCAGACAGCATGCAAAGGGGGTTGGTAAATGCAGCCAGGTGTCCGGGCGGACAGATGGTTGGAGTGGACCTGGGCTCTAAGGATAGCTTGACTAGGTCAGAGGTATGATCAGTTTTTGGGCTGCGGCCAGGAGACTGGCTAGCTACTCAGGCGCTGGGACAGAGCAATAGAGGGGTTATTTTAACCCCACACATTTTGGGGATGGTGAAAGAAAAAACCTGGAAAGGTGAGTACGTGGATGTGTTTGAGCTGCTGGATGTGGAAGGGGTCCAGAGGTTAGTGGAAGTAGAGTCAGACACTAGCAAGGACTTGTTGGCAGCATTAGGGTAGGAAAAGGGCAGGTAAGCTTAGGCCCAGGACTTGGGACAAGTGGGTGGTTGGCTTTATTTATTACATGGCAGTGCAGCTAGAGAAGGATGGAGCATTGGCTTTGCTCCTTTTGGGGTATTTTCTCACCATTCGGGAGGCACAACGTTTGAGGCCAGGGAATGCATGGTTGTGGTATGATGAGCAGTTCTGCAAATGGAAAGCGGTTGACCAGTCTCAGCGGTGGGAGGTGCATCATCCTGATATATGGCTGGCTACAATGATGGACAGCTTTGGTGGGTTTAATAGGAGGATGAGCATGGGTGAGGCAGGTGGTGTGTGTTGGTTGTTTAACAAGGGTACTTGTTCATGGGTTGGGTGCAAATTTACACACACCTGCTCAAGATGTGGAGGAAATCATTCTGTGGCTTACTGTGGACAGCAGGGTTTTGGTGCATGGAACAACACTGGTATGGGCCAAGAGGGAGATTTTCTTTCCTTTCAAGGATTACAGACAGCTCAAGGTAGGGGCAATTTTCTTGGACCCAGGGGAATGGGATCCTTTATAGGCAATAGGGGGAGTGATGCCTTTCCCCATTAAGGTGGAGGTATTGGAGGATATGCTTTGCCAGTGTCCTGATTTTGTTCTTAAGACTGAGGTCACTCAAGGGTTTCAATGGAGATTTCCTATTAAGTCCACAGTGGGGTTGGGGGGGGGGAGTTATAAGAACCTCCATTCAGTGCAAGGGAAAGAGGATGTTTTGGAAGAGTTGGTTAGGTAAGGAGGGTAGTAAGGCAGGGTGTTTGTGGGGTCCATTTGATACGCCGCCTTTTGTTAGCTACAAGGTGTCGACATTGGGTTTAGTGCCGAAGAAACAGCCTGGGGAGTTTAGATTGATTCATCATCTTTCATTTCCAGAAAGGAGGTCAGTGAATGATTTCATTGGGGACAAAGAAGTTAGGGTGCGTTACGCCTTTTTGGATGATGCAGTGCAGGTGATCAGGGAATTTCGGGAGCTGTGGTTGGTTAAGGTTGACATTGAATCAGCTTTCCGTTTGTTGCCCATTAGGAGGGAGGATTGGCCGTTGTTAGGGATGAAGGTAGGTGGTAAATACTATTTTGACACTGCCATGCTGATGGGTTGTTCTATGGCATGTGCGATGTTTGAGAAATTTAGTACCCTTTTACATTGGATTTGGAATCAGAGGGTGGGAACGCAGAAGACAGTGCACTATTTGGATGATTTCTTGTTAGTCAGGGAAGGGAGGGTGGGGGCTCAACAGGGATTTCAGGAATTTACCAGTATGTGTGATGAACTGGGTGTATCTTTGGCACAACACAAGATGGAAGGCCCAGCAAGAGTGTTGGAGTTCCTGGGGTTAATGATAGATGTGGAACGGGAATTGTTTAGTCTACCTCAGGATAAGATAGAGAGGCTGCCGTCAGCAATACGGGGGGTGTTGGACAAGAATAAGATTCAGGTGGGTTCAGTCATGGAACTGCTGGGTCTTCTGAACTTTGCCTGTTGAGTGGTACATCTGGGTTGGATGTTTTTCAGGGAGTTAGCTTATATGCTAAAAGGGGGTAGGAGCAAACATCATTGGGTTAGGGTGACCAGCACAGTGCGAGGGGATTTGAAGTTCTGGGATGGTATTGTGCAACAATTTAATGGGATTTTCTTTTGGCAATCGGATTGGGTGGGTCAGGAAGAACTTCAGTTGTTTACAGACACAGCGGGCGGTATCGGCATGGGGGCTTATTTTGGGGAAGATGGTTTGCAGGGGAATATTGAAGATTTTGTTACAGAGTTTAGGATTATTACATGGTGGGTCACTGGATTATTTTATGTGGGGCACTCTATGCACGTGGTTATATTTTCGCACTTTCAGGGTATCAGAATTGTTAGGTTCCTTATGTTGGAAGGATGTTATAGTGACTGAGAGGGAGGTCAACATCGTAAAAAAATGCAAGATGGATCAGTTGGGTAGGGGATGTACAGTAGTGCTCAAAGCAGACAGGAACCTTCATATTTGCCCATTAACTTGAATTACAGAAAGAGTAATGGCGAGTGTAAAAGAGAGGTGAAAAAGAGAGTACAGGCAGGATGGAGTTGGTGGAGAAGAGTGTCAGTAGTGATTTGTGACAGACGAGTACCAGTAAGAGTGAAAAAGAAGGTCTACAAGAGGGGAGTGAGATTAGCTATGTTATATGGGTTGGAGACAGTGGCATTGACAAAAAGGCAGGAGTCATAGCTGTATGTGGCAGAGTTAAAGATGTTAAGATTTGCACTGGGTGTGACGAGGGTGGACAGGATTAGGAATAAGTATATTAGAGGGTCAGCCCTGGTTGGACAGTTTGGAGACAAAGCCAGAGAAGCACGATTACGTTGGTCTGGACATGTGCTGAGAAGGGATGCTGGGTATATTGGGAAAAGGATGCTAAGGATGAAGCTGCCAGGTAGGAGGAAAAGAGGAAGGCCTAAGATAAGATTTATGGATGTGGTTAGAGAGGACATGCGGGTGATTGGTGTGACAGAGCAAGATAAAGAGGACAGGAAGAAATGGAAACAGGTGATCTGGTGTGCCAACCCCTAACTGGGAAAAGCTGAAAGAAGAAGAAGAGGAGTAGGAGGTTGGGGTGTTCAGAGGGGTTGGTGTTTTGTTCAAAGGATGGCAGGGTAGTTTCCAGTAGTAGGTTTATTACTTTAATTAGGAGGATTTTGGGTTGCATGGGATTTCCAGCTGAGAAGTTTGCAGCTCGTTATTTTAGAATTGGGAGGGCTTCAGATTTGGCTAGACAGGGAAGTTAAACTGAGGTTATTAAGAGGGCTTGCAGGTGGTCTTCAAATGCCTTTTTATCTTATATTAGATAGTACTGTTTGTGGTTATTAACAATTTTTCTTTTTCTTTTAGGGAAGCATATACTCATTTGGGGCCATTCGTATATCCACTGGGCTGAGAAGCGTGGCTTAATCAGGGAGGATGGAAGTAATTTGGGTTTATCTTATTTAGGATGTTCTGTGTTTTTGCATGGGGTTAGGGGTATGCATTGGGATAAGTTAATGTTTGAATTTCAGAAGGCTAAATCGCAGATAGGGTGTCCTGATATAATAATGATTCATTTGGGAGGTAATGACCCTGCTAGACAGGGGTCCAGGGAAGTAAATAGTGTGGGAAGAAATAGTCAGGGAATTGTTATGGCTAGGCTTGTATAGGCCCTAGGGCTGATAGCCTAGTACCAACCTATGAACCTATGACTTGGGTATTTTGACTAAGAAGTGTTTAGTGGAGACTATTTTGCAGGATTTGTGGAGCTTACAAGATAGGTACCCAGGTATGCAAATTGTGTGGTCAGAGTTGATTCCTCGATTGTTTTGGAGGGAGGCTTGCAGTCATAAAGCTATTGAAAGGGCCAGGAGGTTTGTTAACCATACATTGGAGGGGCAGCTAAGAAAATCGTGGCTACATATCATTCAACATGGGGACGTTGGGCAAGGAAAGGTAGGTTGGTATCATACAGATGGCGGTCACCTGAATGAAATTGGTTTGAATTTGTTTAATTTGCATCTCAAGCTCTTTCTACAAGAGATGCTGCAGGTTAAGGGTTAAGAGGGGGAACTGCCTGGGATCAGGCTGGTGGCAGAGAAGAGGGACAGGATTGTCCTCCTTTGTTCCCCCTCTAAGGATGTGGTTTGATTTGGCCAATGGTTTTGTGTGGTGGAAGGTGAGCAGGTAAGATGCCTATTATTTGTGTGGGGGGGGGGTGAGCAGGTATGCTGCCCCGGTGGAGGAAGTTTCAGGATGAGCAGGTACACTGCCCTGAGGTGTTCGAGCAGGGTGAGTTGTTACGCTGCCCTGGGGATCGCTGTGGCTGATGGCAATTGCTATTGTTTATATGTTTGGAGTTCATGTATGATAATATATAATAAAGGTCATCAAATGGCTTTGCATGTCCAGAGTGGTTTGTTCAAAGTGGGACCAGGACAAATGCCGTTTGGCACAAACAAAGTTGCCCTGGACCCACGAGTAAGTGGAGGGAGGGGGTGGGGAAGAGCTAGGCTAGGGATTAAGGGATTGGCTAATCACTAGAGTCATGGTAATGTAGGTATTGAAGGGGGATTGGAGTAGTTAAGGAAGTGAGGTAAGGAAGGGTGGGACTCAGGATGGGTTTAAGTGTAGGGAGCTAAAGGAAGTAGTTACATTTGGCGTGAGTTGGTCCCTCCCACACTCCCTTTTTTGGTGGAGGAAGATTTGGTTGGTTGGGGCGGAGAAGATGGACAGGATTGTCCTCTTCTGTTCCCCCTCTAAGGATGTGGTTTGATTTGGCCAATGGTTTTGTGTGGTGGAAGGTGAGCAGGTATGCTGCCTATTATTTGTGGGGGGGGGATGAGCAGGTACGCCACCCTGGTGGAGGAAGTTTCAGGGTGAGCAGGTATGCTGCCCTGAGGTGTTTGAGCAGGGTGAGTTGTTACACTGCCCTGAGGATCTTTGTGGCTGATGGCAATTGATATTGTTTATATGTTTGAAGTTCATGTATGATAATATATAATAAAGGTTGTCAAATGGCTTTGCGTGCCCAGAGTGGTTTGTTCAAAGGGGGGCCAGGACAATATATTACTAAGTGAAATGCTATACAATATATTTCTAACAGCAGCAATGTCTTTCACATTCAGATGCAGATCTCCTCCTTTAAGGATGAACCAGTACATGCCAGTCAAATAATTTGTCTTAAAGTAAAAGAAAGAACTCTCTAAGCCACATTACTGAAAAATTATTTTTTGCTGTATGACTGATAGGAGCATATTCATTCATTTAAGTAAAAGTATAATTTGCAAGTGGTTTTACTCAACAAAAAGACATGTTTTTAAAACATTCAATCATGCTTTTGTTGTAATCTATTTCAAACATTCCTTGAGTATTCAAAACAATGTCAGTACCACATATGTATGTCATGGATTTCCCAGCTCTGATTTAGAGAATTAAAAAGTACTCACTATGACTCAGATGATCTGAGTTCTTTTAGTGGTTCAAATCCTGGAAGATCCAGGCAGGAGAGGGTGGGAGTGATCAGCTGACACCAAATCACCCATCCTAGGAGGAATGACAGATGCTTTCCCATTGATTGATTGCCACCATGCAAGGGGACTCTTGTACAACATGGAAAGAGCCATAAATGGCGACATGTGCTTGGTATTTCCAGTGACAATAGTTCTCATTATCATGCAGGGAGAAGCATACATACAAACAGAGAGAGTATAGAATACCTTGCAGTGATGTTGATGATCACTCCAGCCACTAGGGGCAGTGTTATGGCCTCAACAGAATGGTGTCAGTGGGATGCCATTGAGACAGACTACCTCCATAGCTGCAGGATAATGGCCCCTCCATTTGTCTCTTGCCTCTGTATTTGAGATACTAAGTAAAAATGAATGAGCTTAATGAACAGCAGTCAAAGAGGTAAAAAATATTTATGTTGCTGATTCGTCTATGAATGGCACATCACAAAAACTGGTGAATAATTAAACTGACATTTG
This sequence comes from Protopterus annectens, assembly GCF_019279795.1. Taxonomy (NCBI): domain Eukaryota; kingdom Metazoa; phylum Chordata; order Ceratodontiformes; family Protopteridae; genus Protopterus; species Protopterus annectens. Next base: position 697,083,503 of record NC_056732.1, on the reverse strand, counting down.
TCATGCTTCTTTTGCAAGACTATATATGGCAGCAGCAGCAATAAATTTGTCATTTGCAACATTTGTGCAATACTCACACACATTGTGTATATATATATATATATATATATATATATATATATATATATATTGATAATATGTATAGTATTGTACAATGAAGGAAATCATTTGGGTTCTATCAGTATAAAAGATGTTCAGCATGCACAAAAATTTCAAATGCATTAATACTAACTTTCACTAATAACAGTAAGGACACATACATTTTTAACATTTTATAACTAGTGTAACTGTAAAACAAAACACTGTATACCTCTGCCTGTGACATAAATATATATTTTTTAATTTATTCAACCCAAACAGCTTGTTTTTGTTTCTTAAACATAATAGCATCTCCATGTTTCAATGCTAAGTCATATTTCTGCCATTTTTCCTTATCGAATTCTTTACAACTGACATACTATTTTTGTCAATATCTAGGTATTGTCTGAACTACTTCACTTCATTTTGAAGGAAACCCACCAACTTGTCCATACATCATACAGAGCTTGGTATATGTTTCAAGAAATGTTGTATTGGTATATGCAATGGAACATGATAGAAAGCTGTTATACTGCCTTTTTTGCTGTCTGATGGCAATTTATTCAATGCTCATTATCGATTAATAAGACTTAAGAGTTTCTGCTATTGGTGTACATTGCTGGCATGCTTACCTCTAGCTGATCAATCGTTTATTGAATATTGCTTACTAACATCTTATGCAGCTAGAAGCAGTTATTAAAAATAAGTTAACTAACCAGAGAATATTGTCAGCACTTGAGAGCACTCCATATTGATCACTGGCATTTCCTGACTTTAGGTGATTATGCCAAGCAGTTGAAAGAGTCATTTGTGGTTTGTTTTCATTTATTTTTAACAGAAGCAGTATGATGAAATAATGAACTATTATGGCACTAATTTAATAGGAATGGATGTTATGAACTATATGTTAATATGATAATATTAGTAAGTCAATGAGTCGACTAGCTCCAAAAAAAAAAAATGTCAGCTTGGTGCTGAATTATTTTGCAATATCTTTTTCAGGGGACTGGGTTGTGTAATTGTATAATTGTAACCTACCAGTTCTGCCAAAGCTATTGCAAGTGTTGACACTGCTGGACCTGATTGCTGGTAGCTGTTATGCCAGTTTTATCCAAATAGTCCAATTGTGGCTATAGAAGTATTGTTGGAACTGTATTACTCCCTTAATGGAATCATTGAATAGCTAAGGCTGTTGAGTTCTTGAAATATTTTATATCATTATATACTGTAAACTGTTGAAATGTTATTTAGTGTGGTGATCATTAAGTGAAAGTGAATATTACCAGAGTAGAGTGTGTTTAAATATGTGTTTCCTTTGACTGTTTTAATTGTTTCAACTTAATTTGCTGATTTATATGATTATGATATATGTTTAAAGGTTCATTGCAGTACAGTCATGTTCTATTTGCTAACAAATTAGCAAACAGATTCTTGTAAATTTGTCATATTTTACTTGTTTTACTGTATAATTGGTGTAGGGTCATGGATTATTTTTATGATAGATAATTTCTTTCAACTCTTAAAACTTTTGTTTTGTCAAGTCCTCCAGCAGATATGATTGCTGCCTGTAAGAGGTACAGAATAGCTAAAAGGCACATGATGGGTGTTTGTCAGCATTAGTATCAAGCTTCTAGGATGTATGTGCCTGACCAGGTCCCAGTTTTAATGAATGTTAGCTGCAGGGTGAACTGTGCTGGTAAGGCCAGATTTATGATACCACGACCTATACCAATGGAATCTACTTATGATTGTGGACAAGCAATGGGGACTTGCTGTCCTATACCCTTAACTAGAATGTTATATTTAAACACAAGGTCTGTAAGGAACAAATTTGCTCTTATTTCTGCCTTGCTCTGTGACATTCACCTTGCTTTTAATACTGAAGCTTGGCTAAATGAGAACTGTGAGTCAAACATCATAACCAAAATCCCAGTTGGGTTTTAAGTTATGCAGCATCATAGACTGGGAAGATTTTGTGGTGGGTGTAGATCAGTGTATATATTGTACCTAGTCAACTACTGTAGTCAGAGTCCATATAAGTTACTGAGCACGTGGGACATCAGTGCCATTTTATATAATCATTCAGTGTGAGTGCAAGCTTGAATGGAGGTGCATATGTGAGTGTGTTAGAAGTAATGAATCAGTCAGTAAGCTTATGAAGTTCAACGTATACATTCAAGATACAGCTCCTGATGTGTTTACGTACAATAAATGATTTGAACCCATATTGTGCTTCAGTGTCTCATTTGAATACATGAGATATGCAATATAGTGCCAGAATGGGATCCAAAGTTGAAGCAGCTGGCAAACCATGAGGTTAGAAGTGGAGTAATACACAGAAGTGAACTTGCAAGCAGGTCAGTGGTTATTCAAAGATACTTAAGCTCATTTAAATGATTTTTAGTCACCAACAATGTGGCATAGCATTCAAAGTGTTCAAAATAATTACTGAGATATTCGAAATGTCAGAAATAGTGACATAATGATTAAAATGTTTGAAATAATCTCCAAAGTGTTTAAAATGTTCGAAAAGGCTAAACTGGCCAAATTTTTTTCACAGTAACTAAGATTTTTTGAAGTGTCTGAAGTGTCCAGAGTGTTCGAGATATTTGCACTGTTAAAGTGAAGCATTTTCAGAGAGAATGTTGCATTTAAGCAAAATCACAAGTACTAGGTCTATACTTATGTTTAAAAGAAATTTTTTGTTATGGCAGAGAGGTTTCACAGACCTGAACTGCTGCTGTTTGATAATAATATTGCAGAGAACTGATGAGTGTTTGAACAAGAATATTATATTTTCACACAGGCTGCATTTTCTGATAAAGGCACACATTCAAAAACATTTATACTTCTCAATTTAGCTGGCTCAGACACCAATGAGTGAGAACGTTCATTTGTGTACACATGTGTATGCAGAGGAGGGGGTGAACCACCATATTGTGATGCAGGCTAAAGTACGGGAAGACCCTGAGTGCTTAAAACATAAATTTAAAAAAAATGTGTAACCCTCAAATGAATGTTACAATGGAAAGGCACACATTTTATATAAGAAATCAAAAGCCTGGTGAAACTATTGTAGCAAATATTAACCCACTTAAGAAATAAAGCAAAAATGTGCAGATTTGGTGATCGAAGAGATGAGCTGATAAAAGGCCATCTTGTCTGTGGTGTTAATGATGCTGTGAGTAATATTTTGCTTCGGGATAGTGAATTAACCTTGAGCAAAGCCATAGATATTTGTCAAATATATGAGATGACAGAAAAGCAAACGAATATGCTCACTAATGAAAAAAGCATGTTTGCAGTGTCTGCTTAGGGGAATGTTGATAGTGTGCAATAGAAAGTTCAGATGAAAAAGAAATATAAACCAAAGGGTGCCACCCCAACCTCATTCCTAATTTTCACAATTGTGGAGACAATCGCGAACCTAAATGGGAAGTGTTTAGTTTTTCGTCAGCAATGTCACAGATGTAAAAAGGGGAATCATTTCAAAAGGCTTTGCAAGTCTAAAGTGTTACAGACATATTAAAAGAGAGTATCTAAAGAAGCAAGTAAATCATATAGAGACTATAGCAAACTCTGAGAGCTGTGAGCAAACGTTCTATGTGCATGGTGTCTCTGTGATGGATGAAACAGTTAATATGGTAGACTATCAGTTGGCAGCAAAGAGTGAAATATTTTGTACTGTACAAATTAATGGGAAACCTCTAGAGTTTATAGTGGGCACTGGTTCTAAGTGCAATGCTATATCAGCACAAACGTTTGCTAAAATAAAAGCTGGTGAGAGACTTGATACATCAAAGTGTGCTAAACTAGTTGCTTATGGTGGTGAAGAGATTCATACTGATGTCGTTGTTATCCTTTCATGCCGTTCTGCTGGAAACAGCTATGACTTACAGTTTTACGTAGTCAAAAGACATGACCAGTCACTGTTAGGCCTCAAAGACAGTCTGAGAATGGGACTGATTTCATTTAATATAGAGGTCCATAATATAAGTTTGAATAACGATAGTTTTACACAGAATATTTTAGTGAATATGCTGATATTTTGACAGACGAGCCTGGTAAACTTCTAGTAACATATTCCATGAAGTTAAACCATGAAGAAAGTCAAGTTGCCAGACCAGCATGGAAGATCCAAATACTGATGAAGAGTAAAGTAAAAGCAGAACTAGACAAAATGAAACATTTAGGTGTCCTTACTCCAGTAGCAGAACCAACTGAATGGGAATTTTCCATGGTCATTGTCACACTTCTTGGTTTACAATTGAATATGAACAGGCGGGACAGTTCATTTATATGCTTTATTACATACAAACACATCAGAATGGATAGCAGCAGTACAAAATATAAACGGACTGATTAACTGCCAGACTACACAGACAATGAAACACATTTCAGTGTAAAGTGGGGCCTCACAATCCTTCAGGCTTTTTGGGTTTTAAACAGGAGGTGTCAAAAAAGTCACCACAAAGATAACTGGCTTGTGGTGGCCAAGTGTTCATAGTGAGGTTGCTTTTTGATCCTTCACTGTCGGCTCTTCCTATAATTGTAAAGCAGAATTCACTAAACATTGGATTGTTCACCCACTATAAGGGAACGTGAGCTCGGGTTAGACCATCATGAGACAGGTTAGTTTTACCCTACTGATGATGTATTGTTGTGATAGTAATCCTGCTCAGTATGAGAGGAACCACAGGTTCAGACATTTGGTGTATGTGCTTGGCTGAGGAGCCATTGCTGCAAAGCTACCATGTGTGGGATTATGACTGAACACCTCTAAGTCAGAATCCCACCTAGAAGTAATGATACCACAGTGCTGCGGATCTCCAGTTGGCTAGGGATAGCCAGCCTCAAGGTTGGCAAGGAGCACCGCTCATCACTGGGTCGGATCACGGACAGAAGGGGGCTGACTCTCTCCAGCAGTGCACCACACATTCATGAGAAACCAGGTGTTAAATCATTCAGTTGCATCTTAACAGATATCTACAAAATGGCAGTTAGGTTCACACGTGCTCTGCATTTATACACTTGTGCAAGCCCCTAGAAAGCTTCTTAAAGATGTACATACATACTGACCTATCTCATCCCTCTTTAATGAAGTGCCCACAATAAAATGACATTTGAATAAGACATGCAATTATACAGACAGTGAGAAATAAACACAACACTTATGTCCTTATGTCCAAGTTGCCATGTATCTGACTCATGGTCGGGAAATGCAACCTGATCTAGTGATATAGCAATCAGAACTGGGTTTAGCAACAGGGACAGTCACTGGTGAGCAAACAGATTCTGGAGTTTTAGGATTCTTCTCAGGAAAAGGGATATTTACTGAAATGTCCTCTGGAACTGGAATGCTGGATAACTCACTCTGAGATTTAAAGTCTTTTTCAGAGGTATGATTCTGCAGTACAGGATCAGACACCGGGATAAAATGTTTCCGATTCTTCCTAAACTCTACTCCTTGTGATTCCACAATGTATGATCTCGAATCTGGACATGCACTTTTCATGACACCAATTCGAATAAAACATTTGGATGTCTGCATCTTCACTGTCTCCCCTTCTCATAATGGATTGACTGATATGCTGGCCTTATCATAATAAGACTTCTGGGATAAGCGTTTCTTCAACAGATGGCCTTTCACTGAACTGTTACTCCTGACACATGAAACGAATAGATGACTGCTAATTGGTAGTGTGGTTCTGGTTTGTCTCGACAGAAGTCTCTGTGTAGGTGTTTCAATCTGGATAGGTCTACCATAAATATAATCATGGAACTTTGGAACATGCAAACACAGTTGCCAAGAGTTCCTTTTCTATCTGGGCATACAGCATTTCAGTTTGGGTTAGAGTTCTGGATGCATAGGCTACTGGTCTACCCTCCTGAAGAATGAATGCACCAAGACACACTGACACACTTGTAATAGGTGACTCTATCGTCAGGAACACTGACGTCCCGCTCACCAGGCTGAGCAAGGAGAAGGTCACGGTGAGCTGCCTGTCGGGCGCTAGGATCCGCCACATAACACAAGCACTCAGGTCACTCCAAGGCAAGTACAAATATGACTCAGTCATTGTCCATGCTGGTGTGAATGACCTGAGAAGTACCTCCCTGGACTACATGAAAAGAGACATAGAGGAGCTCTCTGAGCATGTAGCCCAGGCCGGTATGACCCTGACCTTGAGTAGCATCTTACCCGCACCAAGAATGATGCCACAATATGAAGACAAGATGATCAATTTCAACAATTGGCTTAAGTATTGGTGTCATTCAAAGGGGATCCAATGCCTGTCAGCCTGGGATGACATGCTCGACAAGCCACAATGCTTTGCTAGGGACGGCTTGCACCCGTTACCCCTGGGCTTTCGATATTGGCAAAGGCTCTTGCTACCCCCATAGTGCCTTTTTTAGGCAAGGCTCAAAAGACAAACCCACCTCCATAGGTATCACAAGGGATAAGAAACTAAGAGTAATGCTACTCAACGCCAGAAGTCTAAACCTCAAGATGCACGCACTCGAAACTCTCCTTAGCATGGAGAACATCGATATCTGTGCAGTAACAGAAACCTGGTTCAAGGCTCCCGAGAGCACCCCAACACTACCAGGTTATACCTCATATCATGCTTTTTGGCCCCAAAACTTGGACCAAACCACAAAAGGAGGGGGAGTATCAATATTCGTCAAAGATACCCACACCTCCAGGTTGGTGGCACAGCACGAAGCATCAGAGACTATCCATGTGCAACTAACAGTGGGTAAAACTGCCTTCCAGTTTATAGCCTGCTACAGACCACCCTCCCAAACCCAGGAACCCCACTCAGCCTTCCTGAGAACACTGGAAAATATGAAGGTCTCTCCAAACACTATTATATTGGGTGACTTCAACTACCCAAACATAGACTGGGAGCATTACTCTAGCTCCAACACCCTAGCCCAAAGGTTCCTAGAATTTATAAACTCAAATGCTATGGAACAACAAAACATACTGAAACTGATCATCACCAACATGGGGACTCTATGCTCCAGACTAGAAGTGTATCCCTCACTGGTAAGATCAGGCCATAAACTAATCTCACTGGATATTCACATCCTGGCCCCACCCCCTGCCCAGAAAACCACAGTGAAAAACTTCTCTAAAGCAAATTTCACAATCCTCAAAACTGAGGTGGAATCCTTCAAAGCCCCCGGGCCTGTGGAAAATACGGCCCAGACCACAGAATCCTTTATAAACGCATTCTATGAACACCTTCAGGAATGCATGGATCATGCAATCCCAAATAAAACCAAGACCCAATCCTCCAAAGGTAGATGTCCTGTCTGGTGGACCCCAGCCATAAACAAACTATACAATAGAAGGAGGAAGCTACTACATGATAGAGCAAAATCCCAAAAAGGGAAGGCATCTCTGATCAGTATTAGCAAAAAACTATGGGCACTCATAAAATCATCTAAGGCCAGCTTTGAGAGAAAATTTGCACAGGACACTAAGGATAATCACAAGGCTTTCTTTAGTTATGTTAGGAATCTGGGTGGGAATTCCCAGATATGCTCAGAATTAGTCCAAAATGACAAAAAATACACCAAACCCACAGACATTGCCAACATCCTAGCTGACAGGTTCAGCGCAAACTTCTCCCCTCCCTCCCCACCAAAAGGGCAGATATCTATCCCAGCCGAGTGCTGCCCCCCTGACATCTCAGATGCTCAGGTAATAGCCGCCCTCTCCAAAGCAAAAAACACAGCATCAATGGGACCAGACGGTGTCCCAGACTGCGTCCTACATGAACTCCAAGAAGAGCTAAACCCAAACATAAAACTACTGTTCAATCTCAGCCTTACTACAGGATATGTACCCAAAGAGTGGCGTACAGCAACAGTGGTCCCTCTCCACAAAGGTGGTGCCTCAATGGATCCTGGAAACTATCATCCCATAAGCCTGACTAGCTTGGTCTGCAAAGCTATGGAAAGGATCATCATGGACCTCATAAATAAAGATATTGGGGACCTACAGACACTGGATCCTACCCAGTTCGGCTTTGTTAAGGGCAGATCCTGCCTCTTAAACCTGGTCAATTTCTTTGAAACAGTCACCAAGGCCATTGACAAGGGGAAGGTGGTCCACACAGCCTACCTGGACCTCGCAAAAGCCTTTGATACAATACCCCACTGACATTATAGATAAGCTCACCAGCTTAAATATAAACCCCTATGTCACTAGATGGGTTGCAAACTGGCTCAAGGACAGAACCCACATGGCTAGAATTGCTGGAGCCATGTCAGACTCCAAACCAGTTACAAGTGGCGTCCCACAAGGCTCAGTCCTGGGACCTCTCTTGTTCGGTATATATTTCTCGGAGGTACAGGCCAACACAGAAGGACTGTGGCTGACCAAGTTCTCAGATGACTGCAAACTGGGCACCATAATCGACTCTCTAGCCGACACAAGCATCCTCCAAAAGGGCCTCATAGAAACAGACAACTGGTGCCAGAGCCATGGTCTCAAGCTAAATGCCAAAAAGTGTATAGTCATCCCCTTTGGCAAAAACAAAGTGCCCACAAATTACCACATAGGTGGTAATCCATTAAGTACAGAAGAAGTAATTAGGGACCTGGGGACCCAAGTTGATAGCGATCTCTCATTTGACAACCATGTGGCCAAAGTGGTTAGAAGAACATTTTATATAGCCCACCTAATCATGAAGGGATTAACATCTAGATCAGGGGAGGCCATCGTGCCTCTTTACTCATCCCTCATCAGGCCCATAATTGAGTACACTGCCCCTTTTGGGATGTACCTTACCAGACACCTGTAGCAACTGGAAAGACCCCAAAAGTACCTCACCAAGAGGATCAAAGGGCTTAAACAGATGCCATATGCTGCCCGGTTAAAGAAACTCCAACTCTACTCAGTGGCATACCGCCTGCTCAGAGGCGATCTGTGCCTGACGTATAAAGCCATGTCCAACCTGGAATTAATGGACATGCTGCACCTCAGAAAGTCCAAATCCCATCAAGATACACGCTCGAGAGACTTGAACCTCAGCACTGAAATAAATAGGACATGCTGGAGGGACAGATTCATAACCCAGAGGCTCCCTTCACTCTGGAATAAAATCCCAGTCCAGGTTAGGCAGAGTCCTTCATTGACTCTCTTCAAGAGGAATCTTGATGAGTGGATGGGAGATCATAGGTTTACCCCGGGTATCACTTCTGTGTCACTGTTAGACAGAGGCACAGTATACTAACCTTGAAAAAGGGCATAGCAAAATTAATTTAAAATGGGTGGTGAAAGCCAAACACACTCTGGCTAGGCTTATAAATGCCCTAGGGCAGATAGCCTAGTATGAACCTATGAGCCTATGAACCTATAAGACCAAATTTCAAAGCATCACAACAAAAAGTAACTGGTTTGTGAACATCATAGTAGCTGAGAGTTGGTGGACTGGCAATTCTCTGTTTTAGGACATCAAATGCTTTTTGGTGTTGTTCTGACCATGACCAAGTACATCTTTGTGTGTCAGCTCTCTAAGCAGTGTTGAAAGTTGGCTCACATCTGGAATGAATTTGCCTAGATAGTTAACCATATCAAGAAAATATTGTAGGGCTTGAACATTGTCTGGAGCTGACATCAAGAGAATAGCAATTTGCTTGGAAGGCTCTGGTCATAAGCCTGAACTGGTAAATAAATGACCAACAAAAGTAATTTCTCGTAGCCTGAATTTGCACTTCTGAGCATTCAGCTTAAGATTCACTTCATGTGCTCTTTCCAGAACTTTCTTGAGGTTCCTGTCATGCTCAGCTTCACCATTGCCTCCTACTAAAACATCATCTATTATAATAGCACACGGATACCCAGAAAAAAATTGTTCCATGGCACGCTGGAAGAATTTACTGGCAGAATTTATCCCAAATAGCATTCTCAAAAATCTGTACTTGCCAAAAGGAGTATTGAAAGTAGTTAGCAATGGCAATTTTCAATCCAGTAAAATTTGCCAAAACGAACTCTTTGCATCTAAGACAGAAAAAAACAGTGGCATTTGGCATAAGAATAGAGACTTCTTCGACTGTATGCTTTGGATGATGAGGCCTTTTCAGTGCTTTGTTAAAATCTCTTGGATCAATACATATTCTGATATTATCTGAGCTTTTCTTATGAGCTACAACCATAGAAGATACCCATTCAATAGGTTCATCAACTGGACAAATCACACCTTGCTGCTCCATTTTATCTAGCTCAGCTTTGACTCTGTCCTGCATAGCAACTGGAACTTTCCAGGCTGCTCTGACAACTGGGTTGACTTCTGGGTCTAACTTCATGGAGCACACAACTGGGATTTTGCCTAGTTTGTCTTTGAAAAGATCAGCATAGGTAGAAAAAATAGACTGGGCGAAATTAGAACAGTGGTCTTTCAAGCTTACATGGTGCACCTCCTAATTAAATGAAAGTATTCCCATTTTCAAACTGTTTTTGAGTCCTAATAATGACTTTCCATGCCTTTTGACCACATAAAACTGCAAATCATAGCTGTTCCCTGCAGAGTAACATGGAAGCACTACTGAACTTTCATTATGAATTTCTTCACCACCATAAGCAACAAGCTTCACATACTTTGCCAAATCAAGCTTCTCACCAGCATTCTAGCAAATGTTTCTGCTGACATAACATTCCACTTTGAACCTGTATCACATTTGAGCTCTATGGGTCTTCCATTTATCCAAACAGTACAAAATACTTCATCCTTTTACCATAAATCTACTGCATTGAATATTTCATTAATCATAGACATACCATCACCATAAAAATTAGGGTCACAGCGTTGTAATTGATCCACTTGTCTCTTTGAATGTTCTCTTTTAATAAAAGAATGTGCTTTTTTGGAGTTACAAAATGTTTGGAACTGATTCTATTTTTTACATCTGTGGCATTGCTGACCAAAAGCTAAGCACTTTTCTCTTTTAGATACATGAATGCCACCACAATTACGACAGCTAAATATCAGACTAGGTGAGGGCACATGCTTTGAGTTTGCTGACTCACACTTGTGCCTCACTGAGACTGTGTGCACTTTGGAATTTGCTAGAAAGCTACGGTGTTTACCAGTGAGTGCTGCAGGTTTCACAGTTGTTGCCATGTGCTTCAGCCTGTTTCTTTTAACCATGTGCTGCATACTATCAACATGAGCACTAGAAAATACTGGAAGTATGCATTTCTCATTTGTAAGCATATTTATGTGCTTTTCTGTGAGTTCATATATCTGACAAATGTCAATAGCCTTATTCAAAGTTAAAGCACTGTCGCAAAGCAAAATCCTTCTCACAGCATCATCTTTAATACCACACACAAGTCTGTCTTTTATCAACTCATCTGTACATTTTAGCTTTGAGAAACAACGCTGTTATATATGCTGCAAACGTTTCACTGGGCTTTTGATCTCTTGTATAAAATAAGTGCTTTTCCATTGTAATATTAGTTTAAGGGTTACACATTTTTCTAAATTTACATTTTAAGCACTAGGGGTCTTCCCTTGGTTCAGCCAGTACCACAATATGGTGGTTTCCCCCGTCTCCTGAAAACACAGCAGGTGCATACATAAATTAATGCTCTCTTTCTATGGCTTCTGAACCAGCTAAATTAAGCAGAATAAATGCCTCTGTATGGTCATCTTTATGAGAAAATGCAGCTTGTATGAAAATATTGTACTCTTGCACAAACTCTCTCCAATTATCGCAATATTATTATCTAAGACAAGTGGACCTGGTTTCTGAAATCCTTCAGCCATGCCAGCAAAGTATGCTCAAACTTACTGAAAATATGCCCCTTGTAATTACATACAAACATGCACACACAGCCAGTACTTGTAATAACATTCAAATGCACCATAAACTCCTTGAAATACTATACTTTATGAAATATGCTTTGAAATGTCTGTATTTTGTGGAATAACTGCACTGTAATACTACACAAACTTGCAAACACGTTGTATACCTCAGATATCTTGAATAGCTTTAATTAATGCAAAAAAGCAGCACATAGCGAAAAAAATGTGATCGCTTTCTTTATTTTATACATTTTACGGGATTTGGACATTGTTTCAAACATTTTCTTAACTATTTCAAATATTTTATCAGTATGTAGCAGTTTCAGACATTTCATTTAACTAGAAATTTGTTTTGAGAATTCTGAGTGCTTTGTTTTATATTCTTCAAATAAGAAATCATTTAAGCAAGTCTTGATACCTGAAATTCGTTTCTGACCTGTTTTGAGAGTTGTATGTGCAGTAGGGATGATCCATTCCTCAAAATTCCTCTTCCATTAACTGAGTCCCTCTTGGTCTTCATTCAGGATCCCATTCTGACACCATGTCACTTGTCTTGGTTTACAATTGAAGACGAACAGGCTGGGTAGTTTGTTTATATACTTTATTGCATAGAAACACATCAGGATGGATAGCAGCAGTACAAAATATAAATGAACTGATTAACTGACAGACTACACAGACATACATGCTTACATCTCAGCAGCTTACAACAAAATGGCAGTCAGACTTGCACTTGCTCAGTATTTATACATATGTACAAGACCCGTGGAAAGCTTCTTAAAGGTATATATATATATATACATACTGACCTACAGCCGTAGCTCATAAGAAAAGCTCAGATGATATTCAAATATGTACTCATCTAAGAGACTTAAACAAAGCAAGTGCCTTTATCATCCGATGTGCACAGTAGAAGCGGTAGCCGCCCTCATGCCATATTCCACTGTTTTCTCAGTCTTAGTTGCAAAAAGTTCTTTTTGGCAAATTTTACTGTATTGCAAACCTTCATTGTTAACTACATTCAGTACACCATTTGGTAGATACAGATTTTTGAGAATGCCATTTGTAATAAATTCTGCCAGTGAAGTCTTTGAACATGCCACAGAACAAATGTTTTCTGGATATCTATGTGCTGTTATAGTAGACAACATTATTACTGGAGGCAGTGGTGAACACAAACATGATAGAAATCTCAGGAAAGTTCTAGACCATGCATGTGAAGTAAATCTTAAACTGTATCCTCAGAAATGTAAATTCAAACTGAAAGAATTTACTTATGTTGGTCAGTTCTTTCCCAGTTCTTGCTTAAAACCAGATCCGTCCAAGCAAGCAGCAATTCTTGAAATACCAGTTACAGAAAATGTCACATCTTTACAAAGTTTTCTGGGTATGGTCAGCTATTTAGGAAAGTTCATCTCAGGTTTGAGTGAGCTTTCTGCACTGTTACATGCACTGACACACAAAAATGTGCACTAGTCCTGGTTAGAACAACACTAAAAGCATTTGACATTCTGAAACAGAAAATTGCCAGTCCACCCACATTGAGATATTATAATGTTCACAAATCTGTAACTCTTTCTTGTGATGCTTCAAAGTATGGCCTTGGTGCAGCATGTCTTCCAGAAGACATACCAGTTGCCTATGCATCAAGATCTTTAATTCAAACAGAGACGCATTATGTACAAATAAAAAAAAAAACTTTGGCAGTAATGTTCACATGTTTGAAGTTCAGTGATTATATGTATGGCAGACCTATCCAAATAGAGACTGATCACCAACCACTAGTGACAGTTTTGAAAAAGCCAGTGCATACAGCCCCAGCATGATTGCAACTCATGATGTTAAAATTGCAAAAGTACAATTTCAATATTGTTTACAAAAAGGGCAAATACTTGTACCTTGCTGATGCTTTGTGACGTGCACCTAGACAAATGACAGAGCAGCATGAAGATGAAACAGCAGACTTTGAAGTCATGGAAGTCAGAAATTTTTCATCACCATATCTTGATGAACTAAAAAATCACACAGCTTGAGACTCAGTTCTCCAGAAGCTGAAAAACATTATCAGCAGTATTCCCCTTACTGGGATGAGCTCATGATGGAAGATGGAATCATCATGAGAGGTCCAAAAGTGGTAATTCCTAAAACATTACAACAGGAATATATCAAAATCTTGCATCATGGTCACTCAAGTACTGATTAAACCAAAAGAAGGGCAAGAGGCATTTTATTTTTGCTTTCTATGTCCAAAGATATAAAGAAGGAAACTCTAGCATGTTCAATTTACAACAGCACCAAACCGCATCATCAAAAAGAACCACTTCATCTACACCGGATTCTTGAATTACCATGGTCTGTGGTGGCCACGGATATTTTCAAATGGAATGGTCAGCATTATTCGTTAGTAGACTGTTATTCAAATTGGTTTGAAATTGACATACTTCCAAAATTGATGTCCAACACAGTCATTACTAAACTGAAGAGACATTTTTCTGTCCATGGTAATCTGCACAAAGTCATCTGACAATGGTGCACAGTTTACAAGTCAACAGTTCAAGACATTTGCTGAGTCTTGGGACTTTGTTGATATTATCAGAAGTCCTGAGGATCCACAGTCCAATGGGTTAGCTGAACATGCAGTTCAGAGTACAAAATGTTTGTTGGAGAAATCCAAGAGATATAGTACCAAGGTTTACCTTAACTTACACAATCTCAGAAACATTCCTTGAGACAACTTACTTGGTTCACCCACCCAAAGATTAATGTCCAGACAGACTAGAACAATTTTACCAATCAGTAAACAATTGTTAGTACCAAATGCAAAGAACAACAGAGTGGTCAAGGGTCTATAATACATTGTCGAACTCTTTAAAGTTCGAATGTCATACGGTCGACACCATATGATCGAACTTTTAAAAGTTCAAATATTTCAATGGAGATCTCCGTACAGTGCGGAATGGGAAGATTACCCTTTTCTACACTGTAGTGCTCTCTCAGAGTTGGTATATTTAAAGAGTGGGGGGTGTGGAGGTGCAGGGGGGCTTGCTCTCCTTCTTAAATCATTCAGGTAGGTTTTTTCTTTGGTTTATTTTTTTTTATTACATTTTCAAACTTTTAAAAGTTCGATCATATGGTGTCGATCATATGACATTCGAACTTTTAAAAGTTCAATTATGTAATATAGATGCAGTGGTCAAGGCTCAACTTTTTAGAAAACATCAGTCACAAAAGTTGTACTACAATAAGACAAGAAAACCCCTTAGACTATTATTACAAAGAGATGTTGTGAGAATGTAAATATCCAAAGGATATGACTGAGTAGGAATCATAAAAAATATTTGTGAAGAACCAAGATCTTACATCATACAATCTGAAGGAATGTATTTCAGAAGGAATTGAAGGCATGTGTTACCTGTCTCTGAACCAGTGAAGAAGCAGATTGCCTGTGCCAATAACTCTAATTCACAGAATGACTTTATACCTGTTCAAATTCAAAAGGAGAGTGTGCTTCCTTCAAATAATTTTGATGTAGTCCCTAATGTTCCAGTTGTGAAAGAATCCCCAGATACTGTCTCTGTTGCTAAACCCAGTCAGAATTTCTATGTTACCCAATCAGGTAGAATTTCCAGACCAAATCCTAAATACACAGTGACTTGGATTTGAACTTTTGTTTATTAAGATGTTAATATATTATTTAGCTCTCAAAATGCTTTTGTTCTCCTATTTACATGTTGAACAAAATTAAAGAGGAGGATGTAGATCGGTGTGTATATTGTACCTAGTCAGCCACTGTCATCAGAGAGCAAGTGCATATAAGCTACTGAGCACGTGTGAGATCAAAGACATTTTGCATAGTCATTCAGTGTGAGTGCAAGCTTGAATGGAGATGCATATGTGAATGTGTTAGAAGAAATGAATTAGTCTGTAAGGTTATGAAGTTCTAAGTATATATTGCAATTACAGCTCTTGATGTGTTTATGTACAATAAATGACTTGAACCCATCTCGTGTCTCAGTGCATCATCTGAATATACAAGACATGTGGCAGTGGGGTGGCATATTTTCTTTTCTATACTGGACATGAAGGGTAATGCTCTGCTGGGATTCTCAGTTATATAATTGCAGCAGCAGTAAACTGCCTATATTTTCTTATTTACTGCCAACCTGGAAATGCAAGAATGTTCCTTCAGAAGTTCATGGACTTCCTTGTGGAGTAGTGTTATCATCCCCAAGGCAGATTTTAATATCTGGATTCATGAGGAGTCCCTGGTTTTTGGTGCAGAATTTTTGTTAATTATGCAGGGATTTGGGTTTGCCCACAACATTTCATCAGCTATGCATACTCAAAACCAGGCCTTGTTTTTGGCATTTTAACTGTATGGAGAGGATAATGATTTGGAGGTGGAACCAGTTACATGGTCAGATTACAGGCTCATTAGTTTTATCCTAGAATGGTTTCCCTGGACCAGTACTCACTGACTTGTAGAAACCTAAATCAGAGTACCTCTGAGATGTTGGTGACTACCCCTCCTGAGCAATTCCAGGAGATGAATGAATCTAATGTTAATACTGCAGCAGATGTATATTACAGTACCCTAATGCATTCATTGGATTTATTTGCACCATGTCATGCATGCCCTGTTCTCCTTGTCCCACATGAGACATGGTATGTGTTTGAGTTTCTTCAGATGAGGAGGTTAGAATGGAAGTAACACAGCATTTGAATATTGGACGACAAATGTACTCTAGATGAGCAGCATGCTATTACTCAATAAGACCTTAATAGCAACACATTTGCTTATCTTTCTAGTAGACTTTTTGCAATAATTAATTGTACTGTTGTTCCAAGTAGTTTCTAAATTTACCGATTCTTTGTTTTTTTCTATTAAGACTTTTTTTTTCTGCTGAGAAGTGTGGTTTAGCAGCCAGGTAATTAATGTTAAAATTAGCCTCTGTTATGCTGAATGTTGGCATGTTGGGGTGTGGAGGTGCAGGGGGGCTTGCTTTCCTTCTTAAATCATTCAGGTAGGTTTTTTCTTTGGTTTATTTTTTTTTATTACATTTTCAAACTTTTAAAAGTTCGATCATATGGTGTTGATCATATGACATTCGAACTTTTAAAAGTTCAGTTATGCAATATAGATGCAGTGGTCAAGGCTCAACTTTTTAGAAAACATCAGTCACAAAAGTTGTACTACAATAAGACAAGTAAACCCCCTAGACCATTATTACAAAGAGATGTTGTGAGAATGTAAACATCCAAAGGATATGACTGAGTGGGAATCATAAAAAATATTTGTGAAGAACCAAGATCTTAAATCATACAATCTGAAGGAATGTATTTCAGAAGGAATTGAAGACAAGTGTTACCTGTCTCTGAACCAGTGAAGAAGCAGATTGCCTGTGCCAATAACTCTAATTCACAGAATGACTTTATACCTGTTCAAATTCAAAAGGAGAGTGTGCTTCCTTCAAATAATTTTGATGTAGTCCCTAATGTTCCAGTTGTGAAAGAATCCCCAGATACTGTCTCTGTTGCTAAACCCAGTCAGAATTTCTATTTTACCCAATCAGGTAGAATTTCCAGACCAAATCCTAAATACACAGTGACTTGGATTCAAACTTTTGTTTATTAAGATGTTAATATATTATTTAGCTCTCAAAATGCTTTTGTTCTCCTATTTACATATTGAACAAAATTAAAGAGGAGGATGTAGATTGGTGTGTATATTGTACCTAGTCAGCCACTGTAATCAGAGAGCAAGTGCATATAAGCTACTGAGCACGTGTGAGATCAAAGACATTTTACATAGTCATTCAGTGTGAGTGCAAGCTTGAATGGAGATGCATATGTGAATGTGTTAGAAGAAATGAATTAGTCTGTAGGGTTATGAAGTTCTAAGTATATATTGCAATTACAGCTCTTGATGTGTTTATGTACAATAAATGACTTGAACCCATCTCGTGTCTCAGTGCCTCATCTGAATATACAAGACATGTGGCAGTGGGGTGGCATATTTTCTTTTCTATACTGGACATGAAGGGTACTGCTCTGCTGGGATTCTCAGTTATATAATTGTAGCAGCAGTAAACTGCCTATATTTTCTTATTTACTGCCAACCTGGGAATGCAAGAATGTTCCTTCAGGAGTTCATGGACTTCCTTGTGGAGTAGTGTTATCATCCCCAAGGCAGATTTTAATATCTGGATTCATGAGGAGTCCCTGGTTTTTGGTGCAGAATTTTTGTTAATTATGCAGGGATTTGGGTTTGCCCACAACATTTCATCAGCTATGCATACTCAAAACCAGGCCTTGTTTTTGGCATTTTAACTGTATGGAGAGGATAATGATTCGGAGGTGGAACCAGTTACATGGTCAGATTACAGGCTCATTAGTTTTATCCTAGAATGGTTTCCCTGGACCAGTACTCACTGACTTGTAGAAACCTAAATCAGAGTACCTCTGAGATGTTGGTGACTACCCCTCCTGAGCAATTCCAGGAGATGAATGAATCTAATCTTAATACTGCAGCAGATGTATATTACAGTACCCTAATGCATTCATTGGATTTATTTGCACCACGTCATGCATGCCCTGTTCTCCTTGTCCCACATGAGACATGGTATGTGTTTGAGTTTCTTCAGATGAGGAGGTTAGAATGGAAGTAACACAGCATTTGAATATTGGACGACAAGTGTACTCTAGATGAGCAGCATGCTATTACTCAATAAGACCTTAATAGCAACAAATTTGCTTATCTTTCTAGTAGACTTTTTGCAATAATTAATTGTCCTGTTGTTCCAAGTAGTTTCTATATTTACCGATTCTTTGTTTTTTCTATTAAGACTTTTTTTTTCATGCTGAGAAGTGTGGTTTAGCAGCCATGTAATTAATGTTAAAATTAGCCTCTGTTATGCTGAATGTTGGCATACTCACAGTGGCTTATAGTAGTTCAATTTGTGTGAGTGGTCTTGTTGCTTATCTGAGTTTGAGGTACATTTCTATGATGATTTTCTATCACTTATTTCTCGCATGTACACGACCAACTGTGTACTGGACTCATGTCCAGCTACACTTGTTAAATCTTGCCTAGAAGTACAGGACCAGTACTTATCCTCAATCTTGAGGATAGGGTTTTCCTGTTAATTTAATTCACAACATAATTACAGACAATTATTGAATGTACCCTTTGCTGGTAACGTTTTAGGAAAGATGTAATTTACGATCTTTTCCAGTCTGGTTTTCAATCTAAGGATAGTTTCCAGACTGGTCTTCTTAGTGTTAGTAATTTCCTTGTGGTTAGAGATGAATGGTGCCATTCTATTTTTGGTTGTTTTACATCTCTCCTCCGTATTCAGGAAGTTGGACTATGAAATGTTATTAGACTACTTGTTAAATTACTGCGGCATCTCTGGTACAGTACAGCAGTAGTTTTCTTCTTACCTTCTCCACACACTTTAACATACGGGTACAGCAGGGATCTCTTTTAGTTCTGTTATTGTTATAACCTTTTGGATATGTTATTCAAAGTAGACAGTTGAATCGTCATAAGCATGACCACCAGCAACTTCCATTTTTCTAATTTCAACATGGGATCATAATGTCTCATCAACTGTCACCATTGCTCTCTATCCAATGCTTGTCTCCTACCTTCTTTAACATTCATGTTTGACTGCCTCCTGTCACCTGTGTCAGGTCTTCTCTCAATCCATCTAGCTGTTTTCTGGACATCCTCATTTCCTCTTGCCTTCTTCCAGTGTATCCCAAATTTTCCTCAGTAGATTCAAATGATTTGGTCATGCTGATTTGGTGATTTATAGGGATGCTGGTGATATGCAATTGTATCTCTCCTTCCCTCATGACTCTGAGATAGATTTCAGTAAACTTGCCTTGGACTTGAATTGAATTCATAACTTAATGATAATGAATCACCTCAAGCTTAATACAAATAAAATGATTGCTATGACTATTCATGCCATTGTGTAATTCTTCAGCTCTAGTGCTGTCTGCCCCTTGTTCTTTACAGTGTTAACCAATGATAATTTATTTCAAAAGTCCATAATCTTGTTGTGGTGACTGATTAGCAGCCTTTTTTTTGAGGATCAGATATCAGCCATGGTCAAGCCTTCTTGTTATCAGTTGTAGACTATTTCACTTATTAAAGATGTTGTTCTGCCCATGGATTTCCCCATAGTGGTGTATGCAGTGGGGTTGTCATGCTTTAACTATCATAATACCCTTTATTTAGGGATATTGAAATCAACAAATGGCAACCGGTACAAAATTTTGCTTCCCAGTTATTAACTGGGGTGTCTAGACACCATCATCATAATAGAGCAGTTGTTCAGCAACCACATTGGCTGCCTGTTCAGTCTCATATGACATATAAAACTTAGTTTTGGTTTATTTACCCCTTTACAACTTAGGTCCATTTTACTTAACAGAACATTTTAACTGGTACCATCCTGTATACACTTTGTGTTTTCTGTCTTTGGAAATGCTTGAGAGTCCTTGTGTTCATTTAGATTACTTTTGGACTCATGCTTTTGATTTTTAGGAGTCCTGTATATGATATATCTTGCATAGTTAACTTACATTGATCCTGACACTCAATGATTTTAAACACTTTTTTAAAACTTGTTTATTTGATTTGGATGGTGATAGTTAGCTGCTTGTATTTTGATCTGATATTTGATATCTTCAGGGTCTGCTGATATTGATGTATTTGATTTGGTTTTGATACTTAATTTTTTGTCTACAGTTGCTTGTGTACACGTATTCTGTCTTTTAAACAAACATGAATTCTTATGCAAAACACATTGTTGCCTTACAGTGGGCAAAGTGTTAGAATTCCACGTATATATAGGTAAGGGACATGTGTGGCTGAGATGTATTTAGACTATAGTACAGTATATAATATAGCAGCTTATATCACTAATGATGTATCAACTAAAGAACGAGGAACTATTCTTAAAATTCCAAGGCCTGGCTTGTAAACTATTCCATCAAATGAAATGAAGCTATTATGTGCCTAAGTTATTGCACAAACCCTATTTGGCCAACTCTGGAGTATCACAATGGTTTGTTTGGTGATCTGCCATCTTTTCTTTGGTTTAGCAGTTAAATCTATGAGCATACAGGCAATATAAATCTTATCTGGTAAGCAAATGCCTTGATACTGCTGAGTAATTCAGATGATAATGGCTACCTTACTAAAACCTTTATATCAGATTCAGTAATTCAACATAGATGCAAAATGACAGCAAACAGACAGTAAACAGTAAAAGAAAAAAGTTATGTATTTTAGTAATCCTCTTCCAAATCATGGCATAATTAGCCATTCACAGCTCATATATAGTTTTGATGGTTCCTTAGAAAGGGTTCTTAGGTGGAAGTATTTAATACTCCACTTTGATTCTAAAATAAACTTCCTAGATCATGTTGTAATGATTATAAACTTTCTGGATCATGTTGTAATGATTATAAACTTCCTAGATCATGTTGTAATGATTAGAAACTTCCTGGATCATGTTGCAATGATTATAAACTTCCTAGATCATGTAATGATTATAAACGTTTTGGATCATGTTGTAATGATTCTAAGCCATTTTCTTTAAAAGGCTGGTTTGCTCTACAGGGTAAAATATTTTTTTCTACTTAAAGCAAGGAGAATTATTTGAGACAGTTCATCTACCCAAACTGCTCCATGGTACAGAACTGATTAGCCATTAACAGGTTTAAATAGCTTACACTCTGATATGCAGATTTAATTTCAGTTTTGTTCCTTTCATTCAGCACTGCCTT
Organism: Protopterus annectens; assembly: GCF_019279795.1. Taxonomy (NCBI): domain Eukaryota; kingdom Metazoa; phylum Chordata; order Ceratodontiformes; family Protopteridae; genus Protopterus; species Protopterus annectens. The sequence goes on along the minus strand of NC_056732.1, from coordinate 697,061,796 downwards.
GCTTTTCATGAATTGAAACGATGGAGCATGCATATATGCTAGACTACATAATCAATAATTCCTTAAGGCACAAAATGCTTCAATAAAACCAAACTCAAAAACTTATGATAATTTTAAAACATTTTCAAATACTTGAAAATGTTAAATAAATAATATTGTTTCATAAGCTCAAGTTAATATGTTCTAAAGCAAAATTATAAAATGTATAAAACATAGAGATCTACTTTTCTGCTTTTTTAAACATATTATTCTTTATATAATCATAAACATACCTCAAAATTGTCTGTATTTTCTCAACATGTCCAGATTTTAGCTTATATTTTTGGGTAGTTCCTAATAAAATGTGTGGTTTACTAGCAAATCCCTGAGGACTGAGGTCAGTAAATAATGACATACATTTGAGTTTAAAACATTTTATCCTTCAGAAAATGCATGTTAACACAAATTATGTTATTCCAGCAACTTTCTAAATTTATAAGAGCAATATTTAAAATCTGTACTTAATTTTTGGCTTTAATCCCCACAAGTATTTTAGGTTTTATCTAGATGTCTTGCTCTAAGATGTTGAGAGGCATGATCACAAGATATAGTAAATAGTATATATGTACTCTGCTTCTGAGGCTTAGCATTGCCAGCAGATTGACGTAGTTGGATCATATAACTGAAATAGTTTCAAAGGAAAAGGGTTCCAATTATTGATTATTTTAAACATGCTAAATCTCAACATGAATGAAATATATATGGCAGAATGAAGGGCCATCTTCCTATACATATCTCGGTTCTGTTGATTTATGCAACATATTGTTTCAAGTCTCTGTTATCATAACTAAAATTTATTATGCAGATTTGTAATTTCTTTATAAAAAAGACTAACCTTAGTGCCTCTTTGTAATTCTACTTATAGTGACTATTTCTTCATATGTTTTAAAACCTGTGGCCAATACTACTGGTCTTAAATACAGACTGCTGCAGTCCTTATTAGGTTTGAATATACCAACTATCACACATATTCTATGGAAGGTTACAGTCAAAACGTTAGGTTTATATTAGAACATCAACGTTTCAAAACTTTGAATGTTCTAATATCAACCCCTATTCAGCGAAAGCTGAAAATATTGAAGCAACAGAAAACCAAATTTTTTCCTAGGGAAAGAATTTGGTTGTCCGTTTCTGTTGCTTCGGTATTTTCAGTGCTGTGGTGGAAAGTTATGGGTCGGGTCCAGGTAAGTGTGCAATTGAGTGCGGGTTAGGTTAGTTAGGGTTAGGGTGCAGGTTAGGTATGTGTGCGATTGTGTGGATGTGAGGGTTAGGGCAGGGTAGGTGAGTTAGGTTTAGGGCGTGGGTGAGGTGAGTGTGCGATAGTGACAGACCTTAGGGTTAGGGTTTGGGTTAAGGTAAGTGGATAGTCAGTGGTGTGTGTATAGTTTAGTGTAGGGTTAGGTGTAAGATTTTAGGTGTATGTGTATGGATTGCTGTTTGCTTGGTGTGCTTGAGTTGTGTGTATGTGTTTTGGAACAGCAAATTTTTTCCCTAGGAAAAAATTTGCTGTTCTGTATGTTCATTGTTTTCAGCTTTCTCTGAATAGGGGTCGATATTAGAACATTCGAAGTTTTGAAACTTCGATATTCTAATATAGACCCAAAAAGTCGATAGCTAAAACAACCTTTTGCTGTATTTGTTGAATATTTATTGCAGTCTGTTGTAAGAAATATAAAATCTTTCATATTAGATTCTATGGATTCTATTAGCCAGTTAAGAACATTATGGTAACAAGCCAAAATTGTTCAGTGACAGGTGATATCGTATATACAGTCATTTCCACTGATACTAGTGTTGTTTGGTTTAAAGAATATTTGTTTAAAAACTGGACATTTGGTGAAAGAGAAGTTGACTCTGACAATTCATTTTGGAGGTAGTTTTAAGAAACAACTACATCATTTTAATAAGAATGTTTACCAGAAAATTCAAGGGGTAGCTGTGAAGGCTGCAATGGCCTCCAGTTTTGCTATTATTGTATTGGCATACTAGTAGGACTTGTACGTTTACGGCACTGTTTTTTTAAGTATGTGCATCTTACTGATGACATACTTTTTATTTGGAGAGGTGATTATAATTTGTTAGTAAGTGTCAGGAGTATTTGAATAAAAGAGCTAAATTCCAGAATTTTACTTTCATTAAAACAATTACATTATAGTATTCTTGGATATTAAGCTTGAGAAATGTCTGCCAAATGAGAATTTATGTATTACAGTTGCAAAGAACATTGTAGGCAGTAATAGCTATTTACATTATGGTAGCCTGCACTACACCCATCAGAAGGATAGCACAGAAACAGATCAACTGGTGAAGGTTAGTATGTTAACCTCAAATTATTCTGATTTTGAAAAAGAACTGGTAAGTCTGTAAAGAATGTTTGAAGAAAGGGGATACTTGTAAGTGTCTGTAAGGAGATTGCCAGACAGTGATATAGAAAAAGAAAAAAATATAAGAATAAACATTTGACTGATAAATGGAAGATAATAACCCATCTAAGATGGGTACTTTTGGCTTAGTATTAACTTATATGCTTGACTCTTGAACAATCCATGATATAGTGCTAAGTAACTTGTGGGTTTTGGCTGGAGATCCTGTACTGGAAAAAGTGGTGGGTGTAGCACCAATTATTATAAATAAAAAAATGCTACATTACAAATATTCTTGAAAGACTGAAAGTCAAGACAGAAGGAAGTGATGTAAGAATGAAAGGAAGATATTCATGTAATATATGTAATCAATGCAGATTTTTTATTTTTTATTTATTTATCATTTGTTGACCGGGAAAGTCCGACTAGGTTCCACAGAGCCTGTTTTCAGGGGAGGCCCGGGGAGAAATGCTCCAGATGCATGTCTTTGGAATGTGGGAGGAAACTGGAGTACCCGGAGAAAACCCACGCGAACACAGGGAGAACATGCAAACTCCACACAGAAGGCACCCCAGCCGAGAATCGAACCGGAGAACCTCTTGCTGTGAGGTGACAATGTTAACCACTGCACCACTGTGCCGCCCAGTGGTGTGATCTAGATTAGTAGCAAACAGTCCTTCTTTTGTCTGTTTGAATATAGGAATAAGTTATGCTGCACCAAAATATTACAACTGTAATATTTTTAATGTAATTTATGTTGCTGAGTGTCTGGTATGCCAGGCATTAATGTGGGCAGGACTATTAGGAAACTGAGTTTAAGAATAGATGAAAACTGCAATGCAATAAAGAAGGAGAAAGGCAAAGATGCTTTGTACAGACATATGTTAAAATACACACACTTTTAAAAGGTGGTGGGTATAATAATTAAGGTGATTGCATCACAGACACAAGGTACAACGTTTTATTATCTACTTTGGAGGAAATTAGCTAGGCTTAAAATGGCGCACAAATGCAGCTAGCCTTGACGTTATCTATGAAATGGTGGTGATCCTATGAAATGTTTTGTTAGATGCTATAGATCTCGATATTAGGGGCTAAGATGCTAAGAACATGTTAGACACCAAGAAAGATGAGTGTCAAATATGATTAAATGCCACAAATTTAGCAGTTATGATTTACCATGATAATTTTAAATGTATGTTCATGAAATAGAGGCTTACAGCAAACTACAAAAATTGATTTTAAATACAAGATATGATTTGATGGGTCCAGATGTTTAAGACCAAGTATAAGCATTGATTTTAACTCATTACATCTGAGAGACGCCTCCAGGTGCATCTGCAGTCAACTCCTACTGACATCTCTGGGCGTCACCTATTGCTTGTTCATATTTGCATCAGTAATTCCAAAACCATGCTATGCACAAGGTTTTAAAAATTTTCATCTTAAAGCTTACACAATAACAAACTCAACTGCATTAATATTTGACCTCTGTCTAATGTGGGGAAATAGATATTAACTATTGTTTTTATGATATTAATTTATATACATATAATTTTCACATTTTTCTAAATATCTCAACAACCAGATAATACAGGCAGAACTCCTTGGCCTCAAATGAAAGTTGTCAGCTGGATGAATAAAATGCTTCTGACAGTATGTGTGTAACTTGAGTGGTTGCTGAGATATTGCAAGTTGTTTACAAAATATTACAAATATAATAGTTACTGTGTTTACTGTAACTTACAAAATTTGGTTTAAGACCTAGAACCTGAAGAATAGTGCCATTATAAAAATATCTTGTGCTGAAGAGTTTGCCATTTGTGCTTCTTTCATAATCCGTATGGTTCCAGAGATATTAACATTTGTTTGAAATGTGAAGACTTAATTTGATTCTGTCAAAAGGTTTAGGGTCCACTCATTGAAAGTTACAGTGCAAACTTCCTGAGCTCTATCAGAGTGAATGAGTTAAAGAAGGGGCATAACTGAATATGTTTGACATGATGTCATTTTTTTCAATATTTCATGAGCTGAGTTTTATCTGGTAGTCAGAGTCTGAATAAGTCTTTCTGTGAATAGACAAAAGGTTCACTCTGAATTTATTAGGTCCTGAAAACAGTATCTTAATTATTCTAGTATTCAGTCTGTATTTATTAGGCCCTGAAAACAGTATCTTAATTATTCTAGTGTCTCCTGGGAAAGACTCCCCTTGGGACTCATTAACAATTGTGTAGGCTAAGTGCAAAGCCTACACAATTACAACATGTTAGCTCTGTGAGCAGCACTGCTCCTTGAATATGTATGTTGCTCATCACACTTACATGTTTCTAAGCACCATTTTGTGGCCAGCAGCAGTGTTGGCAGACATGAAACAGTGCAGGAAAACATGAGCACACAATGCAAACAAAATTGTTTGCCTGTAAGCATATCTATTATGCAAGTGTGGATGGCTTAAATGAAATACGGGCAAGTTGAATACAAGACTTAAGATGCAGGGAACCTTAAATGGGGAGAATGTACACAGAATACAATGTTAATAGCGCAGACACAAGTACGAGGGGAGGATAAATCGAGAAAATGTTCTCAGTTAATGCATTCAAATGTGATTATGTCATAAAGAAACATTTTAACCAGAAAGACATCCAGACTGATATAATAAATAATCCTATTTCCAATTCCTTACCCATGTACATAAATAAATCAGACATGGTAACAACGGATGTGAGAGCGAGACAATACAACATTGTAAAAAAAGGGGAGTAAATGTGATATTAATGTTGATAACATGTCGAGTTGAGATAACAGCAAGCACAATGGATTCCCTAGGGGCTATTTGCATACAATGCAGTTATTGAATCTGACATGTATATGCAGGGAATATGTGGTCATAGCTGACTGTAGTGCTGTATTCTTCATTTCATCATGTGGAAACAATAAAGAATGAGCTGTACAACTGCTGTGTCATGCACAGCATAAAGGAACATGTTTCACCATTTCTTGTTATTTGACAGCCGTAGATGGGGGTATATTACCTTTTCACATATGTTAGACAAGGATGGGTTTTATATTCATGTACATCATATACAGTAATATAATAGCACTCAAAAACACAAGTGACAAATGACAACATAGATCTGATGACACTGAAGAAGTTCAAAGTCTCCTTTCATAAATGGAGCACATCTACTACATGATTATTCTGGGCATGCTCACAAGACATTACAGCGAGCACTGCTATAAAAGCATATAACAAACATAGATACTCAAAAAAGTGTCATAGCACAGGCCCAATCACACTTTATGATGATCTGGCATCATGCCATGCAGTAAAAAAATGATATGCAAGTCCTCATGTCCTATAAATCTGTACAGTGTGAAGAAAACAACTACAGTAATACATAAATGTTTGGATGAAAACAATCAAAATAGTACATTCTGATTTGGAAATGAAGTAATGCCTGTGAACAGTCAATGACATACTCAACATTTGCATCTTGCTAGACTCAAACACATGCCAGGACTGATATCTGAAAGATGTGTATAAACCTGTGCACACTTGAATGGCTTACAGCACTTCTCTATTATAATGGGCATGAGTCCCTTAGTTTGGTGGGTGATGCCTTAAAACTCTTGCTCTCTGATTGTGCCATAAATACTTCCTTTTCCTAAACCACTCCTGTCTGACACAGTTATCTGACAGACAGACATTACCAGATTCAAACTCCTGCCTATCATACCACACACTATAGATCTGCATATTGAGTGTGTCTGCCAAATGACATAGCGATGGGTTTTGTCACAAATTAATGAAATTAATGTGTAAAGCAATAAAGGATATTGGAGGATAATTTGTACAATATGACTTTTTCAGAATGATGACAGGGAAGTAATCAGGTTAATTTTCACACAACTGGCCAAGAAAGCTATTCCTGTTCTTTTGTACAACATTGTCCCAGAATTGGAGCAGACTGCTGAATGCATGTGTCACTAGAGCACTCGCTACAATATTCACAGTACATCTTTTCACTGGCAGGCTATTAGGAAATGATTTTATATTTATTTCCCTAACGTAAAAATTGACAATAACTGCATGCAGTGTTTATATAATTTCAATACATTCAAGGAATGCTGCCCCTTGATGGAATTGAAAAGCAAGCTATATAAATCTGTGATGAACCCACACTGGGCCAGTAATCAAGGAGCCTGAATCCTCACCACTGACACTGGAGAGGGACATTCATTTGAAATGCAAATGGATACACCAATATTTCCAAATGCAGACCCCTCTGCATCAAGCACAATTTCCCTTAAGAGCACACAGGAAACACACTCAGTCTGGCATCTGGATTTCTCTATTTGTCACCCTCCAGGTCCCAATATGACTCCCCACTGGGACAGCTGTAGGATTAGGTCCTCAGCTTAGTGTTCAAGCTAAGTCCTCCAACACCCTCTGTGTGAAACCAGTGCTTTGTGTTCCTGCCCCAAGTAGCTGACGCACACTCTTTGAGATTTAATTTTCACACATGTACACACACACACACACACACACACACACACACACACACACACACACACACACACACACACACACACACACACACACACATGCACACACCTGGGAAAGGCTGACACAGATTACCTGCTCTGCCAATTTTGCCCAGACTATAAGGTAAATTCACTGAAACCAGTCAGTTACAATAAGGCTCTTAAAGGGGTATCCAATTATACTAAGTATAATTAATATTAATACAAATGGTAATGTTGACCAAACAGCAAGGCTTTCAGAATGGCCAGAGTTATCACCAAACAAATATGTGCAAATACTCTCAAAGGTTAAATATTCTCTAAAAAAGGACAGCCACAATGAAAAGTTTAAATATATTTAATAATAAATAATAAAAGAACATGAAAATACTAAATATCTATTTACAGTAAACACCAATGTTTTAGTGACAGGAAATATTAAAAATAATACTGATGCAAAGTTTCACACAGTTATAGAAAAACAGTATTTAGCTAGTCTCACTATCTATTCCTGATTGACTAAAAGAATTACTGTTCCTACTTAATGAATAGAGCAAAGCGTGATGGGTGAGTGCTCCTTGTTGTCAGATACAAGACAGAATACAGACTTCTGAGAGCAAACTCCTACTAATATTTAAACATTATTTTGGTCTTACTGAATGACATCACATACATCTGCTCATCTGACTCTGTTTCCCATGCCATCACCAACACTAGAAGCTGACAGGATTTTAGCACTTATGTGTTACCATATACACACATATAGTGCTTGCTCAGATCTCCTGGAATTCATAAAACTATAAAACCATTCCACTCTTCCTATAGGAGCTACCAACTATTCTCTAGCACATACGTTGCATCTCTGGCTCCATTCAAAACTGTGGGATAACATATTTATGGCTTAACCTATAATGTCATTTAATTTCAAGAATATTTTGCAAAGTCAGGTGGATTAAAATTACCATCTTCACTTCTAGTATATGCTGTTACAATGTATACATTTGAACAGTTACAATAATGCATGTACATATCTTTTCTTTCCAGCAGGGTACACAGTTGACACATTTTAACACAAGCAAACGTCACAAATATATTTTCAGCACAAGCATCTGTACAAATCAATTTGATATACAAATGATATATAATTATTTGCAAAATTTGAGCTCACTATACTGGCATATGTTCCAAAACCACTGCCCTATTTCTCCTGTCATGGCTGACAGTACCTCCTATCATCACAAAGTCCACCAACTAATGACATATTTATGAAATGCATACACCACATTGAATGGCTTAGCAAAGCAGTGACATTCCACCTCTTTGAAGTCATTACGTCAAATGATTGTGCTGCAAACAATTTCTATGAGATAAAAGGGATGGGGGAAGTGTCTCCACTGTAATTATAGACATTATAACAGTTGTTGATGTCATTCATGCCTAACATTATTAGGGTACACAATGCCTGTGTTAGTCAATGTCTGTTTTGAACAGTTGATTATGTGATGACAGAAGCTACACAATAGTGTACAGAATGAATTCACCACACTGCAAATGTTGCTACAATTGGGAGATACTTGGGTCTCTGAAGGTGTGACATCATGTTATTGCTGCAAGGGATATGTGTGTGCCTGCACTTTCTTTAAATGACTATTGCTGTATGACTTTTCCTCAATAAACATTTATCTGCTACTAAGTATACCTAACCACACATGATACATAACAGGGTTATCACTGTGATGGGATAATGGAAATCATGTGCAGCGTCTGTATAATCATGGATTCCAACACATGCCGTAGGAAGGCCACAGCTGACAGAACATTGTTTGATGTCCTCATGACACAGTAAAAGCCTTAGTAGTTCTCATGGGGAAGCCACCCATCATCTCATGGCATCATCATTATCCAATAAAGCATTTACATGTGAAAAATGAGCACAAATTCTTGTAAGAGGAATACCCAACCATACATATACAGTGGATATAAAAAGTTTACACACCGCTGTTAAAATGTTAGGTTTTTGTGATATAAAAAAATGAAACCACAATAAAGCATTTCAAAACTTTTCCCACCTTTAATGTGACCTATGACCTGTACAATTCAATTGAAAAACAAGCAAATCGGTTAGGGGAAAAAATATAAAAAATAAAAAATGTACAATATGTTGGTTGCGTAAGTGTGCACACCCTTAAACTAATACTTTTTTGAAGCCCCTTTTGATTTAATTACAGCATTCCATCTTCTTGGGTAGGAGTCTATCAGCATGGCACACCTTGACATGGCAATATTTGCCCACGCTTCCTTGCAAAAGCTCTCCAAATTTTCAGATTGCACTTTCAGTATACACATACCACTATCTCTGAATCTGATGGAATACAGAACAGATATGTGTTATGGTCATGTTTCAGGTGTCATGACTTACATATTTGTCATGACAGTTGCAGTTTCTTCAATACAGATGTGTAAGATACAGGTACATTCTGAAACACATGAAGGACCAAGTAGGTTATTGCTGATGGAAACATTGGTAATTGAAACAATTTTTAATCAAGAAGGGTAATCCGATGGCTCAGAAGGGGTGAGAAGAGGTGGATAGTTGGTGAGAGCAATACACATATGGACATTCTGATGCTTTAGTTTATGGTTCATTTCTGCACATATTTGTGTTGTGTTACTCTTTTTTTATCATCATAATTATTCATGCAAGATCTATCAGAAGCAGTGTCCACAAATGGGAGCAAGCACAATAATACAGAAGCAAGGTAATAATTTGTTAATTAAATGCATATCCAACAGTTACACCCACTGGAGTCATATAAAACAATCAAAAATATTTTGGCATACATCTGGATTTGAACCTTGACAGTATCCAAAGAAAAAAAATTTACAAATCCCCAGCATCTCCATAGTTATTTTGGGTGCTGCAGTGGTGCAGTGGTTAACATTGTCACCTCATAACAAGAGGTTATTCAGTTCGATTCTTGGATGGAGTGCCTTCTGTGTGGAGTTTGCATACTTTCCCTGAGTTCACGTGGGTTTCTTCAAGGCGGTCCGGATTCCACCCACATTCTAAAGACAAAGTTCTGGGGCATTTCACCACTCGGGCATCCATTGAAAATAGCCTGTGCTAGTCAGACTTTCCTGGTCACAAATGTTAAATAAAATAAAATAAATACAGACCAAAGATTATCTAACGACACCATATAGGAACACCCAATTCACAAAGTTCACATCTGACAAGATCGAAGCAAAGGATAATGTATGCATTACTCTTCATTAACACCATCACAATCAGAAAGTCCATGATGTATTTATTACACTCATTCACCTATGAAATGTGAAAGTCCCATGATGTATGTACTACACCCATTAACCTACGAAATGTGAAAGTCACATGATTTGTGTATTACGCACATTAACCTAAGAAATGTGAAATTCCCATGACGTATGTATTTCACCCATTAACCTATGAAATGTGAAAGTCCCATGATGTATGTATTACACCCACTAATCTAAGAAATGCGAAAGTCCCATGATGTATGTATTACTGTCATTAACCTTAGAAATGTGAAAGTCCCATGATGTATGTATTACACCTATTAACCTAAGAAATGTGAAAGTCCCATGATGTATGTATTACACCCATTAACCTAAGAAATGTGAAAGTCCCATGATGAATGTATCACACACATTAACCTAAGAAATGTGAAAAGTCCCATGATGTATGTATTACACCCATTAACCTAAGAAATGTGAAAGTCCCATGATGTATGTATTACACCCATTAACCTAAGAAATGTGAAAGTCCCATGATGCATGTATTACACCCATTAACCTAAGAAATGCGAAAGTCCCATGATGTATGTATTACACCCATTAATCTAAGAAATGCGAAAGTCCCATGATGTATGTATTACACTCATTAACCTAAGAAATGTGAAAGTCCCATGATGTATGTATTACACCCATTAACCTAAGAAATGTGAAAGTCCCATAATGTATGTATTACACCCAATAACCTAAGAATTGCGAAAGTCCCATGATGTAGGTATTACACCCATTAACCTAAGAAATGTGAAAGTCCTATGATGTATGTATTACACCCATTCACATAAGAAATGTGAAAGTCCCATGATGTATGTATTACACCCATTAACATAAGAAATGTGAAAGTCCCATGATGTATGTATTACACCCATTAACCTAAGAAATGTGAAAGTCCCATGATGTATGTATTATACCCATTAACCTAAGAAATGTGAAAGTCCCATGATATATGCATTACACCCATTAAACTAAGAAATGTGAAAGTCCCATGATGTTTGTATTACACCCATTAACCTAATAAATGTGAAAATCCCATGATGTATGTATTACACCCATTAACCTAAGAAATGTGAAAGTCCCATGATGTATGTATTACACTCATTAACCTAAGAAATGTGAAAGTTCTATGATGTATGTATTACACCCATTAACATAAGAAATGTGAAAGTCCCATGATGTATGTATTACACCCATTAACCTAAGAAATGTGAAAGCCCCATAATGTATGTATTATACCCATTAACCTAAGAAATGTGAAAGTCCCATGATGTATGTATTACACCCATTAACCTAAGAAATCTGAAAGTCCCATGATGTATGTATTACACCCATTAACCTAAGAAATCTGAAAGTTCCATGATGTATGTATTACACCCATTAACCTAAGAAATGTGAAAATCCCATGATGTACGTATTACACCCATTAACCTAAGAAATGTGAAAATCCCATGATGTATGTATTATACCCATTAATCTAAGAAATGCGAAAATCCCATGATGTATGTATTACACCCACTAAGCTAAGAAATAGGAAAATCCCATGATGTATGTATTATACCCACTAACCTAAGAAATGTGCACATCCCATGATGTATGTATTACACCCACAAACCCAAGAAATGCAGAAGTCCCATGATGTATGTATTACACCCACTAACGTAAGAAATGTGAAAGTCCCAGTATGTATGTATTACTCCCACTAACCTAAGAAATGTGAAAGTCCCATGATGTATGTATTACACCCATTAACCTAAGAAATGTGAAAGTCCCATGATGTATGTATTACACCCATTAACCTAAGAAATGTGAAAGTCCCATGATGTATGTACTACACCCATTAACCTACGAAATGTGAAAGTCCCATGATGTATGTATTACACACATTAACATAAGAAATGTGAAAGTCCCATGATGTATGTATTGCACCCATTTACCTATGAAATGCGAAAGTCCCATGATGTATGTATTACACCTATTAATTTAAGAAATGCGAAAGTCCCATGATGTATGTATGACACTCATTAACCTAAGAAATGTGAAAGTCCCATGATGTATGTATTACACCCATTAACCTGCAAAATCTGAAATTCCCATGATGTATGTATTACACCAATTAACCTAAGAAATGTGAAAATCTCATGATGTATGTATTACACCCATTAACCTAAGAAATGTGAAAATCCCATGATGTATGTATTACACCCATTAACCTAAGAAATGTGAAAGTCCCATGATGTATGTATTACACCCATTAACCTAAGAAATCTGAAAGTCCCATGATGTATTTATTACACCCATTAACCTAAGAAATCTGAAAGTTGCATGATGTATGTATTACACCCATTAACCTAAGAAATGTGAAAATCCCATGATGTATGTATTACACCCAGTAACCTAACAAATGAAAAATCCCATGATGTATGTATTACACCCATTAACCTAAGAAATGTGAAAGTCCCATGATGTATGTATTACACCCATTAACCTAAGAAATGTGAAAATCCCATGATGTATGTATTACACCCATTAACCTAAGAAATGTGAAAGTCCCATGATGTATGTATTACACCCATTAACCTAAGAAATCTGAAAGTCCCATGATGTATGTATTACACCCATTAACCTAAGAAATGTGAAAGTCCCATGATGTATGTATTACACCCATTAACCTATGAAATGTGA